>NC_091981.1:293672361-293972361 GCF_044704955.1 Pristiophorus japonicus | reverse complement strand
GGTTGGGCCACCTTTCCTTTTTTATTCTTACACCACACAGGGATGTACAATTGTTGTAGCTCATCCATGTGATGTTTAAATGTCTGCCATTGTCTATCCACCGTCAACTCTTTAAGTATCATTCTCCAGTCTATCCTGGCCAATTCACGTCTCATACCGTCGAAGTTTCCTTTCTTTAAGTTCCGGACCCTAATCTCTGAATTAACTGTGTCACTCTCTATTTTAATGAAGAATTCTACCATCTTATGGTCACGCTTCCCCAAGGGACCCCACATGACCAGATTTGCTAATTAATCCTCTCTCGTTACACAAGACCCAGCCTAGGATGGCCAGCTCTCTAATTGATTCCACGCCATATTGGTCTAGAAAATTATTCCTTATACACTCCAGGAAATCCTCCTCCACTGCTCTTCCTGATGGTCACCCATTCCCTATCTGCCTGTGTAACCTTTACCTGTGGTGTGACCAACTCACTAAACGTGCTATTCACGACATCCTCAGCATCGTGGATGCTCCAGAGTGAATCCATGCACAGCTCCAGTGCCGCAATGTGGTCTGTCAGGATCTGCAGTTGGATGCACATGCAGTTGTCCAGTGTCCCTGATTTCCCACATAGCACAGGAGGATCATGACACAGGTCTGGGCTCTCCTGTGATGACTTAACCCTTAGATTACTTAATTTGGCAACAACGACAAGGTTTCTTACTGCGAAGAAAAAAAAAAGATAAAGAAAAAGAAAACTACTCACCACTCAACCAGCCAATCACTTACCCTTTTGGCTTGACGCCACACTTCGATTACTTTTTACTTCTTTCTTACTTTTGACTCCGCTGCTGCCGCTTCCCTCACAGGTCCGCCCGCTCCCGCTGCTGTTCCCGACTAGGTGATGTAACCTGAGACATAACATGTGGTAAGTGTACCCTGCCTTGGACCTATGCACCCAAAGCTTTCCGCCACTGTGGGGGGTCTCCTCGTCTCATGTCTGAGTCGATTGTAATCTAATTGATAGAGACTGATTATTATGATTAGTGAATAATTCCATTATCAGTGTATCATGTGACTAGCAGGATTAGAAGAACATAAGAAATAGGAACAGGAGTAGGCCATACAGCCCCTCGAGCCTGCTCTGCCATTCAATAAGATCATGTCTGATCGGCTGAAGTTGAACTAGATGGACGTTCGGTCTTTTTTCATCTAGCCATTCCTATGTTCCTATGTTTGCAACTTTAAATAATATTATTAGCCTCAGTGCCAGCAGATGCTATTATTGAGTTGATTTCCATGTTCAGAACAAGACAGTCATTAAAAAGCAGACAGACTGTGGTTCAAGCTTCCAGGTGTATGGGGCAGGCAGAAGCTAAAGATGCACCATTTGACTTCTGCTTGCCCCATACAAATGTGGTTCCCTCCCAATGACTCCACAAACTCAGGCGGGGGTCAGTATTGGAGGTCACTGGCAGGTGCAATCTCATCACCATCACCAAGATCAGCACCTGTGGAATATCAGGGCCAGGGTAATTGGTTGAACCCAAAACACTGGACTGGCTCATCCAAGGTCAACTCATGCATCGGTAAAAAGCACAACACCTGACTTAATTGAGACAAGGGAGGGGGAAGGATAGAAAATTGGCTTAAGTGCCCCTGCTACTTTATCATTGTTCACTACTCATACTGTGGCTGGAACTTTAATCTGGAGGTGAGTGGGGAGTGAGGAGGAGGGCTAGAAAGTGGTCAGGAAACCTGGGGAACTTAACAGCAAGGCCTGATTAGCATTTGAAATCTCTGTTTCCTGCCCTGCAGCCAGCCAGATGGAGATTGTGGCAGGCTATGGGTGGATAGGCCTGCGGCATTAGGCCGCAGAGAGGAGGGACAGAGTGACCGGGGCTGTGGCTGGGGGCCAGAGGAGCATCGGGGGGGCGGGGTGGGGGGGATGAAGCATTGTCGAGAGATGCAGAGCGATCAGGGCCAGAGGAACATCGGGCTAGGTAGGTGTAGTCAGAAGACACACAACAATTGGGGCAGGAGGTTTGGGGCAGGAGGAGCATCGGGAGGTGGGGGTGCTTGGTGGACAGATGATGATCCGGGCTTGAGGTGAGGAAGACTGGAGGAGCATGGGGTGGGGGTGGTTAGGGGCCTTAGCAGGATAGGCGGCTAGAGTGGGGAGGCTGGGATGGTGATAGGAGGTTGGAGGGGAGAGGACAGAGTGAGGATTGGAGGCCTCAGGTTGCGGGGGGGGGGGGGGTCAGAGACCTCACGGGGTGATCGGCGGGTGATCGGAATGTAAAGGCACTTAGCTCCTGGATCCAGCAGTCCTCGTCTTCCTTTATCTGGTCAGTTCTTCGAGGCCCGGGAAACCGGATCAGGCAGAGTTAAATTTGAAAGGGTGGATCAGCATAAGGCACGCCAGTCTTATTATAATATTTAAATGTGCGATCCACCTCCGAGGAATGAGTTGGCTGCTGCACCCTGTGCCACCTCAGTTAAAATCAGAAATGAGTGGGTTGGAGGCGGGTTGAGGCCGGATTCAATTTTTTAACTTCCTACCCTCCCTCCTGACCCCAACCCACCCATTTTGGGGGGTTAAAAGTCCTCTCTGTATTTTGAACTTATCTTGCATCAGTTCATCTGTATTCTTGGAAGCATTCCCCTGGTTACCAGTTATAGTGTAAGGTATTTAGTTGGACTCTCTTGATCCGGCTCTGTAATTTTTATATATTATTGGAGACAGGACCCACTGCTCCTCTCCACCATTTTGAGAGGAGGCATGGGTTTCAATTCAGGGGGCACTGGCACCAGTTCTGGGATAGGAGGGAGCTGCTCCATCAGGACGGACTTCACTTGAACCAGGCTGGGACCAGTGTCCTGGCGAATCGAATAGCTAGGGCTGTAGATAGGGCTTTAGACTAAATAGTGGGAGGGGGGGGGGCGGAATCCGGTGAGCAGAAATTAAAAAAGACAAAGAGAAAGGAGAAGGCAAAAGTGCACGGTAGCGATAGGGGTAATGATAACCAGAGTGTGACAAGTAGTGACAGAGCATAAGACAAAATTAAAAGCTCTATATCTGAACACATGCAGCATTCATAACAAGATAGATGAGTTGACGGCAAAATTGAAATAAATGGGTATGATCTGAGTGCCATTACAGAGACGTGGTTGCAAGGTGACCAAGGCTGGGAACTAAATATTCAGGGGTATTTGCCATTTCGTAAGGCTAGGGAGAAAGGAAAAGGAGATGCGGTAGCTCTATAAATAAAGGATAAGAACAGTGCAGTAGTGAGAAATGATATTGGCTCAGAAGATCAAGATGTAGAATCAGTTTGGGTGGAGATAAGAAATAATAAGGGAAAGAAGTCACTGGTGGGAGCGGTCTACTGGCCCCCAAACAGTAGCCGTTCCATGGCACAGAGTATAAATCAAGAATTAATGGAGGCTTGTAAGAAAGGTACAGCAATAATCATGGGCGATTTTAATCTTCATATTGATGGGACAAATCAAATTGGCAAATGGTAACCTTGAGGAAGAGTTTATAGAGTGTATGTGGGATGGTTTCTTGGAACAATACGTTGTGGAACCAACCAGGAGAAAACTATTTTAGATCTGGTAATGTGTAACGAGTTTGGATTAATTAATGATCTTGTAGTGAAGGATCAGCCATGATCTTATTGAATGGCGGAGCAGACTCGAGGGGCAAAATAGCCTACTCCTGTTCCTATTTCTAATGTTCATAGTTTGAGGCCCTGTTGATTTTGCAGGTCCACTTTGGTCCATTTTTGATAATTTGCTGTAAAACTTGCAACACTGGACAAAAACATCTCCCAAAAACCTGGAAAATGTTTTATTTGCTGCTTGGTTTACATTACAAAAAGGCTTGAGTTACAAATCCAATCATTATATCAGGGAAATGAATGCCAATTACCATTAATGACAGTGATTCCGAATCTTTAAAGCTGCCTTTAAAATGAACCTTGTATTTTATTATAACATTCACAGAAACCTGTTACACTGCTTAAGAATCTCCAGACCAAAGTTATGAGAAATCTGTATAATAGTTTCTAATTACATGGTATGGCATGGATATTCTCTCCCCATAAAAATATATTTCATTTAATTAGATTTCCAAAAGGCATTTAACAAAGTTACACACTTAAGGCTGTGAGAATCCAAGTATTATAGGTATGGATAAAAACATTCTGAGTTGTGTAAAGGAGTTACATTGGGGTGGTGGGGTTGGTGAATGTGGGAGTATTGAATGGGGTGCCCCAGGGATCAGTGCTGGGTCCACAACTTCTTCTAATTCAAAGACATAAGCCAAAGGGGGGTAATAACGGGGCACTACCGGCATCGATCGCCCAGTGCAAGCCGCACTCCCGTGGGACCGGTATCGATCGCCCAGTGTAAGCCGCACTCCCGTGGGACCGGCATCGATCGCCCAGTGCAAGCCGCACTCCCGTGGGGCAATTTCCCCCGAAGGGCGCAAAAGGGGTCGGCGCGGAGCAATAAGAAGTCCGAGGCCGAAAACGCTACGATCTGCGCCTCGGAGATCGGGACTTCATCCTGGAGCACCTAGTACCGCCCCGGAAAAAATAGATGACACATATACTCAATGAATAGTGTTGCACCAGCTAAGAATGTAATCAAGTGACCCAAAAGTTTTAGTGGCCTCAAAGTTTAATATGTCCAACCAATGCAGAGAAACAATGAACAACTGGAATGTTACACTACATGGTTAGGGAAAGCTATGGTCAAACAGTGTTCAGGTTAGACCACACCTGTGTGTCCAATTCTGGTCATCTATTGGTTAAGGTAGTCCCAGAGGTCGTGTATTCAATTCCTACGAGGGCAAATTGTGAAATTATATTCAATTCAATTTGATCATTTGCAGACCAGTACAGGACTATTCTAGATCTGGGAATGTGTAACGATTAATGATCACGCAGTGAAGGATCCTCTTGGGAAGAGTGATCATAGCATGACAGAATTCCAAATTCAGTTTGAGGGTGAGAAAGCTAGGTCTCAAACTAGTGTCCTGAACTTAAATAAAGGTAATTACAAAGGTATGAAGGCAAAGTTGGTTAAAGTGGACTGGAAAATATATTAAAGTGTAAGACTGTAAAAACACAGTGGCAAACATTTAAGAAGATATTTCATAACTCTCAGTAAAGTATACTCCAGTGAGAAATAAAGACTCTAAGAGAAGGATGAATCATCCCTTGTTAAATAAGGAAGTAAAGGATGGGATCAAATTGAAAACAAAGGCATACAATGTTGTGAAGAACAGTGGGAGGCCAGAGGATTGGGACATTTTTAGAAACCAGCAAATGATAAAAAAATGATAAAGGAAGAGAAGATAACACATGAGAGTAAACTAGCAAGAAATATAAAACCAGGCATTAAGAGCTTTTACAGGTATATAAAAAGGAAGCGAGTAGCTAAAGTAAACAGTGGTTCCTTAGAGAATGAGATTGGGGAATTAATAATGGCGGAGACTTTGAACAAATATTTTGTATCAATCTTCATGGTAAAAGACACTAAAAACATCCCAATAACTGATAATCAAGAAGCTAGTGGGGAGGTGGGGGCTACTTACAACAATCACTATCACTAGAGATAAAATACTAGGCAAACTAATGGGACTAAAGGTGGACAAGTCCCCTGGACCTGATGGCCTGGTCCTCTGGACCTGATGGCCTGGTCCTCTGGACCTGATGGCCTGGTCCCCTGGACCTGATGGCCTGGTCCTCTGGACCTGATGGCCTGGTCCCCTGGACCTGATGGCCTGGTCCTCTGGACCTGATGGCCTGGTCCTCTGGACCTGCTGGCCTGGTCCCCTGGACCTGATGGCCTGGTCCTCTGGACCTGATGGCCTGGTCCCCTGGACCTGATGGCCTGGTCCTCTGGACCTGATGGCCTGGTCCCCTGGACCTGATGGCCTGGTCCTCTGGACCTGATGGCCTGGTCCTCTGGACCTGATGGCCTGCATCCTAAGGTCTTAAAAGAAGTGGCTGCAAAGTTGGTGAATGCATTGGCTGCAATTTACTAAAATTCCCTGATTCTGGAGAGGTCCCAGTGGACTGGAAAACCGCAAATGTAACGTCCCCTATTTAAGAAAGGAGGGAGACAGAAAGCAGGAAACTGTAGACCAGTCAGCCTAGTATCTGTCATTGGGAAAATGCTGGAGTCCATCATTTAAGGAAGTAGTAGCAGGACATTTAGAAAATCAAAATGCAGTCAGAGTCAGCATGGCTTTCTAAAAGGGAAATCATGTTTGACAAATTTGCTGGGGTTCTTTGAGGATATAATGAGCAGGATAAAGGAGAACCAATAGATGTTGTGTACAGGTATTTGGATTCCAAAAAGCATTCGATAATGTGCCACATAAAAGGTTACTGCACAAATAAGAGCTCATGGGGTTGGGGGTAATATATTAGCATGGATAGAGGATTGGGTAACTAATAGAAAACAGAGAGTCAGGATAAATGGGTCATTTTCAGGTTGACAAACAGTAACTAGTGGGGTGCCGTAGGGATCAGTGCTGGGGCCTCGACTATTTACAATTTATATTAATGACTTGGATGAAGGGAACGAGTGTAACATAGCCAGATTTACTGATGATTCAAAGATAGGTAGAAAGGAAGCTGCGAGGAGGCTGTAAAGAATCTACAAAGGGATATAGACAGGCTAAGTGAGTGGGCAAAAATTTGGTAGATGGAGTATAATGTGGGAAAGTGTGAGGTTATCCACTTTGGTAGGAAAAATAAAAAAGGAAATTACTATTTAAATGGGGAGAGATTACAGAGTGCTGCAGTACAGAGGTACAGAGGAAACACAAAAAGTTAGCATGCAGGTACAGCAAGTAATCAGGAAGGCAAATGGAATGTTGACTTTTATTGCAAGGGGGATAAAGTATAAAAGCAGAGAAGTCCTGCTACAACTGTACAGGGCGTTGGTAAGACCACACCTTGAGGACTGCGTACAGTTTTGGTCTTAGTTAAGGAAGGATATGCTTGCATTGGAGGCAGTTCAGAGAAGGTTCACAAGGTTGATTCCTGAGTTGAAGGGGTTGTTGTATGAAGAAAGGTTGAGTAGTTTTGGCCTCTACTGATTGGAGTTTAGAAGAATGAGAGGTGATCTTATTGAAACATATAAGATTCAGAGAGGGCTCGACAGGGTAGATGCAGGGAGGATGTTTCCCCTCATGGGGGAATCTAGAACTTGGGGGCATAGTTTCAGAATAAGGGGTCGCCCATTTAAGACAGAAATGAGGAGGAATTTATTCTCTCAGAGGGTCATGAATCTTTGGAATTTTCTACCCCAAGGAGCTGTGGAGGCTGGGTCATTGAATATATTTAAGGTGGAGTTAGACAGATTTTTGAATGATGAGGGAGCAAGGGTTATAGGGAGCGGGCAGGGAACATAAGAACATCAGAACATAAGAATTAGGAACAGGAGTAGGCCATCTAGCCCCTCGAGCCTGCTCCGCCATTCAACAAGATCATGGCTGATCTGGCCGTGGACTCAGCTCCACTTACCCGCCCGCTCCCCGTAACCCTTAATTCCCTTATTGGTTAAAAATCAATCTATCTGTGATTTGAATACATTCAATGAGCTAGCCTCAACTGCTTCCTGGGGCAGAGAATTCCACAGATTTGCAACCCTCTGGGAGAAGAAATTCCTTCTCAACTCGGTTTTAAATTGGCTCCCCCTTATTTTGAGGCTGTGCCCCCTAGTTCTAGTCTCCCCTACCAGTGGAAACAACCTCTCTGCCTCGATCTTGTCTATCCCTTTCATTATTTTAAATGTTTCTATAAGATCACCCCTCATCCTTCTGAACTCCAACGAGTAAAAACCCAGTCTACTCAATCTATCATCATCTCCGGAATCAGCCGAGTGAATCGTCTCTGTACTCCCTCCAAAGCTAGTATATCCTTCCTTAAGTAAGGTGACCAAAACTGCACGCAGTACTCCAGGTGCGGCCTCACCAATACCCTGTACAGTTGCAGCAGGACTTCCCTGCTTTTGTACTCCATCCCTCTCGCAATGAAGGCTAACATTCCATTCGCCTTCCTGATTACCTGCTGCACCTGCAAACTAACTTTTTTGGGATTCATGCACAAGGATCGTTCAACCTGACTGCCTGTCTCTCTTCCGCTCTTACATCCTGTCCAGGGTGTCCTTGGAGATGGAGCACGCGGTGTCCACCGGTACGCTCACGGCCTTCCGCGAGAGGTGGGCACCGGAGGGACTGGAGTGCATCATCACGCACGGCAACCAAATTTTAATTTGATTTTACGTTTTAAAGTTTAATTTGTTTTAATTGCCGGTGCTTTTCGTGTCCCCCTTCCCTTTTATAGGGGGCACTGGGGATAAATTGTGATTTTAGTGCCCAAAAAAAAACCAAAAAAAAAAGAAAAACACAAAAAAAAATCCAAAAAAAGGAAAAAAAAAAGGGCCTTGTAAATGTCTGGTGTGTCACCCAGGTCGGGTGGCACGGTTTAATGTTTTGTTTTGCAGATAAACTCTAAAAGTGTTTCATGCACAAGGACCCCCAGGTCCCTCTGCACCGCAGCATGTTGTAATTTCTCCCCATTCAAATAATATTCCCTTTTACTGTTTTTTTTTCCAAGGTGGATGACCTCACATTTTCCAACATTGTATTCCATCTGCCAAACCTTAGCCCATTTGCTTAATCTATCTAAATCTCTTCGCAGCCTCTCTGTGTCCTCTACACAACCCGCTTTCCCACTAATCTTTGTGTCATCTGCAAATTTTGTTACACTACACTCTGTCCCCTCTTCCAGGTCATCTATGTATATTGTAAACAGTTGTGGTCCCAGCACCAATCCCTGTGGCACACCACTAACCACCAATTTCCAACCCGAAAAGGACCCATTTATCCTGACTCTCTGCTTTCTGTTAGCCAGCCAATTCTCTATCCATGCTAATACATTTCCTCTGACTCTGCGTACCTTTATCTTCTGCAGTAACCTTTTGTGTGGCACCTTAACGAATGCCTTTTGGAAATCTAAATACACCACATCCATCGATACACCTCTATCCACCATGCTCGTTACATCCTCAAAGAATTCCAGTAAATTAGTTAAACATGATTTCCCCTTCATGAATCCATGTTGCGTCTGCTTGATTGCATTATTCCTATCTAGATGTCCCGCTATTTCTTCCTTAATGATAGCTTCAAGCATTTTCCCCACTACAGATGTTAAACTAACCGGCCTATAGTTACCTGCCTTTTGTCTGCCCCCTTTTTTAAACAAAGATGTTACATTAGCTGTTTTCTAATCCGCTGGTACCTACCCAGAGTCCAGAGAATTTTGGTAGATTATAACGAATGCATCTGCTATAACTTCTGCCATCTCTTTTAATACCCTAGAATGCATTTCATCAGGACCAGGGGACTTGTCTACCTTTAGTCCAATTAGCCTGTCCAGCACTACCCCACTAGTGATAGTGATTGCCTCAAGGTCCTCCCTTCCCACATTCCCGTGACCAGCAATTTTTGGCATGGTTTTTGTGTCTTCCACTGTGAAGACGGAAGCAAAATAATTGTTTAAGGTCTCAGCCATTTCCACATTTCCCATTATTAAATCCCCTTCTCATCTTCTAAGGGACCAACATTTACTTTAGTCACTCTTTTCTGTTTCATATATCGGTGAAAGCTTTTACTATCTGTTTTTATGTTTTGCGCAAGTTTACTTTCGTAATCTATCTTTCCTTTCTTTATTGCTTTCTTAGTCATTCTTGCTGTCGTTTAAAATTTTCCCAATCTTCTAGTTTCCTACTAACCTTGGCCACCTTATACGCATTGATTTTTAATTTGATACTCTCCTTTATTTCCTTGGTTATCCACGGCTGGTTATCCCTTCTCTTACCGTCCTTCTTTTTCACTGGAATATATTTTTGTTGAGCATTATGAAAGAGCTCCTTAAAAGTCCTCCACTGTTCCTCAATTGTGCCACCGTTTAGTCTGTGTTTCCAGTCTACTTTAGCCAACTCTGCCCTCATCCCACTGTAGTCCCCTTTGTTTAAGCATAGTACGCTCGTTTGAGACACTACTTCCTCACCCTCAATCTGTATTACAAATTCAACCATACTGTGATAACTCATTCCGAGAGGATCTTTTACTAGGAGATCGTTTATTATTCCTGTCTCATTACACAGGACCAGATCTAAGATAGCTTGCTCCCTTGTAGGTTCTGTAACATACTGTTCTAAGAAACAATCCCATATGCATTCTATGAATTCCTCCTCCAGGCTACCCCGTGCGATTTGGTTTGACCAATCGATATGTAGGTTAAAATCCCCCATGATTACTGCCATTCCTTTTTCACATGCCTCCATTATTCCCTTGATTATTGCCCGCTCCACCGTGAAGTTATTATTTGGGGACCTATAAATTACGCCCACCAGTGACTTTTTCCCCTTACTATCTCTAATCTCCACCCACAATGATTCAACATTTTGTTCATTAGAGCCAATGTCGTCTCTCACAACTGCCCTGATATCATCCTTTATTAACAGAGCTACCCCACCTCCTTTCCCTTCTTGTCTATCTTTCCGAATTGTCAGATACCCCTGTATGTTTAATTCCCAGTCTTGGCCAGCCTGCAACCACGTTTCTGTAATGGCCACCAAATCATACCCATTTGTAATGATTTGTGCCGTCAACTCATTTACTTTATTTCGAATGCTGCGTGTGTTTAGGTAGAGTGTTTCAATACTAGTTTTTAAACCATGATTTTTAGTTTTGACCCCTCCTGCAGCCCCTTTATATTCATACATATTGTCCCTTCCTATCACCTTGTGGTTTACACTTACCCCAGTGCTACTCTGCTCTGTTGCCTCCTGCCTTTTGCATTCTTTCTTGGGGTCCTGTTCATCTGAGCTCTCACCCACTCTAACTATCTCAGAGCCCTCTCCTGGGTTCCGAATACTCGTTGCATTGAGGCACCGAGCTTTCATGCTTGCCTTTTTATTACACTTTGACCCTTTAGAATTTTGCTGTACAGTGGCCCTTTTTGTTTTTTGCCTTGGGTTTCTCTGCCCTCCACTTTTACTCATCTCCTTTCTGTCTTTTGCTTTTGTCTCCATTTTGTTTCCCTCTGTCTCCCTGCATTGGTTCCCATCCCCCTGCCACATTAGTTTAACTCCTCCCCAACAGCACTAGCAAACACTCCCCCTAGGACATTGGTTCCGGTCCTGCCCAGGTGCAGACCGTCCGGTTTGTACTGGTCCCACCTCCCCCAGAACCAGTTCCAATGCCCCAGGAATTTGAATCCCTCCCTGCTGCACCACTGCTCAAGCCACGTATTCATCTGAGCTATCCTGCGATTCCTACTCTGACTAGCTTTTGAGGTCCTACGTTTTAATTTAACTCCTAGCTCCTTAAATTCGTCTCGTAGGACCTCATTCCTTTTTTTTAACCTATATCGTTGGTACCAATGTGCACCACAGCAACTGGCTGTTCACCATTCCTTTTCAGAATGTCCTGCACCCGCTCCGAGACATCCTTGACCCTTGCACCAGGGAGGCAACATACCATCCTGGAGTCTCTGTTGCGGCCGCAGAAACACCTATCTATTCCCCTTGCAATTGAATCCCCTATCACTATCGCTCTCCCACTCTTTTTCCTGCCCTCCTGTGCAGCAGAGCCAGCCACAGTGCCATGAACTTGGCTGCTGCTGCCCTCCCCTGATGAGTCATCCCCCTCAACAGTACTCAAAGCGGTGTATCTGTTTTGCAGGGGGATGGCCACAGGGGACCCCTGCACTACCTTCCTTGCACTGCTCTTCCTGCTGGTCTTCCATTCCCTAACTGGCTGTGGACCCTTCACCTGCGGTAAGGCCAATTCACTACACGTGCTGCTCATGTCATTCTCAGCATCGTGGATGCTCCAGAGTAAATCCACCCTCAGCTCCAATTCCGCAACGTGGAGTTGAGGCCAGGATCAGATCAGCAATGATCTCATTGAATGGCAGAGCAGTCTCGAGGAGCCAAATGGCCTACTCCTGCTCCTATTTCTTATGTTATGTTCTTTTGCAAGAAAATTAACCAACCAAAATTAACAGAACCAAAATACTGTGAATGCTGGAAATCTGAAAAGAAAACAGAATGTGTGGGAAATACTCAGCAGGTCAGGCAGCATCTGTGGAGAGAGAAACAAAGTTAATAGTCAGGTTGATGACACTTCGTCTGAAGTACAAAAAGTTAGGGATGTAACGGTCTAGAAATTGTCCCTTTGTGAAAATGCCTGCAGTAGCCACTAATGGGGCGATGGTGTTTTGCGCCCGTGGGCAGGCGGCTGGAGCGCCCCACTCGCAATTTCCTCGGGATTAACGGGGGTTTCCGCCCAGCCCCGTTGTTTTCGCCCTGGGAATCCTTATCGCCCCACGCCGACTCCTTTTGCGCCCTGCGGTGGAAAGTGCCCCATGGGAGCACGGTTGGCGCCGGGCGAGGCCCCCGACCACTTTGCAGGTCGCGAAGCTGCCGATGGCTGGCACTGCAGCGGCCCTTAAAGGAGAGGGCCTTGCGCCGTGGTCGCCATCATACTTTAATTGCCGGCCTTTTAAGTCGCGCTGTTGTCAATAGCGCTGAGCTGACGTGGTCAGCGGGCCGCTGAGTGACAACGCCCTATTGTCGCTTACCTACCGCTCTGAAAGCATCAGGAAGATTTCTTCAGGACAAAGAGCCCAATTTCTGGGTGCTAACGTCCGCCTCCCGTAAATAATTTGAATAAATAGGGCACGGGGCAAGTTCCAGCCCAACAGGTTTTCAGCAAGTACAGAGCCAGGGAAAGGCGGGAGGAGAGGAAAGAACAACAGTGATGGTCGGTGATGAGGTGGAAGGCAGGAGAGATTAAAAGACAAATGTGATGATGGTGCAAGGCAAAAAGAGATGGTAATGGGACAAGTAAATAAACAAAAGATGGGTCTAGAGGAGGTGTAAATGGGAATAACAAAAATCATCAGCAATAGCTGCCATCCAAAAAAATGGGGTATGCGATTTTGATTTGAAATTGTTGAACTCAAAATTGAGTGCGGAAGGCTGTAAAGTGCCTAATAGAAAGATGAGGTGTTGTTTCTCAAGCTTATGTTGAGCTTCATTGGACCAGTGTAGGAGGCCAAGGACAAAGAGGTCAGAGTGGGAGTAGATCAGAGTATTGAAATGACAGGCAACCGGAAGCTCGGGGTTACGCTTGTGAACTGAATCAAGGTGCTTTGTAAAGCGATCACACAATCTGTATTTAGTCTTCCCAATGTTGAAAAGACCTCATCCTGAGCAGGGAAGAAACTATACTAAATTGAAAGAAGTACAAAGTATATCGCTGTTTTACCTGGAAACAGTGTTTGGGGCGCTGGACAGTGGGAAGGGAGGAGGTAAAAGGGCAGGTGTTGCATCTCCTGCGCTGGCACGGGAAGGTGCCGTGGGAAGGAGAGTGTGTGTTGGGGATGATAGAGAAGTGGACTGAAGTCTTCTTAGGCAGTCCCTTGAAGTCAAGGATGACCTGCTTCCACACTAATATGAGTTCTCAGATGACTGAAGAGATCAATATGGGACCGACAGTCTCTGTCACAGGTGAGGCAGACGGTGGTTGAAGGAAAAGATGGGTGGGGTGCCTGGGTTGTCGTGCACTCCTTCCACTGTTTGCGCTTGGCTTCCACGTGCTCCCGGCAAAGAGACTCGAAGTGTTCGGCGCCTTCCCGGATGCTTCTCCACTTTGAGCGGTCTTGGGCCAGGGATTCCCAGGTGTCGGTGGGGATGTTGCAATTCGTCAAGGAGGCTTTGAGGGTGTCCTTGAAGCGTTTCCTCTGCACACCTGGGACTCACTTGCTGTGTCGGAGCTCTGAGCAGAGTGCTTGTTTTGGGAGCCTCGTATCGGGTATTGGAGCTGATTGAGTGTGGTCAATGCTGGGGGTGTTGGTCTGAGCGAGATCATGGACATTGGTGTGCCTATCCTGCCAATGGATTGGCAGGATCTTGTGGAGGCAGCACTGGTGATGCTTCTCCAGTGCTTTAAGGTGCCTGCTGTACATAGTCCATGTCTCTGAAGCATATAGGAGGGCGGGTATCACTACTGCTCTGTAGACCATGAGCTTGGTGTTGGGTTTGAGATCCTAGGCTTCACTCTCTTCCTCAGGCGACCGAAGGCTGCACTGGCACACTGAAGGCAGTGTTGGACTTCGTCATCGACATCTACCCTTGTTGAGTGATAGAGCAGTAATTCCCAAGTCGCTTCAACAGCGCGTTCTCTCATTGGCAATCGATGGACACCCTGGCATTGTCCGCATGAAGTCGTGATTCAGTATGGTGGTCTGGGATTGACACTCGCATCGAGGAGTTCATCTCACCCTGCGAAGCATACAGTCTGAGCAAAGGGGCTGCAAACATCTGACCAGTGCCAATGAAGCCTATTCCACGGCCACAACTTTCGTTGGATATCTTCGGTCCAGTTGAAGCAGCTCCACAGCACCAGCGTTTCGTTATAGTACATGACCTGCATTCCAATGGCCCGAAATCACTACAAAAAGTTCAGTGGCCTCATCAACAATCGTCACTATTCTGCAAAGTGGGGCCTCCCAGAGGTCATAATCACTGACAATGGACCACAGTTTGTGTCTGGCCATTTCGTGGATTTCCTCATTCGTCATGCTATCGAGCTTACTGCTCGGTACAAACCTCAAAGCAACGGAGGTGTTGAGCGTTGTAACCGCATCATCAAAGAGGGTTTGAAAGCCAACCTTGCCGCAGGCCAAACATTCGATGAAGCGGTTCAGACCATTCTCCGCACATACTGTTCGACAAAGCACTCGCTAACGGGGAAGACACCCGCTGAGCTCATGATTGGGCGGAATCTTCGCTGGCTACTGGACATTCTCAAACCCCCGGTCAAACCTAGCGCGAAGATAACTACACTCGCATCCCAGATTTCGGAATGCTAATGAAAAGCGAAATCGTACACTGACACAAAACGACACGCTTAAAAGCTCCAACTGAAGAACAGAGATTGGGTCAGAGTTAAGGGCCCAAACCGCAGTTATAAGCTTGCATCTTCACTTGCGCCTTCAAAACAGATCGGGCGAAAGTTCAGCCCTCACATCTACGAGCTCAATGACGGAACTTGATGGAACGTTCCTAGACTGATCCCAACTCACAGGCCAACAGACCAGGTGGGCAGAGGCTCCGTTCTGTTTTCTAACCGAAAACCTCGATCAAACACCACAAGCTCCACGCCAGTCTCAGCGTATCAGAACACGACCTGGTTATCCAGGGACTTTGTCTGTACATGGACTGTGGTTTTAAAAAGGGGGGAAATATGTTGTGTTCATACACTATTTATTTGTTACAGGACAGACGGGCATTAGGATCCTGCGAGAGCTATTCACAGTTGCTGTACTCATGCTGGTTCATGCCGGTTTGGAGACTCCATTTTGGGCTGTATAAAAACACAGTTAAGTTACATTAATCCTGGCTCAGTTTGTCAGTTATTTACGCGTACACAACAATGGGAGAAAGAGGAAGAGTTTGGGGGAGAGAGAGAGAGAAAGAGACTGGGGTAGAGAGAAATGGGGAGAGAGAAAGGGAGAGAGATGAGGGGGAAAGAGAGAGTTGGGAGAGAGAGAGGGAGGGGGAGTGAGAGAGAGACAGAGAATGAGACAGGGACAGAGAGCAAGGGACTGGGGGAGAGTGAGGGACTGGGGGAGGGGGTAGAGAGAGGGGCTGGAGGGCGAGAGAGGGACTGGGGGAGAGAGAGAAGGACTGGGGGGAGAGAGAGAGAGAGAGAGAGAGGGACTGGAGGAGAGAGAGAGGGACTGGGGGGAGGGAGAGGGAGGGACGGTGGGGGGGGGGGGGGAGAGGGAGGGACTGGGGGGGGAAGAGAGAGGGACTGGGGGGGGGGAAGAGAGAGGGACTGGGGGTGGCGAGAGAGAGAGGGACTGGGGGGGGGGAGAGAGAGAGGGACTGGGGGTGGGGGGGAGAGGGACTGGGGGGGGAGAGAGGGACTGGGGGGGGAGAGAGGGACTGGGGGGGGAGAGAGGGACTGGGGGGGGAGAGAGGGACTGGGGGGGGAGAGAGGGACTGGGGGGGAGAGAGGGACTGGGGTGGGGGGAGAGAGACTGGGGAGAGGGAGGCTGGGGAGAGGGAGACTGGGGTATAGAAGACTGGGGAGAGGGAGGCTGGGGAAAGAGAGAAGCAGCTGTGAAGCGTTAGATTGTATAAATGCAGAGATTAGGTAAGCGTGTAGTAAAGCTAGAGTGGTTTTAATGGGCGATTTTAACATTTATATAAATTGGGACAAGCAGACTAGCACCTGTCAGGAAGGTAGTGAATTTCTGGAGTGTCCAGGATAGTTTCCTACAACAATATGTCCCAGAACCAACAAGAGGACATGCATATTAGATTTAGTAATGAGCCAGATTTAGTTAACAGACTAATGGTGCGTGAATATTTATCTAATAGTGATCGTAACATGATCGAGTTCAACGTAGTGTTTGAAAGGGAGAAACGCAAACCAGCTGCTATGATTCTAGATCTTCGTCCCATCCTCCATCAACGAACTACAGTACGCAGACGATGCTTATGTTTGCGCATTCGGAGTCCGAACTCCAAGCCATCGTCAATACCTTCACTGAGGCGTACGAAAGCTTAGGCCTTACACTAAACATCTGTAAGACAAAGGTCCTCCACCGCCGTACAGCACTGCGCCCCATTTATCAAAATCCACGACGAGGCCTTGGACAACGTGGACCATTTTCCATACCTCGGGAGCCTACTGTCAACAATGACAGACATCGACGACGTGGTCCAACACTGCCTTCAGTGTGCCAGTGGAGCCTTCAATCACCTGAGGAAGAGAGTGCTTGAAGACGAGGACGTCAAACGCAGCATCAAATTCATGGTCTACAGAGCAGTAGTGATACCCGCCCTCCTATATAGCTCAGAATCATGGTCTATGTACAGCAGGCCCCTCAAAACACTGGAGAAGTACCACCAACATTGCCTCCGCAAGATCCTGCAAATCCGTTGGCAGGATAGGCGTACCAGTGTCAGTGTTCTCGCTCAGGCCAACATCCCCAGCATCGAAGCACTGACCACGCTCGATCAGCTCTGCTGGATGGGCCACATCGTCCGCATGCCTGACACGAGACTCTCAAAACAAGCGCTCTACTCGGAGCTCCGACATGGCAAGCGAGCCCCAGGTGGCCAGAGGAAACTCTTCAAGGACACATAGAAACATAGAAAATAGGTGCAGCAGTAGGACATTTGGCCCTTTGACCCTGCACCGCCATTCAATAAGATCATGGCTGATCACTCCCTCAGTACCCCTTTCCTGCTTTCTCTCCATACCCCTTGATTCCCTTAGCCGTAAGGGCCATATCTAACTCCCTTTTGAATATATCCAATGAACTGGCATCAACAACTCTCTGCGGCAGGGAATTCCACAGGTTAACAACTCTCTGAGTGAAGAAGTTTCTCCTCATCTCAGTCCTAAGTGGCCTACCCCTTATCCTAAGACTATGTCCCCTGGCTCTGGACTTCCCCAACATCGGGAACATTCTTCCCGCATCTAACCTGTCCAGTCCCATCAGAATCTTGTACATTTCTATGAGATCCCCTCTCATGCTTCTAAACTCCAGTGAATAAAGACCCAGTTGATCCAGTCTTTCCTCATATGACAGTGCAGCCATCCCTGGAATCAGTCTGGTGAACCTTCGCCTCACTCCCTCAATAGCAAGCACGTCCTTCCTCAGATTAGGAGACCAAAACTGAACACAATATTCCAGGTGAAGCCTCACTAAGGCCCTGTACAACTGTAGTAAGACCTCCCTGCTCCTATACTCAAATCCCCTAGCTATGAAGGCCAACATACCATTTTTGCCTTCTTCACCGCCTGCTGTATCTGCATGCCAACTTTCAATGACTGATGAAGCATGACACCCAGGTCTCGTTGCACCTCCCCTTTTCCTAATCTGCCGCCATTCAGATAATATTCTGCCTTTGTGTTTTTGCCCCCAAAATGGATAACCTCACATTTATCCACATTATACTGCATCTGCCATGCATTTGCCCACTCACCTAACCTGTCCAAGTCACCCTGCAGCCTCTAAGCATCCTCCTCACAGCTCACACCGCCATCCAGTTTAGTGTCATCTGCAAACTTGGAGATTTTACACTCAATTCCTTCATCTAAATCATTAATGTATATTGTAAAGAGCTGGGGTCCCAGCACTGAGCCCTGCGGCACTCCACTAGTCACTGCCTGCCATTCTGAAAAGCCTCCTTGAAAAAGTGCAACATCCCCACCGACACCTGGGAAATCCTGGCCCAAGACTGCCCTAAGTGGAGGTACAGCATCCAGAAGGTGCTGAAAACCTCGAGTCTTTTCGCCGAGAGCAAACTGAAGCCAAGTGTAGACAGAGGAAGGAGATCGCAGCAACCTAGGCACCCCAAACTCCCGTTCCTCCAACCACCATTTGCCCCACCTGTGACAAGAGACTGTAGGTCCCGTATTGGATTCTTCAGTCACCTGAGAACTCATTTTTAATGTGGAAGCAAGTCATCCTCAACTCCGAGGGACTGCCTAAGAAGAAATGTAGATAATGCCGACTTTAACGTGATGAGTCAGTAAACTGGGTACAACGACAAAAGATCCGAATTGAAAAAAATCATTTAACGTAATATAGAACCAGTTTATATCTCTGAGGGGCAAGAGAGCTACTTGCCAAAAAAAAGCCATGGATAACTAAAGAGGTGAGGGGCAGCATAAAATGAAAAGAATAAAACATACAAAAATGCAAAAACTGGAACAGATCCGGGTGAATGGTAAAGATGCAAAGAAGAGCAAAGGGTGACAAAACAGATAGTAAGATCCTCAAAAAGAGAGTCTGATAAGAAATTTGTGAGGGATATCAAAATTAACAAGATAATTTTTATAATTATATTGGGTAAAAGAGGGTAGTCAGGAGTAATGTTGGCCACTTGAATGCTGAAATCGGTGATACTGTTAATGATAGTTCATGTACAGTACACACGTCAAGTCGCTGGAGAAATACCAACAACGATGTCTCCGCAAGATCCTACAAATCCCCTGGGAGGACAGACGCACCAACATTAGCGTCCTCAACCAGGCCAACATCCCCAGCATTGAAGCACTGACCACATTTGATCAGCTCCGTTGGGCAGGCCACACTGTCCGCATGCCAGACACGATACTCCCAAAGGAAGCGCTCTACTCGGAACTCCTTCACGGCAAACGAGCCAAAGGTGGGCAGAGGAAACGTTACAAGGACACGCTCGAAGCCTCCCTGAAAAAATGCAACATCCCCACCGACACCTGGGAGTCCCTGGCCAAACACCGCCCTAAGTGGAGGAAGTGCATCCGGGAGGGCACCGAGCACCTCGAGTCTTATCGCCGAGAGCATGCAGAAATCAAGCCCAGGCAGCAGAAAGACCATGTGGCAAACCAGTCCCACCCACCCCTTCCCTCAACGACTATCTGTCCCATCTGTCACAGAGACTGTGGATCTCGGATTGGACTGTTCAGCCACCTAAGAACTCACTTTAAGAATGGAAGCAAGTTTTCCTCGATTCCGAGGGACTACCTATGATGATGATGATGGAAATGGTGGACATGTTGAATAATTACTTCGTGTCAATATTTAACGTAGAGAAAGAGGATAGCATGCCGTAAATCCCAAGGAAACTAATATTGAATCAGGGACAGGGACATACAGGTTAGGATAAAGAAAAAAGGAAGCTAATGACAGATACCGATGGCTAAATACAGCAGAATCTCTCGAGGAATGTAGAAAGTCCAGGAGTGAAATTAAAAGGGATATTAGGAAAGCAAAGAGCATGAAAAGTTCTTGGCAAGTAAAGTCAAGGAAAACCCAAAGATGTTTTATAAATATATTAAGAGCATGAGGATAAAATTGGCAGAAAAAAAATCAAAGAGCAAGTTATTATTTAAATGGAGAAAGATTGCAAAGTGCTGCAGTACAGCAGGACCTGGGGGTATTTGTGCATGAAACACAAAAGGATAGTATGCAGGTACAGCAAGTGATCAGGAAGGCCAATGGTATCTTGGCCTTTATTGCAAAGTGGATGGAGTATAAAAGCAGGGAAGTCTTGCTACAGTTGTACAGGGTATTGGTGAGGCCACACCTGGAATACTGCGTGCAGTTTTGGTTTCCATATATACGAAAGGATATACTTGTTTTGGAGGTAGTTCAGAGAAGGTGCACTAGGTTGATTCCGAGGATGAGGGGGTTGACTTATGAGGAAAGGTTGAGTAGATTGGGCATCTACTCATTGGAATTCAGAAGAATGAGAGGTGATCTTATCAAAACGTATAAGATTATGAGGGGGCTTGACAAGTTGAATGCAGAGAGGATGTTTCCACTGATGGGGGAAACTAGAACTAGAGGGCATGATCTTAGAATAAGGGGCCGCCCTTTTAAAACAGAGATGAGAAATTTCTTCTCTGAGGGTTGTAAATCTTTGGATTCGCTGCCTCAGAGAGCTGTGGAAGCTGGGACATTGAATAAATTTAAGATGGAAATAGATAGTTTCTTAAATGATAAGAGGATATGAGGTTATGGGGAGTGGAGAAGAGTCCATGATCAGATCAGCCATGATCTTATTGAATGGCGGAGCAGGCTCGAGGGGCCGTACAGCCTACTCCTGTTCCTATTTCTTATGTTCTTATAACAAAAGCATTGGTAGGGCCTATTAGAGACCATGATGATAATCTGTAGGGAGGCAGAAGATGTGGTTATGGTTCTCAATGAATACTTTGCGTCTGCTTTCACAAAAGAGAGGGGGAGAGAGACAAAGAAGTGGAGCAGTTTAGGGAGAGAATTCCAGAGCTTACGACACTGCTATCGAGGAGGAGGTGAAATTTTAGATGAAATAAACATAGTGAGCGAGGAGGTATTAAGGGATTTAGCAGCTTTGAAAGTGGATAAGTCCCCATCACCCCTGTGTTCGTTGACCTACATTGGCTCCCGGTCACCGCCTCTATTTTAAAATTCTAATTCTTGATTTCAAATCCCTCCATGTTCTTGGCCCTCCCGATCTCTGTAACCTCCTTCAGCCCGAAAAACTTCCAAGATCACTACGCTCCTCCAATTCTGGCCTCTTGCACATCTCCAATTTGCATCGTTCCACCATTGGTGGCCGTGCCTTTAGCTTCCTCGGCCCTAAGCTCTGGAATTCTCTCCCTAAACCACTCCACCTCTTTGTCTCTCTTGCCCTTTAAGGCATTCCTTAAAACCAATTCTTTGACCAAGCATTTGGTCACCTGTCCTAATATTTCCTGATGTGGCTCAGTGTCTGTTGGTACATGAGGGGGAGAATGATACCCTCGCCTAGGAACAGTCGAGAGAGAGAGAGAATTACAGATCATCCTAGCAACAGACAGTGTTCAAGATTGAAGTAAGGCCTTGGGCTTTTTATAGTAGATGAAATGTATCTCAAGTTGTTAAGCAAAGCAAAAGAGGAAATAGCAGAGGCTTGGACCATCATTTTCCAATCCTCTCTGGCTTCAGGTGTCATGCCGGAGGACTGCTAATGTAGTACTCTTGTTAAGAAGGGAGAAAGAGATAGACCGAGTAATTGCAGGCCAGTCAGCCTAACCTCAGTAGTGGGAAAATTATTGGAAAAAATCCTGAAGGACAGGATAAATCTACATTTAGAGAGACACGATTACTCAGGGACAGTCAGCACGGATTTGTTAAGGGAAGGTTGTGTCTGACTAACTTGATTGCATTTTTCGAGGAGGTAACCAGGAGAGACGATGTGGGCAGTACGTATGATGTAATATATATGGATTTTAGCAAGGTCCTACATGGCAGACCGGTCACAAAAGTAAAAACCCATGAGATCCAGGGCAAAGTGGCAAGTTGGATCCAAAATTGGCTCAGAGGCAGGAATCAAAGGGTAAATGTTGATGGGTGTTTTTGTGACTGAAAGAATGTTTCCAGTGGGGTTTTGCAAGGTTCAGAACTAGGTCCTTTGCTTTTTGTGGTATATATCAATGATCCGGACTTGAATGTAGGGGGTATGATTAAGACGTTTGCAGATGATACAAAAATAGGCTGTGTGGTTGATAATGAAGAAGAAAGCTGCAGACTGCAGGAAGATATCAATCAACTGGCCAGGTGGGCAGAACAGTGGCAAATGGGATTTAATCCGGAGATGTGTGAGGTAATGCATTTGGGGAGGGCTAACAAGGAAAGGGTATAAATGGTAGGACATTGAGCAGTGTAGAGGAACAAAAGCCAGGTGGACAAAGGGACCTTGGAATGCATGTCCACAGATCCCTGAAGGTAGCAGGCCAGGTAGATAAGGTGGTTAAGAAAGCATATGGAATGCTTGCCTTGATTAGCCGAGGAATAGAATATAAGAGCTGGGAGGGCGGGTTATGCTTGAACTGTATAAAAATTAGGCCACAGCAAGAGTACTGCGTGCAGTTCTGGTCACCGCATTACAGGAAGGATGTGATTGCACTGGAGAGGATACAGAGGAGATTTACGAGGATGTTGCTGGGAGTGAAGAATCTTAGCTATGAGGACAGATTGGTTAGGCTGGGTTTGTTTTCCTTGAAACAGAGGAGGCTGAGGGGAGACCTCATTGAGGTGTATAAAATTATGAAGGGCCTAGATATAGTGCATAAAAAGGGCCTATTTAGCAGAGGGGTCAACAACCAGGGGCATAAATTTAAAGTAATTGCTCAAAGGTTTAGAGGGGATTTGAGGGGAAATTTCTTCATCCAGCTTGTGGGGGTCTGGAACTCACTGCCTGAAAGGGTGGTAGAGGCAGAAACCCCTCACCACATTTAAAAAGTACTTGGATGTGCACCTGAAGTGCAGGGCTGCGGGCCTAGAGCTGGAAAGTGGGATTAGGCTGGATAGCTGCTTGTTGGCCGGCAGATACGATAGGCCAAAATGGCCTCCTTCCATGCTGTAAATTTCTATGATTCTAACTGGCTCGAAGGGCTGAATGGGGCTACTCCTGTTCCTATATTCCATTACTGTTCTAGAATAGCTTGGTTGGGGGAGTTCTTCAAGAGTACTTAATTGGCTAGAAAGTGTTTTGGGAGACGCTGAAGTTGTGAAAGGCGCCATATAAATGCAAGACTTGT
This sequence comes from Pristiophorus japonicus, assembly GCF_044704955.1. NCBI lineage: Eukaryota > Metazoa > Chordata > Chondrichthyes > Pristiophoridae > Pristiophorus > Pristiophorus japonicus. The sequence continues at coordinate 293,949,206 of NC_091981.1, read as the reverse complement.
CTTTATTTATTCCGTGTCCTTGCTTCCCTTGGCCCTTGTGATTAATGGAACCAATTCAGATTAGAGTCTGGTAAAAATTCCCTGGTTCTGCATTGGATCTTTTATTGTTCATTGTTTTAATTAATGATCTTGAAGAGGCCACCAATACCAATGTCAAAAGGTTCACAGTATGGTGATATTTCATAACTCACAACAAAAATATATCTCAATGAGAAGAAAAGACTGTAAGAGAAGGGTTAACCATCTGTGGCTAACGAAGGAAATAAGGGATGGTTTCAAATTAAAAACAAGGGCATATAATGTGGCCAAGACTAGTGGGAGGCCAGAGGATTGGGAAACTTTTAAAAGCTAGCAAAGAATGACTAAAAAAATAATAGAGGGGGAAGATAGATTATGAAAGTAAACTAGCACAAAATATAAGAGTTTCTATAGGTACATAAAAGGTCCATTGAAGCTCTGTGTCCGGTGGGCTGTTGCTCAGGAACTTCCTACTTGGGAGGGAAGATCTGAAGTACCTCACAATTCTGTAAGTAATGGACACACTGGGCACAGCACGGTTTGCGTCAAGTTGGTGAGCTGCGGGTCCCTGCACAGGCAGCTCCAGGTCTCTCCCAGGAGCAGGCTGCAGGGGTGCAGTACCCAGTAGTTGCAGTGCCGACCGGCCATTGTGCGTGTTTGTGGCCGGCGAGGTCGGGGTGAAGGAGCGGCAAGAGATTGAGGAGGGACGTGATCGGGGCCCAGGGGAGGCGTGGGTTCGGGCCCAGGGGCAGCACGGGCCAGTCCACACTGCGATATATGTGTGCACTAGGTCCATGCAGCAGAGCAGGTCTCCAGTCTTGGGTAATCCTTGCCACTAGACCAAAACCTAACTCTGTCAAGCCTGTGTGGTGGCTGTGTGCACATTAAAAAAATCCACACACAGGCAGCTTCCACTCTTCAGGATGTGGTTCAGGACCTGGAATTTTAGGTCCATCATTGGAACACCTGTGAACTTATCCTTTTTTGGCGTGGAAGCAAGTCATCCTCGTTTCGAGGGACTGCCTATGATGATGAAAAAGGAAGAACGTGGCTAAACTAAATGTTGATCCCCTAGATGATGAGACTGGGGAATTAATAATGGAGAACAGGGAAATGGCAGAGACATTGAACAAATATTTTGTATTGGTCTTCACGGTAGAAGACACTAAAACATCCCAATAATGGATAATCAAGGGGCTATAGGGAGGGAGGAATTAAATACAATCACTATCACTAAAGAAGTAGTACTCGGTAAAATAATGGGACTAAAGGCGGACAAGTCCCCTGGACCTAATGGCTTGCATCCTAGGGTCTTAAAAGAAGAGATCGTGGATGCATTGGTTGTAATTTACCAAAATTCCCTGGATTCTGGGGAGGTCCCAGCGGATTGGAAAACCGCAAATATAACGCCCCTATTTAAAAAAGGAGGCAGACAGACAGCTACCTATAGACCGGTTAGCCTAACATATATCGATGGAAAATGCTGGAGTCCATTATTAAGGAAGCCATAGCAGGACATTTGGTAAAGCATAATTCAATCAAGCAGAGTCAGCATGGTTTTATGAAAGGGAAATCATGTTTGACAATCCTGCTGGAGTTTTTGAGGATGTAATGAGCAGGGAGGATAAGGGGAAACCAGTGGATGTGGTGTATTTGGATTTTTGGAAGGCATTCGATAAGGTGCCACATAAAAGGTTATTGAGCAAGATGAAAGTTCACGAGGTTGGGGGTAATATATTAGCATGGATAGAGGATTGGCTAACTAACAGAAAACAGAGAGTCGGGATAAACGGATCATTTTCCGGTTGACAAACATTAACTAGTGGGGTGCCGCAGGAATCGGTGCTGGGGCCTCAACTATTTACAATCTATATTAATGACTTGGGTGAAGGGACTGAGTGTAATGTAGCCAAGTTTGCTGATGATACAAAGATGGGTGGGAAAGCAAATTGTGAGGAGTACACAAAAAATCTGCAAAGGAATATAGACAGGCTCAGTGAGTGGGTAAAAAATTGGCAGATAGAGCACATGGTGAGAAAATGTGAGGTTATCCACTTTGGCAGAAAAAATAGAAAAGCAAATTATAATTTAAATGAAGAAAAACTGTAAAGAGCTGCAGTACAAAGGGAGCTGGGGGTCCTTGTGCATGAAACACAAAAGGTTAAGTATGCAGGTACAGCAAGTAATCAGGAAGGCAAATGGAATGTTGGCCTTTATTGCAAGGGGGATGGAGTATAAAAGCAGAGAAGTCCTGCTACAACTGTACAGGGTATTGGTGAGGCCACACCTGGAGTACTGCGTACAGTTTTGGTCTCTGTGTTTAAGGAAGGATATACTTGCATTGGAGGCTGTTCAGAAAGTTTCACTGGGTTGATTCTGGAGATGAGGGGGTTGACTTACGAAGATAGGCTGAGTAGGTTGGGCCTATACTCATTGGAGTTCAGAAGAATGAGAGGTGATCTTATCAACACATATAAGATATTGAGGGAGTTCGACAAAGTGGATGCAGAGAGGATATTTCTACTCATAGGGGAAACTAAAACTCGCGGATATAGTCTCAGAATAAGGGGCCTTCCATTTAAAACTGAGATGAGGAGGAATTTCTTCTCTCAGAGGGTTGTAAGTCTGTGGAATTCACTGCCCCAGAGAGCTGTGGAGGCTGGGTCATTGAATATATTTAAGGTGAAGATGGACAGATTTTTGAGCGATAAGGGGGTGAAGGTTATGGGGAGTGGGCAGGGAAATGGAGCTGAGTCCATGATCAGATCAGCCGTGATCTAGGGTGGTGCCCAGTGCAGGGTGACCCAGTGCAGGGTGGTGCCCAGTGCAGAGTGACCCAGTGCAGGGTAACCCAGTGCAGGGTGGTGCCCAGTGCAGGGTGATGTCCAGTGCAGGGTGGTGCCCAGTGCAGAGTGACCCAGTGCAGGGTGATCCAGTGCAGGGTGGTGCCCAGTGCAGGGTGATGTCCAATGCAGGGTGGTGCCCGGTGCAGTGACCCAGTGCAGGGTGACCCAGTGCAGGGTGGTGCCCAGTGCAGGGTGATGTCCAGTGCAGGGTGACCCAGTGCAGGGTGATGTTCAGTGCAGGGTGACCCAGTGCAGGGTGATGCCCAGTGCAGGGTGATGTCCAGTGCAGGGTGGTGCCCGGTGCAGTGACCCAGTGCAGGGTGACCCAGTGCAGAGTGGTACCCAGTGCAGGGTGGTGCCCAGTGCAGGGTGGTGCCCAGTGCAGGGTGACCCAGTGCAGGGTGGTGCCCAGTGCAGGGTGATGTCCAGTGCAGGGTGATGTCCAGTGCAGGGTGGTGCCCAGTGCAGAGTGACCCAGTGCAGGGTGACCCAGTGCAGGGTGGTGCCCAGTGCAGGGTGACCCAGTGCAGGGTGATGTCCAGTGCAGGGTGGTGCCCAGTGCAGGGTGGTGCCCAGTGCAGGGTGTTGCTCAGTGCAGAGTGACCCAGTGCAGGGTGGTGCCCAGTGCAGGGTGATGTCCAGTGCAGGGTGGTGCCCGGTGCAGTGACCCAGAGCAGGGTGACCCAGTGCAGGGTGGTGCCCAGTGCAGGGTGATGTCCAGTGCAGGGTGGTGCCCAGTGCAGGGTGGTGCCCAGTGCAGGGTGACCCAGTGCAGGGTGGTGCCCAGTGCAGGGTGACCCAGTGCAGGGTGATGCCCAGTGCAGGGTGACCCAGTGCAGGGTGATGCCCAGTGCAAGTGGTGCCAAGCGCAGAGTGATCCAGTGCAGGGTGGTGCCCAGTGCAGGGTGAGGCCCAGTGCAGGTGGTGCCAAGCGCAGAGTGATCCAGTGCAGGGTGGTGCCCAGTGCAGGGTGAGGCCCAGTACAGAGTGGTGCTTGTCCACATATCCCTGAAAGTAGCAGGCCAGGTGGATAAGGTGGGTAAGAAGGCATACGGAATGTTTGTCTTTATTGGCTGAGGCATAGAATAGAAGAGCAGGGAGGTTACGCTTAAATTGTATAATACTTTGGTTAAGCCACAGCTGGAGTACTGCGTGCAGTTCTGGTCGCCGTATTATAGGAAGGAAGTGATTTCACTGGAGAGGTTGCAGAGGGGATTTACTGGGATGCTGCCTGGAATGGAGAATCTTAGTTATGAGGACAGATTGGATAGGCTGGGTTTGTTCTCATTGGAACAGAGGAGGTTGAGAGGAGACCTCACTGAGGTGTACAAAATATTGAGGGGCCTGGATAGTGGATAGTAAGGGTCTATTTCCATTGGTGGAGGGGTCTATTATGAGGGGGCATAGTTTTAAGGTGGTTGGCGGAAGGTTTAGAGGGGATTTGAGGGGAGGCTTCTTTACGCAGAGGGTTGTGGGGATCTGGAACTCTGCCTGGAAGGGTGGTGGATGCAGAAACCCTCACCACTTTTTAAGAGATGATTGGATGGGCACTTAATGTGCAGTGACCTGCAGGGTTACAGACCGAGAGCTGGTAATTGGGAGTAGACTGGATGACCTTTCGTTGGACGGTGTAGATATAATGGTAAGTACTGCAGGGAATAGAACACGGCCAGGGTGATCTCCTGGACTAGTGTCAATCGCCTGGATGGGTTAGAGAGGAATTTTCCCAGATTTTTTCTCCCTAAATTGGCCTGGGTTTTTATCTGGTTTTTGTCTCTCCCGGGAGATCACATGGCTTTGATTGGGATGGAGTGTAAATGTTTTCAGTATAAGGGGTGTCACAGTTGTGTGAGGCGGACTGGTTGGGCTGGGTGCTCTTTGACTTTCCCCATTGTTCATAGGTTTATGTGGAACCTTTAGGGCTGCTGACCAAGGGCCGTGCGGCTCTTTGTCGGCCGGCGTGGACACGATGGGCCAAAATGGCCTAATTCTGTGCTGTAAATTTCTATGTTTCTATGATCTTATTAAATGGCAGAGCAGGCTCGAGGGGTCAAATGGCCTACTCTAGCTCCTATTTCTTATGTTCTTTAAGCAGAGGATGCACTGATTTATAAGGAAAGGAACATTACTCCATGTAAGACGGGGCTGTCTGTAATTGGTGTCTCTTTAAGTTCATAATGTTTAAATAATGAAAATGGACAATTCCTGATGTCACAGAGTGCATTTTCTGTTATTTGGAAGTTTTTTCTGTAGCAGGTGCTTGTAAACGACTGCTCAAAAGAAACCAGTTGGAAATTTTAAGTGTTAGTTTTTTATAATGAACCAGATTTTGTTGTGAAAATAATGGTGAGGCTAAAGGGTACAGCAACTTCAGGCGAGGGCCAGAGTTACGGTTAAATGCAAATATCCAAATGTTGCTGTCCGAGTTGTACCACTCCGCCATTAGCTTCACTAAAATGGCATTTTGCGCTCTGCCTCACCATTGGCAGGAAGTTGCTGTATCTGCGCCGTAGATACAATCAAAAGGTGTCACAGAAAGTTAGGCCTTGTCATTTCAAGTGTTAAGTAACCTTTTAACAATCTGGTGAGTGTTAATTACTGACAATCAACATCTTTGGTACTGAAAATTAACTATTACAAGTGTGGAGTTTGATTCCTTCAGCTTTTAATTATTGTTGGGAGATTTTGAAAACATAAAATTAAAAATGTTTTTTTGTTTTTTTTTCCCTCTTAAACCAAACCTTTCTTTCCCTCTCTCCATTTCTCTTTCTGTACCTGATTTGACATTGAATTCACCCCCTTTAATTTACCCTTCTTCTCAGTCCATCCTGTATTTATTTTTCACTCCTTCAATCTTATTGGTTAAGGAGACATTCTATTGCTTGCCCTGTTGACTCAGGTCCCAGATGCTCTGTTTCTCTCGCTGCACCCTTATCAGCTCATACTTTCAACAACTTAATGGACAAAGCTATTCGGAGCTGAAAGTTTGATATGCCGTTAGATAGCCTGCTACAGGAAAATCTGGCCAATATCTTTAAAGCATGGTTCAAATACTAGTATGTGTGACTCCTAAAGTATAACAGCCACAATTCATAATTGTTAAATATATATATATATATTGATTAAGCGGTACTTGTTCACATTGGATGAAAGATATAAGGGCTAATTGCCTGCATAAATTAGCTGTTCTGTGTATGCACAGGCTGATTGCTAAATTTTGTGAGCAGGCTTTAGACATATAGGCAGTGATTTCGCCACACATGGTGGGATCGGTGTGGCTGGGATTGGTGCTCCTGAGTTGAGCCTGCTCTCTGTCCCGATTCTTCCAATGATTGTGCTTGCTCCCGGCCAATTAAGAGGAAGCCGATCTGATGACGTTGTTTGATGATGCGTCATCAGCTGGTTTCCTTAAAGGGACCATGCCCATATTGCTTTTGGCACTTCTTCTGTCAGTGTTCTGCAACATTGAGCTGCTGCAAACACTGACAAGCACTGCAGAGGTGCGCAGCTGTACCCAGGCTCTCGATGCTTATGGAGGGAGTCACAGCACGCAGGGAGATTCTCTTCCCTTCCCATGGGCGGAAGGGACCTCATCAGTACACCAATGCAGCCTGATGCACATTGTACAGGAGGGCACAAGCAGGGATGTGGTCAGGAGGACCAGGCTGCAGTGGTGCAAACCTTTCAATGATCTCAATAGATCACGAAACGTTACTGCAAAGCCACACTTAACCTCATCCTGCTGTGCCACTCATCACATCCCCGTCCCTCTGCCTTCCCTACCCTACTCCTGCACATCCTTACTCACACCAACTTACCTTGCACCTCCACCCATCTCTCTATCTACATTATCAGTTGCCCATCTCACGCGTCACCCCTCACACTCACCCTCATCCTAGTCCAATCATACCAACTAACAACACACAAAGGGTAGACACTTGGGTATTTTGTACAATGTTCATGTATAGTTAATGTTGATGTGTTGTCAAACATTGAAATCTTTATTTGCCAGCACTTTGCGTTCTTGGACACATTTGTGGGCAGCTTTGGAAGTGGCTTAGTGAGTTGTAGTGAATAGTGAGACATAAAGGGAACCCCCACAATGGTGATGAGTGTGAAAGGAATGGGTTGGACACTGCAGGGAGGCTTTATGAAGCTGGTGTGGGATGGTGCCAACCTGGAGCATCATGTGTTATTCAGGGTGCACAGCGTCAAGTGAAATAAATGTGGCCATGGTGAGGCCATCACTGGCCTCCCGGACAGCAATGTGGTCGGGTGCTGATGCCCTGCGTAATGTGCAGCTTCAGGTGATTGTGGAGAAGGTTGGTGTTGTTAGTGGTGATGCTGGTGTGTTTAGTGATGTTTGTGTTGGGGCTGATCGTGGTGAGATTCTAAGGACCTCGGTGAGATTTTTTTCAAAGGCACCGATGATACTGGAATAGATGGCAGGTGAGGTTGAGATAACAGAAGCGTCCTGTCAGTAGTGAGAGAGGTTGTTCTAGAGAGGTGACAGTGAATAGAGAGTTCACTGCAAACACTTTGTAAGAGAAATTTGGCATTAGGGGTACCAGCGGGACAAGGTTTAAAGTGCTGGTTCCTGCACCGGCCCATGAGGAGGTAAAAGGCCTTTCTTCAGCCTTGTACCAAGGCTCCAGAAGTTATCAATTCAATAATATTCCGACAGGATACAATGTGAGAACCTAAACAGACATTGATAAGACCTTGCGAAGAGGCTCGAGGCGGACTCACGGGCACCAAGGAGAATCAACAAATTCTGACCTAATGAAGTCATTCTAGTCACGGCCAAAGGTGGTCACGAGGGTCTTGGCCTGTCAATCCAAAGTAGCACTAATAAGGAAGTCCAAGTAGAGAGGTAGCACTGATAAGGTAGTCCAATTAGAGATCTAGGGAGGTCTTACCAGGGAACGGAGGGGTTTTTGAAATGTACAAAAGTTGTATGATTGTGCTATTCGGAGAGCATCTCCACTCATAGGTGGCTGTGATAAGAGGTGTTCCCGGACGTTCGTAATAAAAGATCATTATACCTTGCCATCCAGCTCTGTCTGCTAACTCCAGGGGCTGTTATGCGGGTTGGGGCGAGCATCGATCCTCTATATCAGGGGGCCCGCTCGTGGGAGGAGAAGCCTTCCCATTTTCCCCTTACATTTGGCGCTGCGAGCAGGGTACGGACTTCCCGAACGGAACAATGACCCAGCTGTTGGGGTGAGTATGTTTTAATTTACCACCTTCAAGTTAGAGCTGTGGCATTGTAAACCGCAAGGGAAGGACATCTGTACAAAGAACCATTTGTAGCAGGTCCAGGAGGGACGGAGACGGAGGACAAGGACGATCTTGGGGTAGAAGGGGGTCAAAAGGTGCATCCTAAAATGCGCGCGTGGAGGTAGCATGGCAGTGTGAGGGTACGACGCAAGGGAAGATATAGAGGAAAGTCTATTGACCCGAAGCGGTACGAGTGCACGGTGCAGGGACGAGACATATTGACCCAAAGCGTGGCAGTACGAGTGTACGGCGCCAAGGGAAGACATATATATAGCGAGGACATGGAGACGACGTCCCGGCAGTGATGGGATATATTGACCCAAAGCGTGGCAGTACGAGTGTACGGCGCTAAGGGAAGACATATAGATATAAATAACGTCCTGCATACCTAACACGAATTAAAGGGAGTGCCCAAGATAGCCCCGAAGAAGATGGGTAACACGGCTATTAAAAAGGCGAATAAAACCAATTGTAACTTGCATAACTACGTAATGCCATAAAAAAGCTGATAGTGACTATCTTAAGTGACATATGGATCATCCAAAAATAGAGCCAGCCAAACAATTAATAGGCTTTGTTGAATGAAGAGAGACTTTTGTGAATGTCTGTCGTTGAGTGAGAGTCCTTGTGTGATTTTTTGACTGCGGAATGAATTTTTCATGTTTCTGAAAGCCTGTTTGGAAAAATAGTGCAGCTCCACCCACTTTTCCAAACAGAGTGAAAGTTTTTTTTAACCCTTTGTAGTGTTGTCCTGTATGTGGGAAGTTTTAAGACATTTTAAGTTAGAAACGCAGGTGTGGATTTATTCGGATGATAAGTTATGGAGCTAGGAAATGCACAAAGGATAGGTTTGTTGAGCAAAAGATAAAAAAATACATTGTCCAGGTGGTTAAAAAAAAAAATATTTATTTGACACGCTCACTTACTTGTCGAAAGAAAACACGCAATCATTGATTACATTGGGTTGAAAGACATAAATTTAGTCTAGGAATGAGATAAAGAATGCCTTTTAAAAAAGGCCTGTGAGGATCTCTCGTGGCTGCGGTCTGGGGAAGTACGCTCCCATTTTCCTTTGTGTAAAACCTTGACGCAAAAGCTTCTAGCTCAGTAAAAAAAAAGTTTTAAATAAAGATTGAAATTACAAAATTTGAATTGGTATTTTGAGATATTAAGAGAAGGCACAGCAAAATACTGAGATGGATTCAAACTAAAAAAAATTAATTATTAAATTAAATCTGATCTCTTAAAGAAAAAAGGAGAAATAAAACGAAAAGGTTTGGAAACAGTCTAGAAATACCTTCACGGATCAGGTCAAACTCCTGGGCGAGTGGCGAGCTATCTGCGAAGGTGTAAAAGGGACTTTTGAAAATGTTAGAACAGCAAGCTTTAGCAGTTTAGAAAAAGACATTGTAACGACCTTGAAACTGGAATTTGAGATAACGAAAAGCAGCCCTCAAAGCGTACGTGCTAGACTCCGTTCTAGTTATGGAGAAAAGAAAAAGATAAAGACGCCACTTTGAAAGTAAACAAACTGAACAAATTTGAAAGAAAAAGTGTTTTCGATTGTCTGATGATTTTAAATTAACAAATTTACGGAGTCACGAGCCCTCCGTGTAAAATACAAAACCTAATTTGAAGAAAGGTGATCTGAAAAAAAAAGACGTAATGCACTAATTAGGTGCTGGAAAAAAAAAGGGGTGTTTGCGATGGAAAAAGACATAACTTACTAAATACTAGTTGATCTCAGCTGTGAAAAAGATATTGGTTTAATTGGGAAAAAAAAGAATTTGAAGAGGTAAAAGACACTCTCCATTGATAATGATTTTAAATTACGAGAATGTTTCACTGCAGTTTGAAAGATTTCCAAAATGGACGTTGTTTATCAAGAAAAGTCCCGAACAGTCTAAACAAGCAGGAGGGTTTTGAAAATAATGAGGAGCAAAGATCTAAGCTATGCGAACTCAGCACAGAAAGAAAAAACTGGGAATTAGAGAATCTTACTAAATTTTAAAATTCTTATAGAAAATAGAACTGGCACGGATGTTTAGATTTTGTGCTGAAAGAGAAATAAAACACAAGATCTGCCCAGTGAACGGGAGTGTAAAATAAAACGAAATGTTGGAAATGTATAGTGTGTGTGAAAATTGGATTTCAGTAAACAAAATTGCTATTAAAAATGTGTGATCTCGTTTTAAATCAATTAAAAAAAAATCTTTGGCAAGTACTTGAATTAGAAGTTAAGAAAGAATTGGAGTTTAATCTAAAATGCCGTCTTTCCTGATGAGAAGACTTTTATTATGACGGCTTTACTTTCTGCTGTTTTAATGGATTCCTAATTTCTAAGCAAGTTTTGAAGGCACAAAGACTTAAAAAAGAATTTTTCGGATGATTACGTGAAGTCACGTAATGACATCAGGCTTTCTTACAAATCTGTAAAGGAGTTAACCCTTTCCATTGACAGCTGTTTTATACTGGACATTATTAATTTGGATTTCTAAATAGAATAAAAAAGACTCACCTGACAGACAGAGGAAATGGTGCGATAGTCAGAATAAAAATAAAAACAGAACTAGCTTATGTAATAATACTCGCCTGATACAAATAAAAGAAATATACTCAAACAAAACAAATTCAAGAATTAAAAGCTAAGATAAATAAGCGGGAAGAGATTTTTTTAAATGGGACCAGACGGATAGTGCAGTGCGCAGCCATAGCACCATCACCTATGGCAATAGAGCCCACGGTGGGTAAGTGTAGTCTACAAACCCAACCTAACTTTACCTCCGATTTCACAGAGTGACCTCGACATGCATGGATAAAAGATGAGTAGACCAGAACCTAACACCTGGTGACGACCAGGCTATCTGTTTAAAATTTGCAGATAAAACACTCACTGAGATGGGACCGCAGCGGCTACTTCAGAGACTCAGGATACTGGGAACCTTAAGGCCTACGCAGGCACCGGATAATACAGATGGACTACGAGAGATATAGCACACGCAGGAAAGACACTACTACATCAACTAGCTTTGTTTAATTTGACTGCCGAAATATGCATCCCAGCAGCCAACGACTGGAGCAAGGACAGAACTTATTTTAACGCATGGCTATGTATAGTGTCTTAAGTAAGGTTGTAATGCAGCAGGCTGCCGATGCCATGGGCGCCAGTAGATTCCGAGGACAGGAGCTTGTTCATAGGATCAAAAGGGGAAGGGCGCAGAAATCCAACTGGACGGAATTTCAGTTCTAGAAGCTCATGCCTGGGCGGATGAAGCTGCAAAACAAGCAGCCAAATCCACCCCGCAAGAGAAACAGAAGGGTGGGAACAGAATGGAGCAAAAAGGGGGTGGGACCCCAGGATGTTTAGGAAAACTGGCCAATGGGATAAAATGAAGACCAAGGGAGGTCTCTGGAATATAAGGTGTATGTCCTGAAGCGTGACACGGTAACAACACGGAGAAGCCGGTATTGATCATGCGCAGCGCAAACAAGAAGGAATACAACCTAAAAAGGGGGACGGATGAAGTGTGGAGGAAAGATGACAATAAAGGTCCGGCTGGGACACCAAACATGCCCAAAGGGACCCTGGGAAGCCCTACCACTGCCCCAACAACCACTCTGGGGACAACAACTCTTCCCAGCACAACCACGCAAGTCCCCCCATAAGCCCGTCCATAAAGACTGGAGCCAAAGGGGGGCTAGTAATAAAAGAATCTAAAGAAAGGATATAATTTGGGGTGCGTCAGTGACTACTTAACTTAAATCTAATGGATATCATTCTTCCTAGCTTCTGTGAGAATGAAACTATAAGTCTATACCAGAACCTGGCACAACGGATCCTCGAAGGCCCAGAATCCACTACCCTGAGATTTAATTTCAGAAAGGGAACAGGACAAGGTCGAACAAAAAGGGGAATACTGGAAACACTAGGCACGGGTTATGCGGCAGGGGTTATGACGATGAATTCCATAGGCCTGTAGGCAATATATGACCGGGTTAACAACTTAATGGTGTAGTCTTGAGTGGTTTAGTGGGGAGGGACTTGGATAATCAAGCCCGACATGCGCGGTGGGGAGGTGGTGCGGAAGGGGAACTGTTACAAGTGGCCCATACATTACAGAAGCATGCCAAGACAATAAATTTGATCCACGCAATGGGGAACGACATAAGTAAACAATTACAAACTGAGATAGTTTGCTCCGGGTATGGGGCCTGGATTAAGTGAAGTACAACATAACTTGGAGCAACTCCAGAATGGGGACATACCACATTGGATCCCGAACAGCATACTTAACAATTGGACTCTAGATAAAAAAATGAATGACAAATGCGAGGTACGAAGGAATAGTCACGCATGGGTGCCAAATTTCAGATGTATTACTGGGCGGGTGAATATGATCGGATTTATGTTGTCCATACCACAGTATGATGTAACAAAGGGAGACCCTTTATACCAGATCGATAATATCGGTGAAGTAAGAAACCAAACTCGGTTGTGTTACCATCAGCCTGCCAGACAGGTGATTAAAATTAAATTAGTATGAAAGGCATTGACATAACTGATTGCTATAAAAATAATCAAGTGGTTTTATGTCGCGGTACGCCATGAATGACGAATGATGATTGCAGATTCCACCAAACAAACAGATGCATGCTGAGTATCACTCCTGTTGAACACGATTCCGAAACAATCGCTGCTCCACAAGGGAATGGAGATTTGGTACGTGAGCACAGGAGCAGCCAACCCAACGATTAAGACCAGGGAGGAGTCACCCCCTGTGTCATCACTAACCCTAACTTCTGTTTCAGGCCCATAGGAAAAATAGACATAAATGGATACCACATACATCCCAAGACAACGGAAATCATCCACGGAACGGTCACGGATACCCTCCGAGAGGGGTACAAGGAGGCGGTATGGGAACCGCAAGGCACCGGAATTAAATGAGGAATAATTATGTTTGGTGCAAGGAATCCAGAATCAAAGACGACAGTATATCCAGCTGATGGAAGAAGTAGACAACCCTAACGCGATGCTGGCTGATCAGCTCTGGTACTCAAAGCTGTGGGACTTGGACTTAATATTTGAATCTACCTATGGATAAGAATTATATCACATGTACTTGTAGTAATACAGGGCCTGGTTCTGATGGTCATGATGGGATTAACATGTGCACGAATTAAACAGGCCAAACGATACGTCAGGGCACGCACTATGATTAAGGCCATAAGGGATGAAAATTTAAGCAGTTCTACAGGAAGCACTTACATTTTTAAATTTGCAGGAAAGGTCTCAGGAGGTCCCGAAGCTGGGGAGATGGCCACCCGGGTGAACGGACCTATTTGGAACTTGCCTACAGGGAGATCGTTCTCGGGAAATATGGCCAGCTTGGCGTATAACCAAGGGCCAAAAGGGGGGAATTGTAAGAGAAATTTGGCATTAGGGGTACCAGCGGGACAAAGGTTAAAGTGCTGGTTCCTGCACCGACCCATAAGGAGGTAAAAGGCCTTTCTTCGGCCTTGTACCAAGGCTCCAGAAGTTATCAATTCAATAATATTCCGACAGGATACGATGTGAGAACCTAAACAGACATTGATAAGACCTTGCGAAGAGGCTCGAGGCAGACTCACAGACAACAAGGAGAATCAACAAATTCTGACCTAATGAAGTCATTCTAGTCACGGCCAAAGGTGGTCACGAGGGTCTTGGCCTGTCAATCCAAAGTAGCACTAATAAGGTAGTCCAATTAGAGAAGTAGCACTGATGAGGTCCAATTAGAGATCTAGGGAGGTCTTACCAGGGAACGGAGGGGTTTTTGAAATGTATAAAAGTTGTATGATTGTGCTGTTCGGAGAGCATCTCCATTCATCGGCGACTGTGATAAGAGGTGTTCCTGGATGTTCGTAATAAAAGATCGTTATACCTTGCCATCCGTCTCTGTCTGCTAACTCCGGGGGCTGTTACGCAGGTTGGGGCGAGCGTCGGCCCTCTATATCAGGGGGCCCGCTCGTGGGAGGGGCCCCTTACAACTTCCAAAATGCATACAGCTCAACAGTCTTTTCCAAATCCTGAAGGCTTTAGCTTCTGACATTGGAAAGTGAACAGCTGTGAAATTGTAGCTTTTACACCACTGCTGTAACTGTCAACTAGCCAAAGCAATAGAGAGTCACTGTGAACCTGACTTCACTTACCTGGCGTGTTCTCCGAGGCATGGCAAACCCGTCAAAAGGTTGGTAAAATTGTAAGTGCCTGTTTTTAAGCCTCTTAACCAGCATTTAAGTACTTTTTAATGATGTTTAATTACCTGTCCCGCTTCTTTCTGTCGGGTCTGCGATCCGAATGCAAATCTGACAGGTCAGAAACTCACACGGAGGCGGGTTCAGAGCGGGATCCCGAGCCGCTGTGGATTAGACAGTGGGCCTGCCTCCAAACCCGCACTCGCAGGGCTGGGAAGCTTCCGGCCATTTATTTCTGCATATGATTTTCCGCTGGCTGCATTTTGTGAGCGAGAGCTTGCAGGATGAAATTGGTCCTCACCAGTAGCGTGAAATTAGTTCATGGTGAATCGGTAGACTGTTTCACACCACAGCGGTATTATTTTCCATTGAAGTTGAAACTAATGAGGGAAATTTCAACAATTTCAGGTCATAACCACTGGCCCCATTTTTTGAGACAGCAGCTGTTGGTAATGATTCTGCATTTGTTATTTACAACTCCTCGAAACCCATCTTCTGTCTCTTTCACAAAAGCAAAATACTGTAGATGTTGGAAATCTGAAATTAAAACAGAAAATGCTGGAACTGCTCAGCAGGTCAGGCAGCATGTGTGGAGAGAAACAGAGTTAACGTTTCAGGTCGATAACTTTTCATCAGTTCTGATGAAATCAGCATTTTCTGTTTTCATTACCTCGCCCTTTTGCCTTGCAACATCATCCCTTTGTCATTTAATCTCTCCTGCCTTCCACAGACCTTCCCTTCTGTTTTCTTCCTCTTCCCCGCCTTTGTACTTGTTTAAAATCTAGTACATCTGTAACTGCTTCCAGTTTTTATGAAAGGTCACTTGACTTGAAACGTTGCCCCGATATTGACAGGGGTGAGATAAGCAGGGTGGTTTGGGTGTGGGGTGGAGTTTCAATTGGGAATCCTGGAAGAAGACTGGGTTTCCCTACAAACTATCGAATTTTGATTTAAAAAAAAAAACAGGATCCCCGGCAGGAAGTCAGCATGATTGGCTAGCTTCGCTTTAAGTCGGGCAGGGAGCACTGTGGGGCAGGCTGTAGGTAAGTAACTTGCAGCTGCTAGTGGAAGCGTGATGGGGGGGGAGGTTCCGAACCCCGATCGGGTGGGTCTTTGGATGGGGGGGGGGGTTCCGATCCCAAGGAATGAGGACTTGGGAGGGCCAGGGAGAAGCACTCAGGCTCCCCCTGGGCGAAGGTAAGTGCCTTCCCCCAGAAACTGTCCTCGCCTCCTTTGAGCTGCCGGGTTTCCTGAGACCTGGGTAACCCGGCCGGCCAGGGTTAAACCTGTAAAACAGATTAAAGCTGAGGCTCTCAGCCTCATTATAATATTTAATTGGCCAACCCACCTTCTGGGAGCGGGTTCCATTTGTGTTAAACCCGGAAATGGGCGGGTTGGGATCGGGTTTGAGATTTTAACCCCAACCCACCACCCACTTTTGGCGCTTAAAATGACCCGTTAACCGTGTTTCTCTCTCCACAGATGCTGCCTGACCTGCTGAGTATTTCCGGCACTTTCTGTTTCGATAACTAATGAGGGAGTTTGGTTTGGAACCACTCCATTACAGCCACTCATAGTGGAAATGGAGCAAGATGAAAGAAGGCATGTCAGGGACATCAGGAGACACTTGAGCTGCACTGGATGAAATGCCATTATGCCAGCGCTGTTTCTGTATGCCTATCAATGACCAGGGGGGCAACTGCGTCACAGACTCCAATCAGGAGGGAGCCAGTTACACAACTAGCAGTTGCATTTTCACCCCACCCACCTGATTTACGATTTAGGTGCCATTACATGTCAGGGATAGGCTTGTACTTGGGGTATGTTGGTTAAAAATGTGAACAAAAACAGATGTCAGGGCAGGCAAAGCGCACTTTTATCCAAGCGGATGGGGGCAAGGAAATTCATCTTTAATGTGCGGGGAGGCTGAAAGATTGCAATCAAGAGGAGGAAATCGGTTCATCATGTTCTTAGGGCTATAAGGGCCCTGAATTTCCTGGTTATCTGCAGCACTTATGCCGTTTCTATACCCTTATTGCGATAAAAAAAATTGAGCTCACTTGTGTTTACTGCATTATGCTGCTGTTAATGTGCTAGATTAGAGTTTCCACAACCTTTTTGGCAGCTTTGATGATCTGTGCACGAAATTTGCATGGGTGGCACTGTGCTTGGGGATTTCCAGCTTTCACGCCACTACTGCACTTTGACCCATGAAAAACCTGCTACCCTGGTCAGGCGATTCTCACAGCAGTGAAGTCTTTGAGAGCATTAACGAGTCCCCAAGCTTTGCTTGCTGATTTCATAGACATATTTTCAATCCATTTGTTGCACAGCTGTTCTCACAAACAGTCCCTCAACAGTGCCCCAAGTCCCCTCCCTCGCCTCCTCTACATATTTAGAACAACGCTCGAGAACTTATGGAGATTTCCATGTGTGTACCCGCTCCAAGCCATCTTTATAGAGGTGCAGGAACAGCGACTGATGGAGATGAGCAGAACAAGGTAAATGACTGAAGTCGGCAGTAATTGTCCGGGTCATCTCTCCCCGAGCGGCAAAGCTGACACTCCTGGATGGCTTGCTGCCCGGAACATTCTGTCCCTCCTGTCTCCCACCTCTGACAGGAGGGCTTGCAGTTCTCCCTCTGAACAATTCACAGCCCTTTGGCAGGATGTTGCCCCAGCTGACCTATGGCTACTCATGGTTCTAGCAAGTGTACAAAATACTTTCGCTGGACTTAAAAACATAGAAAATAGGTGCAGGAGTAGGCCATACGGCCCTTCGAGCCTGCAGCACCATTCAATAAGATCATGGCTGATCCTTCACCTCAGTACCCCTTTCCTGCTTTCTCTCCATACTCTTTGATCCCTTTAGCGAAAGGGCCATATCTAACTCCCTCTTGAATATATCCAATGAACTGGCATCAACAACCCCCTTTAAGGGTAGTCATCTTATGAAACTTAGTGTAGAAGGCTAGCAGCTCCATTGGAAGCATTCAGGAGGGAAATGGGCAGGTTCCTCATTGCGCAGGGTGTCGGGGGGATTCGGATTTGACG
This sequence comes from Pristiophorus japonicus, assembly GCF_044704955.1. Lineage (NCBI taxonomy): Eukaryota > Metazoa > Chordata > Chondrichthyes > Pristiophoridae > Pristiophorus > Pristiophorus japonicus. The sequence goes on along the minus strand of NC_091981.1, from coordinate 293,931,772 downwards.
CAGGGTCAGAAAGGTAAGGTAATGGAAGCTAAAACTAGATCATTCAAATGTTATTACCGGGAAGTGGAGGTTGTAGGATTCCATGAAAGAATGCTGTAGATGGGCTGAATAGCTCCTTTCATCTGCATCTAACCTCATGATGAAAGAGAACTAAACAATGGAATTACAGGGCTGCCTTTTACTGCTTGCAGATCATGGCCCAGATTATAGCACCCTGCACCACCCAACATAAGAGCGGTGGAACAGATCCCTGCCTGCGCTAACTGATGGAGAAAGGCCCATCTTGGGTCATTTATCCATCTAGGGTAATTTGTATATCTGGTGCACTTTTTAAGCCACTCCACCCGAGGTGCTGACTGCCCCCACCAGGATCGATGACTTTACTCTAGTAAAGGTTTTAGGGCAATTAAATGGCCTCAAAAGGGATTCACACCAGGTCACTACTACCATAAATTCCACTGAGGGCTTTCTATGCGCCCGAAGGGGAAGCTCAGGAACTCCCCCAACACGTCCCTTGGCTTAAGAACATAAGAAATAGGAGCAGGAGTAGGCCATACAGCCCCTCGAGCCTGCTCCGCCATTCAATAAGATGATCTGATCATGGACTCAGCTCCCCATAACCCCTTATCCCCTTATTGTTAAAAGTAGGCAGTAGATCCAATTAATGCATCCCCACCCCCGTCAGGAATTTAAACAGAGCTGGATTCCAGTCCACATTTCATGCTGAACTGGATATATATATATGTAATTTACATTCTTCCCCCTCTCTGAAATCAGGAACTTTAAGGTAGAAATTCATTACAGCTTGTTTTTGATACTCGGCCAAGGGTGGGCCGAGGCTCATCAGAAATTGGACCTGGTCGAGGTCATTGTAATAAGGGCAAACTTTCAGCTCCTCCAGAGACAGTCTGCCCAAAGGCACGTATTGAATTGGGAAAGTCCAAGGGGCTGGAGGAAAACACAGGTGGGTGGGGGCAGCGGCCCGCTGTACTGCTGTGGAGCAGAGACAAGCACTCCTGCCCTATCTTGAGAACACCAAGTATGTGCTACCATTTGCTTTTATCTTGTGCTGAAACCCATCGAGGGCATTTGAATCCTGAGTTAGATTTTGTTTAGGGACGTAAACATTACAGGGTTGAATTTGCCCTGTGCCTCGATTGGATGCGGTAACCTGCTGGGACCGGGAATTCCTGCGTCTGGTGCAGTCCTGCCCCGGCCGCTAAATGGGGCTTACTGCCCCTTAAAGAAAGTGGAGCGCGCGAGATTGTGGCTGAAAAGTATCTTGTGCCCCATTAGCGGCCCCCCTTCAAAAAGGGGCAATTTTGCCCCCGTTCCCTACCTTTTCTTTGATGGCCTCAGCTGCCAATTTAAGAATAGCTGAGTAGGCCACAGTGGAACTGATGAAATTAGTTAGAGCTGCGCGGTGACTGCTCGACTGAGTTGGTGACCTCGATATTGGGAGGCCTCAGTTTGTGAGCTGCATAGCCCAGCATTGGCAGCCCGTGGCTTAGTGACCCAATGTTAATGAGGCTGGTACCTCAAAATGGCGGGAGGCTCTTTGTCGTGGGTCAGGGTTATTCACCAACGTGCTCTGCCAGTCAATCAACCAATAGTTAAAGTCGAGCTTTAGTTGAGGATAAAACTTCTTAAGGTGATTACCATGCCTGGCTTTGCAATATGATTAAAGCTGAAAGAAAGATTGATGTATCCAGTTTTATTGAGGGAATGCTGTTTGGTGGTAATTCATGCTTTGACTGCTGACTGTCCACACTAACTGCTACCAAATAAACAGTGGCTGCCCATCACTATTTGACAGGTTCAACAAACAGTTGAGCAGCACCAACAGATCCATTACTAAGTTGAGTGGAGCATTTTCAGTAATTGTTTTCTTCAGGTAGTCTGCATTATTGTAATTTTCTAACATCACTTGGCACTGCGGTTTTTCCTTGAAGATTCCAAAGGTATTCACTATGTCTTCTGAAAATTTAGGATGGACATTGGGGCAGTAGCCAATGATCGTCAGTTGCTGCATTATCTCATTGTGGCGAGTGGTCATTTCGTCACGCTCTTTCTCACATGTTGCAACCTGGAGAACAAACACTCTCATGAGACAAGATCCTTTGTTACACATAAGCCTTCACTCATATCCTTGTCTACGCGGGCTGTGCTTTTCCCTGCAACATGCAGTGAAATGAGGCATGGAAACAGGTAGTGAGGCAGCCCTTCAGTTTAAAGTACAGGCCGTTCTGGGTTTTGCCGGATTTTGGAACGTCTTTCTGACGTCACGAATCTGGAAACACCCGAGCCCAGGTTCGGGTATTTCTGGATTTCGGAACGTCAGAAAGGTGGGGGAGGGGGGTGCTCGTCGATGAGTTGTTCAAGCGGGGTCCCGCCGCCGTGGAAGTGTTCGGGCGAGGCCCTGCTGAAAAGATGTTCAGGCGGGGCCCCGCAGAAGAGGAGCTGTTCGGGCGGGACCTCATTGCGGAGGACGTGTTCGTGCGGGCCGACGAGGTGAGGCCCAAAGTCGGGCAGCGGCGAGGCAAAGCCCGAGGTCGGGCAGCGGCGAGGCAAAGCCCGAGGTCGGGCAGCGGCGAGGCAAAGCCCGAGGTCGGGCAGCGGCGAGGCAAAGCCCGAGGTCGGGCAGCGGCGAGGCAAAGCCCGAGGTCGGGCAGCGGTGAGGCGAGGCAAAGCCCAAGGTCGGGCAGCGGCAGCGGTGAGGCAAAGCCTGAGGTCGGGCAGCGGCAGCGGCGAGGCAAAGCCTGAGGTCGGGCAGCGGCAGCGGTGAGGCAAAGCCCGAGGTCGGGCAGCGGCAGCGGTGAGGCAAAGCCCGAGGTCGGCAGCGGTGAGGCAAAGCCCGAGGTCGGGCAGCGGCAGCGGTGAGGCGAAGCCCAAGGTCGGGCAGCGGTGAGGGGTGTGCGGCAAGGCCCGAGGTCGGGCAGCGGCGGCGGTGAGGCGAAGCCCAAGGTCGGGCAGCGGTGAGGGGTGTGCGGCAAGGCCCGAGGTCGGGCAGCGGTGAGGGGTGTGCGGCAAGGCCCAAGGTTGGGCAGCGGTGAGGCAAAGCCCGAGGTCGGGCAGCGGCGAGGCAAAGCCCGAGGTCGGGCAGCGGCAGCGGTGAGGCAAAGCCCGAGGTCGGGCAGCGGTGAGGCGAGGCAAAGCCCGAGGTCGGGCAGCGGCAGCGGTGAGGCAAAGCCCGAGGTCGGGCAGCGGCAGCGGCGAGGCAAAGCCTGAGGTCGGGCAGCGGCAGCGGTGAGGCAAAGCCCGAGGTCGGGCAGCAGTGGGGCAAAGCCCGAGGTCGGGCAGCGGCAGCGGTGAGGCAAAGCCCGAGATCGGGCAGCGGTGACGGTGAGGCAAAGCCCGAGATCGGGCAGCGGTGACGGTGAGGCGAGGCCCGAGATCGGGCAGCGGTGACGGTGAGGCAAAGCCCGAGATCGGGCAGCGGTGACGGTGAGGCGAAGCCCGAGGTCGGGCAGCAGTGAGGGGTGGTGTGGCAAGGCCCGAGGTCGGGCAGCGGTGACGGTGAGGCGAAGCCCGAGGTCGGGCAGCGGTGACGGTGTGGCAAGGCCCAAGGTCGGGCAGCGGTGAGGGGTGGTGTGGCAAGGCCCGAGGTCGGGCAGCGGCGGCGGTGAGGCGAAGCCCAAGGTCGGGCAGCGGTGAGGGGTGTGCGGCAAGGCCCGAGGTCGGGCAGCGGTGAGGGGTGTGCGGCAAGGCCCGAGGTCGGGCAGCGGTGAGGGGTGTGCGGCAAGGCCCGAGGTCGGGCAGCGGTGAGGGGTGGTGTGGCAAGGCCCGAGGTCGGGCAGCGGTGACGGTGAGGCGAAGCCCGAGGTCGGGCAGCGGTGACGGTGTGGCAAGGCCCAAGGTCGGGCAGCGGTGAGGGGTGGTGTGGCAAGGCCCGAGGTCGGGCAGCGGTGACGGTGAGGCGAAGCCCGAGGTCGGGCAGCGGTGACGGTGTGGCAAGGCCCAAGGTCGGGCAGTGGTGAGGGGTGTGCGGCAAGGCCCGAGGTCGGGCAGCGGTGAGGGGTGTGCGGCAAGGCCCAAGGTCGGGCAGTGGTGAGGGGTGTGCGGCAAGGCCCAAGGTCAGGCAGCGGTGAGGGGTGTGCGGCAAGGCCCAAGGTCGGGCAGCGGTGAGGGGTGTGCGGCAAGGCCCAAGGTCAGGCAGCGGTGAGGGGTGGTGTGGCAAGGCCCGAGGTCGGGCAGCGGCGGCGGTGAGGCGAAGCCCGAGGTCGGGCAGCGGTGAGGGGTGTGCGCAAGGCCCGAGGTCGGGCAGCGGTGAGGGGTGGTGTGGCAAGGCCCGAGGTCAGGCAACGGTGAGGGGTGTGCGGCAAGGCCCGAGGTCGGGTGGTAAGGTGAGGCCTGAGGTCAGGCAGCGGTGAGGGGTGTGCGACGAGGCCCGAGGTTGGGTGGTAAGGTGAGGCCTGAGGTAAGGCAGCGGTGAGTTGTGTGCGACGAGGCCCGAGGTTGGGTGGTAAGGTGAGGCCTGAGGTCGGGCAGCGGTGAGGGGTGTGCGACGAGGCCCGAGGTTGGGTGGTAAGGTGAGGCCTGAGGTCAGGCAGCGGTGAGGGGTGTGCGACGAGGCCCGAGGTTGGGTGGTAAGGTGAGGCCTGAGGTCAGGCAGCGGCGAGGGGTGGTGTGGCAAGGCCCGAGGTCAGGCAACGGTGAGGGGTGTGCGGCAAGGCCCGAGGTCGGGCAGCGGTGAGGGGTGGTGTGGCAAGGCCCGAGGTCAGGCAACGGTGAGGGGTGTGCGGCAAGGCCCGAGGTCAGGCAGCGGTGAGGGGTGTGCGACGAGGCCCGAGGTTGGGTCGTAAGGTGAGGCCTGAGGTCGGGCAGCGGTGAGGGGGTGTGCGACGATACCCGAGGTTGAGTCGTAAGGTGAGGCCTGAGGTCGGGCAGCGGTGAGGGGTGTGGCAAGGCCCAAGGTCGGGCAGCGGCGGCACCTCAAGGTTGGCAGGTTCAGAGGTTCAGATTCTGGAACATTTTACGAATTCCGGACAACCCTGTCACCAATCGGTCCGGAGTCCAGATTCTGGAACATTCCGGAACTCTGGATTTTGGACGCTGCACCTGTAATTTGATTTGATTGTGGGAATCTGCCATCCCAGTACGTTCTAACATGACCCACTGCTGGCCACAGAAATGTGATTTGCCCTCTATAGCGATACAATGATAGTGTTACTCTAATTGGTAAATTAGCTAAAGTAAGTAGCTATCCCCAAGGTTCTCCAGTGTCAAGCTTGTTAACCAGTTATAACATTTGGAAGAGCTGATTCTCAGGCTCCTATATTTATGGAAAGGTATAGATTTGTAATAGAAATGTGATCTTAATCTGGTTTCCTTCCAGTGTGCTTTGCAGTCTCACTTTTGTACTCAACACTGAGAAAAGCTTCCCGCACACGTCTAATACATCACTCCCAAGGTCACGGTGCTTTCACTGCTAAAATTTTTTCAACGGCACCTTCAAAACTGAAGCTTATTAACATTCATTGTTTCCACCGTTTCTCCAAAAAATTAAAAATCATTTCAATTCAAATTTTAAAAAGCACTGAGAAAATCTTCATCCTCCATTCTAAGAAAATAAGAATTAGGAGTAGGCCATACGGCTCTTCGAGCCTGCTCCGACATTGTTAAGATCTTGGCTGATCTTTGACCTCAACTCCACTTTCCCGCCTGATCACCAGATCCCTTGTTCCGCTAGAGTCCAAAAATCTATCAATCTCTGCCTTGAATATACTCAACAACTCACTGCATCCACAGCCCTCTGGGACAGAGAATTCCAAAGATTCACAACCCCATCTCAGTCTTAAATGGCCGACCCCTTATCCTGAGACTATGCCTCCTAGTTCTAGAATCCCCAGCCAGGGGAAACAACCTTTCAGCATCTACTCTGTCAATTCTCCTCAGAATGTTATATGTTTCAATGAGATTACCTCTCATTCTTCTAAACTCCAGAGGGCATAGACCCAATTTACTCAATCTCTCCTCATAGGACAACCCTCTCATCCCAGGAATCAATCTTGTGAACCTTTGTTGCACTGCCTATAAGGCAAGTATAGTCTTCCTCAGATAAGGAGAGCAAAACTGTGCAATTTCTTTACTTCCTGCTCTGTGTAAATTTACAATACCATTACTCAGTGCCTCTGTACCCAGACTAATTGCGCTAAATAACAGCAGACATACCTCGGGCATGATCTAACGGGAAATTGATCTTTTCACAATTCACTCTCAGCTCCTGCTCAGCAGCTTGGGTTCCAGATTAAAGCCCTGGATCCATTTAAAAGATGGTCATCAGATTGTGACTAGTGTGGACGGAAGTTAGGAGGGCAAGTTAAACGGACGATTTGCCAGGGGTTCAAGAAGCCATGGGGGTGTTACGACTTAATGCCAAGTAATCGGACTTAAAGGGCGAACAGCTGTTTGAATTGCCTGAAATATTCGGCGTGCTTAACATGGATTAAGTGTCGCCTTTTAAATAGACGCCTGTGTTAATATCAAATGGTTAGTGCCATTTGCCCGATATAAGCAGCTGTCCAGAAAAGGGGGGGATGATGTAAGTGATGGGCATTGCATTCTACATATAAACCATCTACATAATGCATAAACCTGCATTAGATTCCAGCCTGTAACTCACTCCCGAGTATCGGTTGTTCAATATATCAACCACCAGCACCCCTCGATTAGATTCCAGACAGTATCTCACTCTGAGGTATCCATTATTCTATTTTTAAAACATCTGAATTCCTTGATTTGGTTACGGCCTCTAACCCACTCCTGGGTAGCATGAATTTAGAGTATCATACTTGACAAACCTTCAACTCTTTGGGGACATAAAATAAATAACAGAACTAGAATCACCATCAGCTCCAAGGTCCTGTCCAAGTCACCCACCATCCTGATTTGCACATATGTCGCCGTTCCTTCATCATCGCTGGATTAATATCTTAGAATTTTTACCTGACAGAACCATCAATACATCATCAATGCAACTGGTCAAGGGGAATACCCACCATCACCTTCTCAGGGAAACTAGAAATGGACAATAAATCTGCATCACCACCCAACAACAAAACATATGTATTTTATTAATACATTTTGAAAGTCTTTGATGATATAATAAAAGTATTCCAATAAAATTAAAATCCTTGGGAACCCAGGACATGAGGCTGCAGTTAGATAATAAGTCAAAAAACAGTGCCATGATCCCTGTTGTTTCTTATCCACATAAATGAGCAGGATTCAGAAACCAATGTAAGCTTGTCAAACTTGAAGACAACACAAATTCCATCCCCCTCCCTGGCCACAGTGTCAGGTTGAATCAACCTGTTTGTGCAGCTGAGCTGCGGTTCCAACCCAGGTCCTCTCCATCACAAAGACCGCCTACTTTCACCTCCATAACATCATCCACCTCTGCCACTGCCTCAGCTGCTGGAAACCCTCATCCGTGCCTTTGTCCTCCAGAATTAACTGTACCAATCTCCACCCTTCCTACAAGCTCTGTATACATCAGCTCATCTACAACTCTGCTGGCCATATCTTGACACTACACACGTACCACACTTGGGCCCTTCCTGGCAACCCATGAAGTAAGGCTCATGGGAAGAGGCTGGAGTGGAGCATAAACACTGGCACAGACTTGTTTCTGTGCTGTTAAATTCTAATGTTATTCCAAATGTAAGTTGACCTCCAAGTGAAGAACCACTTGCTGATATCTGTCTTAAACTTGCCCTGCACAATCTTGAACCTTTACAGTCTTCTTTTCAGAAATTAGGAGGAAGCAATTATTACATGTGTTCACTGCCCTGCAATTCACAGAATCCTAGAATGGTACAGCACAGGAGAAGGCTCTGCGGCCCATGGTACCCGTGGCAACTCTTTGATAGAGGTACTCCCCTGCTCCTTCCTCATTGCCCTTCAAATATTTAGCCAGTTCTCTTACTATTGAATCTGCCCCTGCCACCCTTACATGCAGTGCATTCCAGATCACGACAGCTTGCTGTGTAAAGAAATGTTTCCTCAGGTTACCTCGAGTTTTTTTGCCAATGACTATAAATCTGTGTCCTCTGGTTACCGACCCTTCCGCCACTGGAAACAGTTTCTCTTTATTTACTCTATCAAAACCATTCATGATTTTGAACACCTCTATCAAATCTCCTCTTAACCTTCTCTGCTCTAAGGAGAACCCCAGCTTCTCCAGTAAATTACTCCTCGCTTATCCGTTACTATCTATATTCATCACTTGATCTCCTTAATGATTACCACCTATTATACCATTCTCTCTCTGAGCCCTCTTTCCAGTGTCTGTTTCCTGTCATCCTGTGTTTTATTCCAGACACTTGATCCCTCCCACTCCTTTGCTTGGTATATTTCTCCATCTCTCGCTTTCCTATATATGTTGAAAGGGTTTTGGGGGAATTGGCATTGGATAGATCACTGGTCTTGTTGTCTTATTTCTGTTTTCACAGTTATCTTTTGAAACTCAACAACCAAAGCCTCATGGAGAACAGGTGGACCTTTGCTCAGATGTACATACCTGAATGACTTTTTCATTGATGTTCAGCACTCTAAACCCATACAGTCGAGGGCCTGCAGTGAAGATGTAAGTCAGAATCCTGCGATCTAACTGGAAAGCAATCTCTCCAATCACGAATTTATATATATCGTCTGAAAATTAAATATTCGAAGTTAGCAGGACTCTCCTCATACCAGACATTCTTATGAGTAATATTCTCAATGTAGTGCAATCACTTTTGTGGGCCCATGCCAATGTAGGAACCAGGCTCTAACTACCTCAAACTCGTTTCATGTAGGACTCACAGAGCAAGCAAAAACGTTCATATCATCATTCTGAACTGGATTGAAATCTGTGTGTGAAGGGACAGCATGCTACCCCACTTGAGCTAGCCAATTGAGTTAAAGGGAGGAATGGGTGATTTAGATCCCCATGCCTATTTAATGAGCAAAATGGTAATTGATTGGGTGAAATACCTATGTATTTGATGTCCTTTTTTGGTGTATATTCTCTGGCCTATATTTGCACTAATTCTGGTATTCTTTGTCACATGATATTAAAAACCAACTGAACTTTAGAGCCTGGGTTTTCCTCCTGTCCAGCCCACTTCAAGCCAGTTTTGTAGCAGAACTAAGGGAGGACCGGGGGGTAAACGGCCTGAGAATAAGTTTTGTCACGTCCCCGCCTTGTCCTGCAGCCTCCCCTTCCCCGCCTCTTGGGGCCAGTTGTGGATTTTGGTGGCAGGGACATTTCTGAGACCTGTCGCAGCAAAACTCTGCCTCAATCGGGCGCAACACCCCAATGGATGCCAGGGAGCCCACAGTGGTATTCAAATGAACCTAAGACTGAAAGATTGGCTACAGTCGTTGATCTTGGCTCCTGGATCTAGAGTGTAGTTTCTGAACTATGCCCACGTCCCATTCTCCCAATGTATGTCCAAAGTGAATATCTCTCTCACACACAAAAGGAGATTACTAGAGAGCGACGGAGACAGACGGTTAGTATATGAGACGCAGGTGCATGCCTACCACTTGAAACAACATCAGACCCAGCATAAAACTACCGGTAACATGGGATGGTATCCAGTTGTATCTGTAGGGTTGTGTTAGACCTAATGCTAACATCACGAAACGGAACTCCACGAACTGTGTGCTCCACAAACTGGCCAACGTGAAATGGAGAGCTGACCCAAGTCACTCCAAGCAATTAAGTCTCGTCCTGTGTTGTGGACTGCTGTGCCTCACTATGTCACATTTGAGTGCTGCCACTGAACTCTGATAAGATCATCACAGGGACTTTGAAGCCGACAGCCACACTGCCTCATGAGGATTGTACCACCATCAGTGAAGATGGAGGCCTTCAGTAAAAAGGGACAGAAACAGGTGTCTGATCCTCAACATCAACTACATGGATGCAGTCCACCAAACATGAGGGTGAAGCCCAAAAAGAGCTTTGGCTCTGAAAATCTCTTACCCTAAAAAACCACCACATAGCTACAAAATGACAGGAAATGCCAATAATTTTGAAAATCTGTTTCATTCAGACCTCCCTCCAAGCATTGGACGCGAACAAAAACACTAGTGTACCCTCAATCAAGCGAGAGTTGGGTTGGCAAAGACTGGTGACAATCCTCTTCTTCTTCTTAGACAGTCCCCTGGAGTCGAGGATGACTTGCTTCCACACTAACATGAGTTCTAAGGTGACTGATGAGACCAATGCAGGATCTACAGTCTCTGCCACAGGTGGGGCAGGCAGTGGTTGGAGGGATGGGTGGGTGGGTGCTTGATTTATCGTACGCTGCTGCCGCTTTTTGTGCTTGGCTTCCGTCTGCTCCCGGCGAAGAGACTCAAAGTGCTCAGCGCCTTCCCGGATGCTTCTCCTCCACTTTGGGCGGTCTTGGGCCAGGGATTCCCAGGTGTCAGTGGGGATGTTGCATTTTTTCAAGGAGGCTTTGAGGGTGTCCTTGAAGCGTTTTCTCTGTCCTCCTGGAACTCGCCTGCCGTGACGTAGTTGGGAGTAGAGTGCTTGTTTCGGGAGTCTAGCATCGGGCTTGCGGACAGTGGCCCGCCCACCGGAGCTGCTCGAGTGTGGTCAATGCCTCAATGTTGGCCTGAGAGAGAACACCTACGTTGGTGCGCCTGTCCTGCCAATAGATTTGCAGGATTTTGCGGAGGCAGCGTTGGTGGTACTTCTTCAGTGCTTTGAGGTGCCTGCTGTACATAGTCCATGTTGACAATATGATCAAGTGACAGCTGAGAAACGTGGAGAGGCTAGGTAAACATCTGAACATTGTCTGATGCAGTGGCCCCATAAATGACACCAGATCCTGGCTGTGGTTTTGGAACGACAAGCTACGAAGGAACAAATCTAACAGCGTTACCTTTCAACAATGGCTGTCCTCGATCCTGAGGTACCTGTGGTGGGGTTGGTATTCTTGATCCACTGGGCCCTGCTTTTCTCCTCCTTTGTTCTGTTGTCATTAAAAAGGAAAATATAACTTGTTCATCTCAAACCTTGCATGCAACGTATCTACTGAAAGTAATGAATATTGCTATCCAAGTACAGGTTGCACCTCCCTTATCCAGGACTCCCTTATCCGGCACCATCCCTCATCCAGCACCATTCCCGACTGCTCCGACATGAACAAATTGCAGTCCTTCCTCACTGCCGACTCCCACAATTGCTGGCCTGACCCCGCGATCTACCACCCCCTCCCCACGATCCCTCTGCCGCACACCCAGTCTCAAGCCAGCCAGCCCCGATATCCCCTTGCTCAGTACCTGTACCATCCAATTTAATGTGACCTCCCCTCGTCCGGCAAAATCCCTTATCCGGCACATGCCAGGTCCCGAAGGCGCCAGATAAGAGAGGTTCAACCTATACAATAACATTGAACAAATCTCAGTCCAATAATATGTAAACTGATCCATGCAAAAGTTATTTTAAAATTTGTTCATGGGATGTGGACGTCACTGGCAAGGCCAGCATTTATTGCCCATCCCTAATTGCCCTTGAGAAGGTGGCAGTGAGCCACCTTCTTGAACCGCTGCAGTCTGTGTGGTGATGGTACTCCCGCAGTGCTGTTGGGGAGGGAGTTCCAGGTCTTTGACCCAGCGACAATTAAGGAACGGGCGATATGCTTCCAAATCAGGATGGTGTGTGACTTGGAGGGGAACGTGGAGGTGGTGGTGCTCCCATGTGCTTGCTGCCCGTGTCCTTCTAGGTGGTAGAGGTCGCGAGGTGCTGTCAGTAGTGAGTCAATAAAGTAAAAAGGCAAAACTATAAATTTAAATAAATAAATCTTGGAAATACACAACACTCATTTCTGATGAAGGATAGATTAAAGAACCATTATGGGGTAGAATTCTGTTCACACCGGCCTATGAACAATCCGCATTCCCAGGCAGCATACCAGCGAAGTGGCTTCAAATATCCGGCCTCTGCGACACAGTATTTAGTCAATGGGACCCGATTTCCACATCAAAAGTGGTCTACAGCCTGACTCAGGCATGCGCTTTGGAAATTGACCTTAGCATTCCTGAGCTAGAGACGTGAAAACAAAATGAGGCAAAGTGTAAAACGAGCTGCTGATTGGCTATCACCAGTCTTTGCGTTGCCACACAAGACAAGTTCAATCCCTGAAGTGTCCCAACATGACCCTCCTATACCAATGCGCCTCCGTACACAGTCCAAGCCTCAGTCAGAATTGAAGGCTACATATATCCCGACTCAGCTGTACTCCGTCTTATACCACCCTGTCCTCGAACTACCGCACTTGCTGTTGCTGCTGCCATGAGACCGAGAATGGAATTAAGTTTAAACATGAAAATAAAACAAAGTGCTATTAACATGCAATAAACACAGGTAGGGATTGTACCTCTTGAGGGAGGGGAGGATAGCAGCCTAGCTGGAAGTGGCAATGGGAGGCCTGGCTGATTTTAACAGTCAGTCATCATTAACATTCCATTCGTCAATTTCCTGTTCAAAAGGGGCGGAAAGCAGCAGAAATTTAGGTGGTCCAAACTGAGTGCAAGGGCCCGGGGCAGTTTTGGGTTTCATAGATGGTCAATGATTCATGAATATGGGAAAGTCCAAGGCAGGTAGAGACTTACACTTTCCTTGTTGGACTCCTGCTTCTCCTGACCCAAAGAAGAAAAATTCACTGGGTACGGTTGCATAGTGGTTATGTTACTGGACTAGTAATCCAGAGGCCTAGCCTAATGATCCAGGGACATGAGTTCAAATCCCACCACGGGTAGCTGGGGATTTTAATTTAAATTCATTAAATAAATCTGGACTAGTAATGGTGACCATGAAAGTATTGGATTGTCATAAAAACCCACCTGGTTCATTAATGTCCTTTAGGGAAGGAAAACTAGGGCCAAAATTGCCCTCAGCGGAAAACTGGGGAGGGCACTTCGATTTATCCGAAGATTTACCGCCCGGCGGGAGTCGGAGGGGAAGGGTTGGAAAATTCGTCTCTAACTCTGACACCACTTTGAGGCACTGTTTGGGGCGGGTTTGGGTCCGTGTCCATCAGCGAGGCCGGTGATGACGTCAGCGCGATGCGGACGTGTCACATCGCGTTGAGGCATTGCAACGTCCCTCTCCCGGTCAGAAAGGCCTTACTCTTAGAGGCGATAATGGGCCTTTAAGGGAGGCCGCACCGCCCAGCCACTGCCAGCTTCCCGCTGCAGGGTGAAAAAGGGGTCACCGCCGGCGGGGTGGAAACACACGGCGCGGTGGAAACACGTTATGGCCGCCCCCGGCCAGGGGACATTTGCAGCTGGGTCGGCCGAGCCGCTTGCCCCCGGTCAGAAAGGCCTTACTCTTAGAGGTGATAATCAGCCATGATCATATTGAATGGCCTACTCCTGCACCTATTTTTTCTATGTTTAAAGAAAGGGGCAATTTCCCCTCCCCCCCAGCCCCCTGCTGTCCTAACCTGATCTAGCCTATATGTGACTCCAGGCCCACAGAAATGTGGTTGAGTCTTAACTGCCCTCTGAAATGGCCTAGCAATCTACTCAGTTGTACAAAACAGCTACAGAAATAAATAATAAGAATAAAACTGGACTGACCACCCGACATCGAACTAGGCACCGGCTTAAGATACGACAACGGCACACCCAGCCAAGTCGATCCTGCAAAGTCCTCCTCATTAACATCTGGGGACTTGTGCCAAATTTTGGAGAGCTGTTCCACAGACTAGTCAAGCAACAGTCTAACATAGTCAGACCTGTCAGCCAATGTTCCAAGATTCCTCTATCACCATCCATTGGCAGCATAGACCCACTAGAGATGGAACAGTGATATACAGTTGGGAGGGAGTGGCCCTGGGAGTCCTCAACATTGACTCCGGACCCAATGAAGTCTCATGGCTTCAGGTCAAGCATGGACTAGGAAACCTCCTGCTGATTACCACCTACCGCCCTCCCTCAGCTGATGAATCAGTACTGCTCCATGTTGAACACCACTTGGAAGAAGCACTGAGGGTAGCAAGGACACAGAATGTTTCCTGGGTTGGGGACTTCAATGTCCATCACCAAGAGTGGCGAAGTAGTACCAATACTGACCGAGCTGGCCAAGTCCTGAAGGTCATAGCTGCCAGACTGGGCCTGCGGATGAGAGCACCATCATCTCTAATTTCCCTCACTCTGTTGGATATTAAATGTTGTGATTCCTCTGATGGATAAACTGTGCTAGTGGGCCTTGCAGACCAGGAAAGATCCCAAGTTACTTGCCAAATTGTGCTGAGTTAGCTGATAACATCAGACTCTCTAAACTGACCTTTGCATTCCTGAGCTAGAGAGGTGAAAACAAAATGAGGCGGATTGTAAAACAAGCTGCCGATTGGCTATCGTCGGTTTATCACTACTGCACAAGACACATTTTATCCCTGAAGTGTCTCAACATGACACTCTTGTACCAATGCACTTTCAGACTCAGTCCAAGTATCAGTCCAGAATTGAAGGCTGCATTTGTGCCGACTCACCTGCACCCTGTCTCTGACTGTCCTGATCTGCTGCTGCTACCATGAGACAGAGAATGAAATTCAGTTTAAATCATGAGAATGAATCAAAGTGCTATCAGTAAGCAATACAAACACAGGCAGGATTGTACCTCCTGAGCACCTGATCTGTCTGGGAGTGTCAGCGGATAACCTAGCCCGGTCAGCCATAATTAACATTCCACTGGCCGATTTCCCGTTAAAATGGGCAGAAGTGAGCGTAAAGCAGCAGAAATTCCGGCAATCCAAAGTCAGTGCAGGGAGCAGGGGGAGGTGGAGGAGAAATGGGGGTTCTGGGGTGGTCAGCGATTCATGAATGTGGGCAAGTCGGGGGCAGGTGAGACTTACATTTTCCTTCTGGGACTCCTGCTCCTCCTATCCCCAAAAAAGGTTTAAACTCACCTGGTGTTTGGACATGTTAAAATCAGAACAGAGAGGGAAGAAAATATGTTCCTAGTCATATTCTTACTTCTATTTCCTTTTATCATTGGTGTTGATCCATCAGTGGATGTTGATGTAAGGTTCTGGATTAATATAAAGTTTTGTTCAGAGTGAAGTAAGCTAGTGCAGTTTTCACTACAGAGGATAAATTTAACGATATTGTGCTCCCAACAGCAAGCTGAGCTTGAAGGACGTGTGGTTGATGAATCGGCGCTAGTGTTGTGACCCTGTGTCTAATTTGCGACTTGTCGATGTCTGACTCCTGTTGAGTTTGCTGTATCTGCCCATGGTATCATATGGTGTTGTGTGTCAAATTATGGCGGAAATGGAGGTCAACAATGAATTGAGCACTAAAGGGGACAATGAAGTACAGAGAGCACTTGTACCAACGCAATTACAGACTCAGTCCAAGTATCAGTCTAACATTGAAGGCTGCGCATGTTCCGACTCACCTGTCCGCTGTCTCTGACGATTCTGAACTGCTATAGCCATCATATCTGCTGCTCCTGCCATGAGACAGAGAATGGAATTCAGTTGAAATTATGGCAATTAATCAAAGTACTATCGACGTGCAATAGAAACACAGGTAGTTATTATACCTCCCGAGGGGAAAGTGGCCTGTCTGGGAGTGTCAGCGGGTAACCTGGCACAGTTTAATATTCAGGCATCATTAACATTCCACTGCATGATTTCCTGCTCAAAAGAGGTGAAGGTAAGTATAAAGAAGTGGAAATTCAGGCGGCCCAAACAAGTGCAGGGACCGGGGGCAGTTCTGTATTTAGTGGCTGGTGAGTGATTCCCCACAGCAGGGCAACCTTACACTTTCATTGTGAGACTCCTGCTGCTCCTGACCCCAAAAAGGTAAATTCAAACTTACCTAGAAAGGCCTTTTGGTCTTCGGACATTTTAAAATCAGAACAGGGTGGGGGGTTCTCATGTTTCATTATAACCACTCACCCGCCAGATTTCCCCAGGGCAGGGAGCTAAACTTCCTGCTAAAGTATAGCAATATGAATAAATAAGCATATAGTAATGTACAATATTTTAAAACGCCTCTTGATGGTAGCCATGTAGGTTATGAAGTTATCAAACTAGGTACCCCATCAAAGGTTTAGTTGTCATGTACCCCCACTCCTACACACACCTGATTCATCTGCTTGAATTTCCTGTCTATGCTGTAAAGTCCAATAATTGTCTCCACCACATCAAAAATAAATCCGACTCGTATTCTTACTTCTATTTCCTTGTATCATTTGTTGTTGATACATCAGTGGATTTTAATGTAAAGAAGTAGATAAATAGATAGGCCCGGAATTTATGGTGGGTAATAACAGTGAACGAACGATTCCTGTGATGACCAAATGTGATACTGAGCCATACAGACCAAAAAGATCTCAAGTTAATTCCCAGACTGTGCTGAGTTAGCTGATATCAGACTCTCCAAATTGACGTCAACATTCCTGAGCTTGAGAGGTTGAAACAAAATGGCGGGTGGGGAGCGTAAAATGTGCTGCTGATTGGCTATCACTGGTTTATCGCAACTACACAAGACAAACTTCATCCCTCAAGTGTCCCAACATGACACTCTTGTACCAATGCATCTCCATACACAGCCCAAGTATCAGTCTAGAATTGAAGGCTTCATATGATTGGACTCACGTCTCTTACGACTCTGATGTGCTGCAACCATCATGTTTTGCGCTGCTGCCATGAGAGAGAGAATGGAATTAAAGTTAAATCATGAGAATGAATCAAAGTGCTATCAGCATGCAATAGGAACACAGGTAAGGATTGTACCTCCCGGGGGTGGAAAGCAGCCTAGCGAGTGGCCGGCCTGTCTGGGAGTGTCAGCGGGTAACCTGGTCGATTTTAACGGTCAGGCATCATTAACATTCCACTGGCCGATTTCCCACTCAATATGGGCGGAAGTGAGCAGAAAGCACCGGAAATTCCGGCAGTCCATAGTAAGTGGAGGGACAAGGGAGAGGTGGAGAGGAAATGGGGGCTCTGGGATGGTCAGTGATTCGCAAATGTGGGCAGGTCCGGGGCAGGGGAGACTTACATTTTCTTACCTGGAAATTTGGGCATTTTAAATTGGAAAGGAGGGGGCCTGGAGTGTGCAGGTCATCCGCTTCATTTTAACTGCAACCCGCTCGATTTCCCCCTGACAGGGGAGCTAAACGTCCTACCACAGTATAATAATATTTAATGATTATGTATTTAGTGATGGACAATATTAAAAGCCTTATCTTGTTGATAGTTATTGTGTTCCTAACACAGATGAGACTGCACACAGGGAGGTTAAAGTAACAGTGACCTCAGTCTTTATTAAGACACTGCAGAGTGAGGAACAGGCCTTATATACAGTGCTCCCAAGGGATGCTGGGATGTCTTGGGACTTCAGGGGATGCGCTCCCTGGTGGCGGAACATGGGAGTGCATGCTTTACAGATACACAACAGTAGTCATGTCGGTTACGAAGTTATCAAACTTGGTAGCCCATCAAATATTTAGTAGCCACAAGCATGTTTCATCTTCTTGAATTTCCTGCCTATGCTGTAAAATCCAATAATTGTCTCCACATGGTAAATAAAATGTTTGTACCTCTATTTTTATTGCTATTTCCTTTTATCATTTGTGTTAAGAGCTTTGGCTATGAGGAGGTATTGGATGTGCTTGGTCTTTAGAGTGGAGGAGGCTGAGGGGAGACCTGGTTGGGGTGTGAGCGATTGTGAGGGGCCTGGATAGAGTGGACGGGAGGGGCCTATTTCCCTTGGCAGGGGCAGAGATTTGGAGTAATTGAGGGGAGGTGTGGAGGAGATTTCATTACCGAAATAAACTGTTAGCTGGAACATCGTCCGTTCCCTTTTTATATTATTAATCTCAATTATATCCCCCCTAAATCCAAGCTGCTCTAAAGTGTAGAGTCCCAACTCTTTTAGCCTATTTTGATAACTAAGATGCTTTAGACTTGGAAATAGTCTGATGGCCCTCTTCTGTATCTTTCTAGTGCCTCAATATCAACTGGCATGTGAGGAGACCAAATCTGGACACAGTATTCCAAGTGCAGCCTGACTAAGGTCTTGAACAAGGACAAAACAGTACGTCCCGTCCTTTCTATTTCCAGCATATTTAATGCCTTTCCCTGAAGGATGTATGAAAGTTGAGCATTTGCCCTGCCCACATGCATAACGCTGCACTTATCTAAGTTATACATTATTTTCCAGTCTTGAGCATAATCCAACACATTAAGATCTGCCTGAAGCAGACAAGCATCTTCTACAGGTCTGACACTCGCACATCTCTCTCTTGCAAAAACAATCAGTGTATCGCCTTTTATTATTTTTCAGCATATGTTCAGCCTTTCTTGCACTAGTGATTGACTGCCTAACCAATTGGAATATTACATTTCGTGACTCCTGTGATGGGCCAATTGCAGCACTGAGCTTTATAGACCAGGAAGATCACAAGTTAATCCCTGGGCTGTGCTGACTTGCAAACATCTCTAAATTGATCCTAACATTCATGTGCCACAGAGGAAAAAACAAAGTGAGGCAGGGAGTAAAACCAGCTGCTGATTGGCTTTGCGGGTTAATTGCTAACGCAGAAACGACAAGACTAATTTCATTCCTGAAGTGTCCCAGCATGACACTTAAGAGGCCAAAAAGACAGCTTTGAGACCAAAAAGGAGGCTTGTGTGTGGAGGCGGAAGATGTCGATATACTTAATGAATACTTTGCGTCTGTCTTCACAAACGAGAGGGATAATGCAGACATTGTAGTTAAGGCGGAGGAGTGTGAAATATTAGAGGAGATAAACGAGAGGAAGTATTAAGGGGTTTAGCATCTTTGAAAGTAGATAAATCGCCAGGCCCAGATGAAATGTATCCCAGGTTGGGAGGCAAGGGAGAAAATAGCGGAGGCTCTGACTATCATTTTTCAATCTTCACTGGCTACAGGCGTGGTGCTGGAGGACAGGAGAACTGCTAACGTTGTGCCATTGTTTAAAAAGGGAGAAAGGGATAGACCAAGTAATTACAGGCCAGTCAGCCTAACCTCCGTGATGGACAAATTGTTGGAAAAAATTCTGAACCATCATTTACAAAAGGCACAAAATAATCAAGGTCAGTCAGCATGGATTTGTTAAGGAAATGTCGTGTCTGACTAACTGGATTGAACTTTTTGAAGTGGTAACAATGAAGTTAGTGTGTTTGGTGTAGTGCACATGGATTTTAGCAAGGCTTTTGACAAAGTCCCACATGGCAGACTGGTCAGAAATATAAAAGCCCATGGGATCCAAGGGAAAGTGGCAAGTTGGATCCAAATTTGGCTCAGTGGCAGGAAGCAAAGAGTAATGGTCGATGGATGTTTTATGACAGGAAAGCTGTTTTGAGTGGAGTTCCGCGGGGCTCAGTACTAGGTCCTGCTTTTTGTGGTACATATTTATTATTTAGACTTCAATGTACGGGGCATGATTAAAAAGTTTGAAGATGTTACAAAAATTGGCCATGTGGTGATAGTTAGGAAGAAAGCTGTTGACTACAGAAAGATAAAAAGGGCAGCAGCAGTTCGTGAGCAGCCACAGGAGTGGGAGTGGGAGGTCGAGGCCCATAAAAAGGGCAGCAGCAGTTCGTGAGCAGCCACAGGAGTGGGAGTGGGAGGTCGAGGCCCATAAAAAGGCCAGCAGCAGTTCGTGAGCAGCCACAGGAGTGGGAGTGGGAGGTCGAGGCCCATAAAAAGGCCAGCAGCAGTTCGTGAGGAGCCAGCTGATGCAGGGACAAAAAGTTTTTAAAAAATCAAAATCGGTGACGTCACAGCCAAACGGGTAAGTGATTGGCTGGTGGATTGGTGAGTTTTTTTCTTTTTCTTTTCAGTAGAAAACCTTTGGCATTGTTGTAAGTAGGATTTGCCAGTAAATATATGTGATCTTTATTATCTAAGGAGAGCCAGTTAATTAAATCGTCTGTTTGCTGAGTAGTGTGTTGTTCTAAGGTTTAGAGTTTAGTTCTACTCGATAGTTGCGAGTGTAACTAGAGGGATGGCAGGGCAGCTCAGAACCGTGGACTGCGCATCCTGTGGCATATGGGAAGTCTCCGGTGCTTCGCGCAGCTGGGGCGACCACGTGTTCAAGCTCGACCAACTCGAGCTCCGTGTTTTGGAGCTTGAGCGGCAGCTGGGGTCACTGCGGTGCATCCGTGAGACTGAGAGCTACGTGGATAGCAGGTTTCTAGAGGTGGTCACCCCACAGCTTAAGAGTGTGCAGGCAGAGAGGGAGTGGGTGACCACCAGACAGAAGAGGAGGACTAGGCAGGTAGTGCAGCAGTCCCCTGAGTCCACCTCGCTCTCCAACTGGTACTCTGTTCGGAGTACTGGTGGAGGCGATGGTGGCTCTGGGGAGTGCAGCCAGAGCCAAGTCCACGGCACCATGGATGGCTCAGCTGCACAGGGGGGAGGAAGAAGAATGGAAGAGTTATTGTGGTAAGGGATTCAATAGTCAGGGGAGCAGACAGGCGTTTCTGCGGGCCGCAGACGTGACTCCAGGATGGTATGTTGCCTCCCGGGTGCCAGGGTCAAGGATGTCACTGAGTGGCTGCAGGGCATTCTGGGGGGAGAGGGTGAACAGCCAGAGGTCATGGTCCACATCGGTACCAATGACATAGGTAGGAAGAGGTATGAGGTCCTGCAGGCAGAGTTTAGGGAGCTAGGAGAGAGATTAAAAAGCAGAACCTCAAAAGGTAGTAATCTCCGGATTACTCTCAGTGCCAAGAGCTAGTGAGTACAGAAATAGGAGAATAGAGCAGATGAATATGTGGCTGGAGAAATGGAGCAGGTGGGAGGGATTTCGGTTCCTGAGGCATTGGGACCGCTTCTGGGGGAGGTGGGACCTGTACAAGCCGGACGGGTTGCACCTCAACAGAGCCAGGACCAATATCGTCGCGGTGGGGTTTGCTGGTGCTGTTGGGGAGGATTCAAAGTAGCTTGGCAGGGGGATGGGAACCTGAAAATAGAATCAGTAGGGAGAGGAGTAAAGCTGGAATTAGAAAGCAAAAATAAAGAAAGTGAGTTTGAAGGAGAGAGGAAACAAGCAGGGAAAAAAGAGTAAAAAAACAAACTTAAAGGCACTTTGTCTGAATGCACATAGCATTTGTAACAAAATAGATGAGTTGACGGCACAAATTGACACTCTGATAGCCATCACAGAGACGTGGTTACAAGATGACCAGGACTGGGAATTAAATATTCAGGGGTACTTGACAATCCGGAAGGACAGACAGAAAGGAAAAGGAGGTGGGGTAGCTCTATTGATAAAGGATGGAATCATTTCAATAGTAAGAAACGATATTGGCTCAAATGATAAGGGTGTTGAAACAGTTTGGGTGGAGATAAGAAACAATAAGGGGAAAAAGTCACTGGTGGGCATAGTCTAAAGGCCCCCTAACAGTAGCAACTCTGTTGATCGGAGCATAACCAAGGAAATAGTGGGAGCTTATAAAAAGGGAACAGTGATTTTAACCTCCATATTGATTGGGCAAATCAAATTGGTCAGGGTAGCCTTGAGGAAGAGTTCATACAGTACGTAAGGGAACGTTCCTTGAGCAGTATGTAACGGAACCAACCAGGGGGCAGGCTATCTTAGATCTGGTCCTGTGTAATGAGACAGAATTAATAAACAATCTCCTAATAAAGGATCCCTTCGGAATGAGTGATCATAGCCTGATTGAATTTCAAATTCAGATGGAGGGTGAGAAAGTTGGATCTCTAACCAGCGTACTAAACTTAAAGAAAGAAAAATATGAAGATATGAGGGCAGAGTTGGGTAAAGTGGACTGGG
The DNA here is from genome assembly GCF_044704955.1 of Pristiophorus japonicus. Lineage (NCBI taxonomy): Eukaryota > Metazoa > Chordata > Chondrichthyes > Pristiophoridae > Pristiophorus > Pristiophorus japonicus. The sequence continues at coordinate 293,909,991 of NC_091981.1, read as the reverse complement.
AAAATAGATTAAAGTGCAGGACGGTTGATGAACAGTGGTGTACATTTAAGGAGATATTTCACAACTCTCAAGAAAAATATATTCCAGTGGGAAGGAAAGGGTGCAAAATAAATATATATTAATGATTTAGATGATGGAATTGAGTGTAATATCTCCAAGTTTGCAGATGACACTAAACTGGGTGGCGGTGTGAGCTGTGAGGAGGACGCTAAGAGGCTGCAGGGTGACTTAAACAGGTTAGGCGAATGGGCAAATACATGGCAGATGCAGTATAATGTGGATAAATGTGAGGTTATCCACTTTGGGGGCAAAAACACGAAGGCAGAATATTATCTGAATGGCGGCAGATTAGGAAAAGGGGAGGTGCAACGGGACCTGGGTGTTATGGTTCATCAATCCTTGAAAGTTGGCATGCACGTACAGCAGGTGGTGAAGAAGGCAAATGGTATGTTGGCCTTCATAGCAAGGGGATTTGAGTATAGGAGCAGGGTGGTCTTACTGCAGTTGTACAGGGACTTGGTGAGGCCCCACCTGGAATATTGTGTTCAGTTTTGGTCTCCTGAGGAAGGACGTTCTTGTTATTGAGGGAGTGCAGCGAAGGTTCACCAGACTGATTCCAGGGATGGCAGGACTGACATATGAGGAGAGACTGGATCGACTGGGCCTTTATACACTGGAGTTTAGAAGGATAAGAGGGGATCTCATAGAAACAAATAAAATTCTGACGGGAGTGGACAGGTTAGAAGAATGTTCCCGATGTTGGGGAAGTCCAGAACCAGGGGACATAGTCTTAGGATAGGGGGCAGGCCATTTAGGACTGAGATGAGGAGAAACTTCTTCACTCAGAGAGTTGTTAACCTGTGGAATTCCCTGCCGCAGGGAGTTGTTGATGCCAGTTCATTGGATATATTCAAGAGCGAGTTAGATATGGCCCTTACGGCTAAAGGGATCAAGGGGTATGGAGAGAAAGCAGGAATGGGGTACTGAGGTGAATGATCAGCCATGATCTTATTGAATGGTGGTGCAGGCTCGAAGGGCCGAATGGCCTACTCCTGCACCTATTTTCTATGTTTCTATGTAAAGGACGGTATCCAATTAAAACAAGGGCATGCAAAGTGGCCTAAACTAGTGGGAGAACAGAAAACTGGGAAGCTTTTAAAAGCCAGCAAAGAACGACTAAAAAAATTATTAAGAAAGGGAAGATAGACTATGAAAGTAAACTAGCACAAAATATAAAAACAGATAGCAAGAGTTTCTATAGGTATATAAAGAGGAAAAGAGTGGCTAAAGTAAATGTTGGTCCCTTAGAAGACAAGACCGGGGAATTAGTAATGGGGAACATGGAGATGGCAGAAACTCTGAACAAATATTTTGTATCAGTCTTTACGGTAGAGGACATTAACAATATTCTGACAGTGGATAGTCAAGGGGCTATAGGGGGGAGGAACTTAACAACAATCACAATCACTAAGGAGGTGGTACTCAGTAAGATAATGGGACTAAAGACAGATAAATCCCCTGGACCTGATGGCTTGCATCCTAAGGTCTTAAGAGAAGTAGCGGCAGGGGTTGTAATTTACCAAGATTCTCCGGATTCTGGGGAGGTTCCAGCAGATTGGAAAATTGCAAATGTAACGCCCCTATTTAAAAAAGGAGGCAGACAAAAAGCTATAGACCAGTTAGCCTAACATCTGTGGTTGGGAAAATGTTGGAGTCCATTATTAAAGAAGCAGTAGCAGGACATTTGGAAAAGCAAAATTCGGTCAGGCAGAGTCAGCATGGATTTATGAAGGGGAAGTCACGTTTGACAAATTTGCTGGAGTTCTTTGAGGATGTAATGAACAGGGTGGATAAAGGGGAACCAGTGGGTTTGGTGTATTTGGACTTCCAGAAGGCATTTGACAAGGTGCCACATAAAAGGTTACTGCACAAGATAAAAGTTCACGGAGTTGGGGGTAATATATTAGCATGGATAGCGGGTTGGCTAACTAACAGAAAACAGAGAGTCGGGATAAATGGTTGGCAACCACTAACTAGTGGGGTGTGGCAGGGATCAGTGCTGGGACCCCAACTATTTACAATCTATATTAATGACTTGGAAGAAGGGACTGAGTGTAACGTAGCCAAGTTTGCTGACGATACAAAGATGGGAGGAAAAACAATGTGTGAGGACACAAAAAATCTGCAAAAGGACATAGACAGGCTAAGTGAGTGGGCAAAAATTTGGCAGATGGAGTATAATGTTGGAAAGTGTGAGGTCATGCACTTTGGCAGAAAAAAAATCAAAGAGCAAGTTATTATTTAAATGGAGAAAGATTGCAAAGTGCCACAGTACAGTGGGACCTGGGGGTACTTGTGCACGAAACACAAAAGGATAGTATGCAGGTACAGCAAGTGATCAGGAAGGCCAGTGGTATCTTGGCCTTTATTGAAAAGGGGATGGAGCATAAGAGCAGGGAAGTTTTGCTACAGCTATATAAGGTAGTGGTGAGGCCACACCTGGAATACTGCGTGCAGTTTTGGTTTCCATATTTACGAAAGGATATACTTGCTCCCACATGACAGACTAGTCGGAAATGTAGAAGCCCTTGGGATCCAAGGGAAAGTGGCAAATTGGATCCAAAATTAGCTCAGTGGCAGGAAGCAAAGAGTAATGGTCGATGGAAGTGTTGTTATCGGGAAAGCTGTTTCCAGTGGGCTTCCGCAGGGCTCAGTACTAGGTCGCTTGGTTTAGTGATAGATATTAATTATTTAGACTCCAGTGTAGGGGGTAGGATGAAAAAATTTCCAGATGATACAAAAATTGTCCATGTGGTTGATAATGAGGAAGAAAATTGTAGGCTGCAGAAAGGTATCAATGGACTGGTCAGATGGGCAAAAATGGAATTCAATCCGGAGAAATAATGCATTTCTGGAGGGCTAACAAGGCAAAGGAATACACAATAAATGAGAGGATACTGAGATGTGTAGTGAAACATAGGGGCCTTGGAGTGCATGTCCACAGATCCCTGAAAGTAGCAAGACAGGTAGATATGGTAGTTAAGAAGGCAGACGGCATACTTGCCTTTATTAGCCGAGGCATAGAATATAAGAGGAGGGAGGTTATGAATGACCTGTATGAAACATTAGTGAGGCAACAGCTAGAGTACCGTTAATAGGGACCTAGATAGAGTGCATGTGAAGCACCTATTTCCCTTAGCAGCGAGGTCAATAACCAGGGGACATAGATTTAATTGACAGATTTAAGAGGGAAGTTGAGAACTTTTTTCACCCAGAGGGTGGTGTGGGTCTGGAACTCACTGCCTGAAAGGGTGGTAGAGGCAGAAACGCTCATTACATTTAAAAAGTAGTTGGATATGCACTTGAAGCGCCGTTCGTTCATCGCCGCTGGGTCAAAATTCTGGAACTCTCTCCCTGACAGCACTGTGGAAGTTCCTTCACCACAAGATCTGCTGCGGTTCAAGGCGGCAGCTCACCACCACCTTCTCAATGGGCAACTGGGATGGGCAATAAATGCCGGCCTTGCCAGAGACGCCCAACACCCCAGGGACGAATAAAAAAAATCTACAAGGCTGCGGAGCAAGAGCTGGAAAATGGGATTAGGCTGGTTAGCTCTTTTTCGGCCAGCGCAGACACTATGGGCCCAAGATTCCACACGATAAAAAACGGGCGCCCCTCCGAGCTGGGCGCCCGTTTTTCGCGCCTAAAACGGCGCCGTAAAAAAACCTCGCGATTCTGGAGCGCCCTGCAGCTCCTTGTCTGTTTGGCACCGTGCCCAGGGGGGCGGAGCCTACACTCGTGCCGATTTTGTAAGTGGGAGGGGGCGGGTACTATTTAAATTAGTTTTTTTCCTGCCGGCAACCCTGCGCGTGCGCGTTGGAGCGTTCGCGCACGCGCAGTGTGAAGGAAAACATTGGCACTCGGCCATTTTTGTAGTTCTTTGTAGCTGTTTAATTTTTGAACATTTTTTAATAAAAGCACATTGCCATCAGCACATCAGCACTGAGGCTACCCTTCTCACTGTCTCCTTCCCCCCCCCCCACGGGAACGGCTTCCTCCCCTCCCCCCGCTGCGTTCGGTCGATCGGGCCCGCACTCCCTCCCTCCCACTGTCGGGATCGTCTTCCTCCTCCCCCGCTGCGTTCGGTCGATCGGGCCCGCACTCCCTCCCTCCCACTGTCGGGATCGTCTTCCTCCTCCCCCGCTGCGTTCGGGCGGGCCCGCACTCCCTCCCTCCCACCGTCGGGAATGTCTTCCTCCCCCCCACTCCCGCTGCGTTCGGGCGGGCCCGCACTCCCTCCCTCCCACCGTCGGGAATGTCTTCCTCCCCCCCACTCCCGCTGCGTTCGGGCGGGCCCGCACTCCCTCCCTCCCACCGTCGGGAATGTCTTCCTCCCCCCCACTCCCGCTGCGTTCGGGCGGGCCCGCACTCCCTCCCTCCCACCGTCGGGAATGTCTTCCTCCCCCCCACTCCCGCTGCGTTCGGGCGGGCCCGCACTCCCTCCCTCCCACCGTCGGGAACGAACGAACAAACTTGTGAGGCTGGCTAAAGCACTTTCACACAGGTAGGAAGATGGTTTATTTAATCTTTTCTTGGCTTATAAATGTTTATTCAGGTTGGATTTATTTGTATAATATTTGTATAAGTATAAATAAGGATTTATTGTAGAATTTAATGATTTCCCTTCCCCCCCACCTCGTTCTGGACGCCTAATTTGTAACCTGCGCCTGATTTTTTAATGTGTAGAACAGGTTTTCTCAGTTCTACAAAAATCTTCACTTGCTCCATTCTAAGTTAGTTTGGAGTACGTTTTCACTGTGGAAACTTTGAAATCAGGCGTCAGTGGCCGGACACACCCCCTTTTGAAGAAAAAATTCTGTTCCAAAGTAGAACTGTTCTACCTGACCAGAACTGCAGAAAAAAAAAATGTGGAGAATTGCGATTTCTAAGATAGTCCGTTCTCCACCAGTTGCTCCTAAAAATCAGGCGCAAATCATGTGGAAACTTGGGCCCTATGGGTCAAACTGGCCTCCTTGTGTGCAGTAAATTTCTGTCATTCTATGACACTCTTGTACCAATGCACTTACAGACTCAGTCCAAGTATCAGTCTAGAATTGAAGGCTGCATTTGTGCCGACTTACTTTTATCCTGAAGACACGGATCTAGAGCTGCAGGTCCTCCCGCTGCAATGAGACGGAGAATGGAATTCAGTTTAAAACATGACAATTAATTAACGTGCTATCAACATGCAATAGGAACACAGATAGTGATTGTACCTCCCGAGGGAAAGCGGCCTTGCGAGCGGCCGGACTGTCTGGCAACCAGAAATCTGGCAGATTTTACCGGTCAGGCATCATTAGCATTCCACTGGCTGGCTTCCCGCTCAAAAGGGGTGGAAGTGAGCGTAAAGCAGCGGAACTTCTGGCAGTCCAAAGTTAGCACAGGGTGCACGGGCATTTCTGGCTTTAATGGGCGGTCTGCGATTTGCCAATGTGGTGAAGTCAGGGGAACGAGAGACTTACACTTGCCTTCTGGGACTCCTGCTCCTCCTGACCCCAAAAAGAAAAGGTTTAAACTCACCTGGACAGACCATGCAGTCTTTTGACATTTTCAAATGGGAATGGAGGGATCGCAGTGGGTAATTCACCCGCTCCATTTTAACTGCCCACATATCCAGGGCAGGGGAGCTAAACTTCCCACCACAGAATAATAATATTGAATAATTAAGTGTTTAGTGAGGTGTAATATTAAAAGTCTTCTCTTGTTGCTGCCATGCAGCTTATTAAGTTATTAAACTTGGTAGCCTTCAAAAGTTTAGTTGCCATGTCCCCTACTCCTGTACAAGCCCGAATCATCATCTTGAACTTCCTGTAAAATCCAATCCTGGGGCCCAAGTTTCGGGCCGAGCCTAGAACGGCGCAGCCCCGACCTGGACGCCCGTTTTTCGCGCCACAAAGTGCGCCTAAAAAAAACTTACAGATTCTCCGGCTCCCTGCTGGTCCTCTTGAGTCAGGCATGGCGCAGCACGAGCTGTGGGGGGCTGAGCTAGGTCCCTGCGCTGAAAAAGCGCCGGAACCTCTGCACATGCGCGCTACAGTGGGCGCGCATGTGCAGTAACTCTAGGCGCCCAAAACTGTGTGGGAGGGGCCCGAAGCACGCAGCCCCTAGCCCTGGCCGAATGGCCTCACTGGGGCTGCGTGCATAAGGCTGCCTCCCATGCCCAGCTCCTGCTTCCTCCCGACCCGACTCGACTCCTGCTCCCCCCCCGCCCCCGGACCGGACCCGACACCGACCCGACTCCCGCTTCCCCCCACCCCCCCCGACACGACCCCCCGGGTTTGGACCCGACCCGCGCTCCCCACCCGACCTGACCTCCCTCTCCCTCCCTCCCTTCCCCCCGTCCCGAACCGAACCGACCTCCCTCCCATCACCCGCCCCGACCCGACCCGCGCTCCCGACCCCACCCGGACCGGACCGGATCCGCGCTCCGCTCTCCCCTCTTCTCCTTTCCCCCCTCTTCTCCTTTCCCCCCCCTTCTCCTTCCCCCCCCCTCTCCTTCCCCCCCGCCTTCTCCTTTCCCCCCCTCTCCTTCCCCCCCTTCCCCCTTCTCCTCTCCCTCCCTTTCCCCTTCTCCCCCCTTTCCCCTTCTCCTCTCCCCCCCCCTTTCCCCTTCTCCTCTCCCCCCCTTTCCCCTTCTCTTCTCCTCCCCCTTCTCCTCTCACCCCCCTTTCCCCTTCTCCTCCTCCCCCTTCTCCTCTCACCCCCCTTTCCCCTTCTCCTCCTCCCCCTTCCCCTTCTCCTCTCACCCCCCTTTCCCCTTCTCTTCTCCTCCCCCTTCTCCTCTCCTCCCCCCTTCCCCTTCTCCGCCTCCCCCTTCCCCTTCTCCTCTCACCCCCCTTTCCCCTTCTCTTCTCCTCCCCCTTCCCCTTCTCCTCCCCCCTTTCCCCTTCTCCTCCTCCCCCTTCCCCTTCTCCTCTCCCTCCCTTCTCCTTTCCCCCCCTTTCCCCTTCTCCTTCCCCCCTCCCCTTCTCCTCCCCCCCTCCCCTTCTCCTCCTTCTCTCCCCCCCTCCCCCTTCTCCCCCATCCCTCCCCCTCTGCCCCCCTCCCTCCCCTCCCCCTGCCCCCCCTCTCTCCCGCTACCCCCCCCCCTCGCTGTCAGAAACACAGACACTGACAGACAGAGAGTGAGAGACACACACAGACACAGAGATAGAGACGCTGACAGAGACACACTAGGGGGGGCATCCCAGCACGCTGTCGGAGGGCTCCTGGTGCTGCAGTCGGTAAGTAGAAAAGGTTTTATTTATTGATTTAAAAAAAAAGATTTCTTATTAATTTTTTTTGATTGATTTATTGGTTGATTTATTGATGTTTTTATCATTTATTATTGATGATGGCTCTTTATTTGTAAAACTGAAGTGTTTAATGTTTGTAAACTTCCCTTTAAACCCCCCCCCCCTATTCCCTACGCCTGATCTGTAACCTACGCCTGATTTTCTAAAGTGTAGACAAGGTTTTTTCGAGCGTACAAAAATCTTCACTTACTCCACTCTAAGTTAGTTTGGAGTAAGTTTTCACTGCCGAAACTTTAAAAACAGGCGTAAGTGGCCGGACACGCCTCCTTTTGAAAAAAAAATTCTGTTCCAAAGTGAAACTGTTCTAACTGACTAGAACTGGAGCAAACTAAATGCCGAGAATTTGAATTTCTAAGATACTCCGTTCTACACCAGTTGCTCCAAAAAATCAGGAGCAACTGAGGCCGAAACTTGGGCCCCTGGTCTCCACAAAGTTCACAAAATATGTTCCTACTTGTTGCATATACAATAACTCAATAGGCTTAGTGCCGTGAACTCAATCAGGTGCGACCCGACTCTACTTTATTATCTCTCAAGTGAGGATTAAACATGAAGGCTTTCTTTATATACAAGGACTGCACGTGTATGTCTGCGGCCCAATGACCTCCGACGGTCGCTCCCCCTGGTGTCAGGTAAACCCAGGCATTCATACATTACATCATTCCCCTCCAAGATCTTGGTGTCAGTCCTATTTACAAATGGAGATGGTCCAGGCTTTCCGCTCCCTAGTTCAATTCCAGATCTGGGTGAGCTATCTGAGTCATTCATGATTTGAGGCAGGGTAGCCGATCTAATGACAGTGTCCATGTCGGGGATTGAAGATCCAGATTCATTGACAACAGCTGAATATGAATGGCTGAATATGAATCGGTTGGTCATTGATGGTGTCTTCTTCAAGCTGTTCCGGTTCGTTTGTGTGCTGCAATTTCATCTGATCAATGTACCTCCTGCATGTTTTCCCATTAGTGAGTCTGACAATAAGCACCCTGTTACCCTCCTTGGCGGTAACAGTGCCAGTGACCCACTTGACCATACACAGGATCATTAACAGAGATGCCGTGTGACACGGCAATGCGATCATGATACCACTGCTGATGTTGACGTCTGTTTTCGACGTGATCGTTAAGATCAGGGTGGACAAGTGAGAGCCTGGTCTTGAGACCTCTCTTCATCAACAGTTCAGTAGGGGGGACCCCGGTAAACGTGTGGGGTCTCGTCCTGTAACTAAGCAGTATGTGTGACAAGCGAGTCTGCAAAGAGCCGTGAGTTACGTGTTTCAGGCTCTGCTTGATGGTTTGAATGGCCCGCTCCGCTTGACCATTGGACGCGGGTTTGAATGGTGCTGACCTTACGTGCTTGATACCATTGAGTCTCATAAACTTTTGAAACTCCAAACTCGTGAAACACGATCCATTGTCGCTCACAACGATGTCGGGCAGACCATGAGTGGCGAACATGACACGAAGACTCTCAATGGTGGCTGTGGATGTGCTGGATGACATGTTTACACATTCTATCCATTTGGAATACGCATCCAGCACCACCATAAACATTTTGCCCAGGAAAGGACCCGCATAGTCGATGTGGATTCACGACCATGGTTTGGGTGGCCACGGCCACAGACTTAGCAGAGATTCCACTGGTGCATTGCTTAACTGCATGCAAGTGTTGCACTGATGCACACATGACTCCAAATCAGAGTCAATGCCAGGCCACCAAACGTGAGACCTGGCAATGGTCTTCATCATCACAATACTGGGATGGGTACTGTGTAAATCCCGTACAAATCTCTCCCTGTCTTTCTTGGGCATAACAACACGATTACCCCATAGCAAACAATCGGATTGAATGGATAATTCATCTTTGCGATGATTGTAAGGTTTGGTCTCATCACACACTTCCCTGGGAATGGCCGACCAATCACCACTAAGGGCACAACGTTTTACAACCGATAAGATCGGATCCTGGCTGGTCCAGGTCCTAACTTGTTAAGCAGTGACAGGTGACCCTTCACTCTCAAAGGCATCCATGACCAACAGTAGGTCTGCGGGCTGTAGCATTTCCACCTCCGGCGTGGGCAACGGTAAACGGCTCAATGCATCGGCACAATTCTCGGTGCCAGGTCTATGGTGAATGACATAATCATAGGCAGATAATGTCAGCGCCCACCTCTGGATGCGGGACGACGTGTTAGTATTGATACCTCTATGCTCTGAAAACAAAGATATGAGCGGCTTGTGATCGGTTTCAAGCTTGAAACGAAGCCCAAACAGATACTGGTGCATCTTTTTAACCCCATATACGCAGATTAAAGCTTCTTTCTCTACCATGCCGTAGGCCCTTTCCGCTTTAGACATGTTTCTCGACGCGTACGCAACAGGTTGTAGTTTGCCCGATTCATTGGATTGTTGGAGCACGCAACCAACCCCATGTGATGAAGCGTCACAGGCCAATACTAAACGCTTGCATGGGTCATAATGTACCAGCAATTTGTTGGAACAAAGCAGATTTCTAGCCTTCTCGAAGGCCCTGTCTTGAGACACACCCCAAACCCAGTTGTTGCCTTTTGTGAGCTGCATGTGCAGTGGCTCTAATAATGTGCTCAATTTAGGTAAGAAATTACCAAAGTAGTTGAGAAGACCCAGAAACGAACGCAGCTCCGTCACATTCTGGGGTCTGGGCGCATTTTTGATGGCCTCTGTTTTCGCGTCCATTGGCCTGATGCCGTCTGCAGCAATCTTCCTTCCCTGGAATTTGACTTCCAGTGCCGTAAAGACACACTTTGAATGTTTCAGCCTGAGCCCCACCATGTTCAGTCGAAGTAGAACCTCTGCAGGTGTTCGGCAGTGTCACGACAGAATGTCATCTTGGAACATCACGGTTCTAGGGACGGACTTCAGTAAACTCTCCATGTTTCTCTGAAATGTGGCTGCAGTCAAGCGAATTCCGAAAGGACACCTGTTGTAAATGAACAGCCCTTTATGCGTATTGATGCACGTAAGTTTCTTCGACGATTCGATAATCTCCTGTGTCATATAGGCTGACGTCAGATCCAATTTGGTGAACGACTTTCCCCCAGCTAGTGTTGCAAACAGGTTATCAGCCTTTGGTAACGGGTACTGATCCTGTTTCGAAACTCAGTTGATCGTAACCTTGTAGTCTCCACAAATCCTGACAGTGCCATCAGTCTTCAGCATAGGAACAATGGTACTAGTCCATTCGTTAAATTCAACCGGTGAAAAGACCCCTTCACGTTGGAGTCTGCCTAGTTCGATTTTGACCTTCTCCCTCATCATGTACGAGACTGCCCGAGCTTTATGATGGAAGAGTCTAGCATCCGAGTCCAGGTGGATCTGCACCTTGGCTCCCGTAAAGTTGCCGATGCCCGGTTCAAACAAACAGTGAGGGAAATTTGCTCAGCACTTGAGTACACAAAGCGTCATCCACCGATGACAAAGCTTTAATATTGTTCCAGTTCCACTTTATTTTTTCGAGCCAACTCCTGTCGAACAGCGTTGGACCATTGCCTGGAACGATCCACTGCGATAGATCATGAACCGCCCCATCGTATGACACCTTGACTGCTGCACTGCCAATCACTGGTATGAGCTCTTTGGTGTAGGTACGCAATTTTGCATTTACTGGACTCAGCTTGGGTTTCACTGCCTTGGTGTCCCACAGCTTTTCCAAAGTCCTCTGGCTCATAATTGATTGACTCACACCCGTGTCTAATTCCATAGATACCGGCACGCCGTTCAATTTTACTTCAATCATTATCGGTTGGCTCTTTGTCAGGAATGAATGTACACTATACACTTCCTCCTCGAGTATCTCGGGTTGCATTGCCGGATCCGTTCCGGATCGGTCATCATCATCCACGTGGTGTGTCGCAGCACGCTTGCTGAGCTGCCGACATATCCGCTGAAGGTGCCCCATTTTCGCACAGCCTCTAAAAATATACTGCCTGAAATGGCACTGATGAGGCCAATGATTGCCCCCACAACGCCAACAGGGTGAAATCGAAGTCGTGTCCAAAGGCGGACTTCGAGCAGCTACAGGTTTCGCAAACACAGTCGGGTAGGCCCTGCCAGATGCAGCTCTGCCAACCGACGACACAATCGGATGCACAGTACTTGCCGTGGAGTTCCGACTCTGCGAGGATATCTGCTTTGTACTGTTGACCGTGGTCAGGCAAGCCTGGGTGATCGTGATGGCCCTGCTCAGATCCAACGTCTCCGCAGCCAGCAGCTTCCGCAGGATCACCTCGTGGTTTATGCCTATCACAAAGACGTAGCGTACCATGTCCCCCAACTTACTTGGCCAAGCGAGACGTCTCAGGTTGGCAACAAATTCTGCCACCTCCTGGCCCTCAGAGCGAATATTCTTGTAAAAGCGATATCTCGAGATAATGATGCCTTCTTTAGGTTTGGGATGGTCCCGAATCAGAGCACACAATTCCTCATAGGTCATTTCCGTTGGACGTGCAGGTGAGAGCAGATTCTTTATGAAGCCATAGATTTTTGGATCACAAATCGTGAAGAAAACCGCCCTGCGCCAAACTGCGTCAGCGTCTTCATCCATCTTGTTGGCCACGAAGTATTGGTCGAGGCGATCTGTAAAATCCTCCCAGTCTTCTCCCTCCTCGAATCGGCCCATCGTGTCCGCGCCAACCGACCAAGAGCTATCCAGCCGAATCCCACTTTCCAGCTCTTGCTCCCCATAATTTTATACACCTCATTCAGGTCTCCGCTTAGCCTCTTCTGTTCCAAAAAAAAACAAACCCAGCATCTCCAATCTTTCCTCATAGCCAAAATTCTCCAGTCCAGGCAACATTCTTATAAATCTCCTCTGCACCCTTTCCAGTGCAATCACATCTTTCCTGTAATGTGGTGTCCAGAACTGCACAGAGTACTTCAGCTGTGGCCTAAGCAGTGTTTTATACAGTTCGAGCATAACCTCCCTGCTCTTGTATTCCATGCATTGACAAAATAAGGTAAGTATTCCATAGACCTTCTTAACCACCTTATCCACCTGGCCTGCTACCTTCAAAGGATCTGTGGGCGTGCACTGAAAGGCCCCTTTGTTCTTCTACACGTTTCAGTGTTGTACCATTTAATGTGTATTCCTTTGCCTTATTAGACCTCCCCAAATGCATTACCTCACAATTATCCGCATTGAATTCCATTGCCACTGTTCTGTCCACCTGACCAGTACATTGATAAACATAGAAACATAGAAAATAGGTGCAGGAGTAGGCCATTCGGCCTTTCGAGCCTGCACCACCATTCAATAAGATCATGGCTGATTATTCACCTCATTACCATTTCCCTGCTTTCTCTCCATACCCCTTGATCCCTTTAGCCATAAGGGCCATATCTAACTCCCTCTTGAATATATCCAATGAACTGGCATCAACAATTCTCTGTGGTAGAGAATTCTACAGGTTAACACTCTGAGTAAAGAAGTTTCCCCTCATCTCAGTCCTAAATGGCTTACCTCTTATTCTTAGACTATGTCCCCTCGTTCTGGACTTCCCCAACATCGGGAACATTCTTCCTGCATCTAACCTGTCCAGTCCCGTCAGAATTTTATATTTTTCTATGAGATCCCCTCTCATCCTTCTAAACTCCAGTGAATACAGACCCAGTCGATCCAGTCTCTCCTCATATGTCAGTCCTGCCATCCCGGGAATCAGTCTGGTGAACCTCCGCTGCACTCCCTCAATAGCAAGAATGTCCTTCCTCAGATTAGGAGACCAAAATTGAACACAAGTGAGGCCTCATTAAGGCCCTGTACAACTGCAGTAAGACCTCCCTGCTCCAATACTCAAATCCCCTAGCTATGAAGGCCAACATACCATTTGCCTTCTTCACTGCCTGCTGTACCTGCATGCCAACTTTCAATCACTGATGAACCATGACACCCAGGTCTCGTTGCACCTCCTTTTCCTAATCTGCCACCATTCAGATAATATTCTGCCTTCGTGTTTTTGCCACCAAAGTGAATAACCTCATATTTATTTACATTATACTGCGTCTGCCATGCATTTGCCCACTCACCTAACCTGTCCAAGTCACCCTGCAGCCTCTTTGCGTCCTCCTCACAGCTCACACCACCACCCAGTTTAGTGTCATCTGCAAACTTGGAGATATTACGCTCAATTCCCTCATCCAAATCATTAATTATATTGTAAAGAGCTGGGGTCCCAGCACTGAGCTCTGCGGCATCCCACTAGTCACTGCCTGCCATTCTGAAAAGGACCCATTTATCCCGACTCTCTGCTTTCTGTCTGCCAACAGTTCTCTATCCACGTCAGTACATTACCCCTAATACCATGTGCTTTAATTTTGCACACCAATCTCTTGTGTGGAACCTTGTCAAAAGACTTTTGAAAGTCCAAATACACCACATCCACTGGTTCTCCCATGTCCACATTACCAGTTACATCCTCAAACAATTCTAAAAGATTTGTCAAGCAGGATTTCCCTTTCACAAATCCATGCTGACTTGGACCGATCCTGTCACTGCTTTCCAAATGTGCTGCTATTTCATCTTTAATAACTGATTCCAACATTTTCCCCACTATTGATGTCAGGCTAACTGGTCAATAATTACCCGTTTTCTCTCTCCCTCCTTTCTTAAAAAGTGGTGTTACATTAGCTACTCTCCAGTCCATAGGAACCGATCAAGAGTCGATAGACTGTTGGAAAATGATCACCAATGCAGCCACTATCTCTAGGGCTACTTCCTTAAGTACTCTGGGATGCAGACTATCAGGCCCCGGGGATTTATCGGCCTTCAATCCCATCAATTTCCCTAACACAATTTCCTGCCTAATAAGGATTTCCTTCAGTTCCTCCTTCTCACTAGACCCTTGGTCCCCTGGTATTTCCGGAAGGTTATTTGTGTCTTCCTTCGTGAAGACAGAACCAAAGTATTTGTTTAACTGGTCTGCCATTTCTTTGTTCCCCATTATAAATTCACCTGAATCTGACTGCAAGGGACCTACGTTTGTTTTCACTAATCTTTTTCTCTTCACATATCTATAGAAGCTTTTACAGTCAGTTTTTATGTTCCCGGCAAGCTTCCTCTCATACTCTATTTTCCCCTTCCTAATTAAACCCTTTGTCCTCCTCTGCTATATTACAAAATTCTCCCAGTCCTCAGGTTTTCTGCTTTTTCTGGCCAATTTATATGCCTCTTCCTTGGATTTATCACGATCCTTAATTTCCCTTGGTAGCCACGGTTGAGCCACCTTCCCCGTTTTATTTTTACTCCAGACAGGAAGGTACAATTGTTGAAGTTCATCCATGTGATCTTTAAATGTTTGCCAATGCCTATCCACCGTCAACCCTTTAAGTATCACTCGCCAGTCTATTCTAGCCAATTCACGTCTCATACCATCGAAGTTACCTTTCCTTAAGTTCAGGACCCTAGTCTCTGAATTAACTGTGTCACTCTCCATCTTAATAAAGACTTCTACCTTATTATGGTCACTCTTCCCCAAGGGGCCTCGCACAACAAGATTGCTAATTAGTCCTTTCTCATTACACATCACCCAGTCTAGGATGGCCAGCCCTCTAGTTGGTTCCTCGACATATTGGGTCTAGAAAACCATTCCTAATACATTCCAGGAAATAACTTCCTGCAGTCTGCAGCTTTCTTCTTCAATATCAACCACATAACCTATTTTAGTGTCATCTGCAAACTTCTTAATCATATCTCCAACATTTAAGTCCAAGCCATTGATATATATCACAATACGCAAGAGATCCAGCACTGAGGCATGCAGAACCCCACTGGATACAGCCTTTCAGTCACAAAAACACCCATCAACCATTACCCTTTGCTTCCTGCCTTCGAGCTAATTTTGGATCCAACTTGCCACTTTACCCTGGATCCCATGGGCTTTTACTTTTGTGACCACTCTGCCATGTGGTCACAAAAGCTTTGCTAAAATCCATATACACTACATCATACGCACTGCCCTCATCGACCCTCCTGTTTACCTCCTCGATAAATTGCTCATAGAACTCTGCCGGCTCTTGCAACCAGACCTACAGCCTCATACCGGGGCAAAGACAGCGCTGCCAGTGGCTGTGAAGGTGACTGTGGCCCTGAATTTCTTGTATTGGATTCTCCCCGACTGGAACAGTTGGCATTTGGAACATCTCCTAGTTTGCCATCTAACATAGAAACATAGAAACATAGAAAATAGGTGCAGGAGTAGGCCATTCGGCCCTTCTAGCCTGCACCGCCATTCAATGAGTTCATGGCTGAACATTCAACTTCAGTACCCCATTCCTGCTTTCTCGCCATACCCCTTGATCCCCCTAGCAGTAAGGACCTCATCTAACTCCTTTTTGAATATATTTAGTGAATTGGCCTCAACAACTTTCTGTGGTAGAGAATTCCACAGGTTCACCACTCTCTGGGTGAAGAAGTTCCTCCGCATCTCGGTCCTAAATGGCTTACCCCTTATCCTGAGACTGTGACCCCTGGTTCTGGACTTCCCCAACATTGGGAACATTCTTCCTGCATCTAACCTGTCTAAACCCGTCAGAATTTTAAATGTTTCTATGAGGTCCCCTCTCATTCTTCTGAACTCCAGTGAATACAAGCCCAGTTGATCCAGTCTTTCTTGATAGGTCAGTCCCGCCATCCCGGGAATCAGTCTGGTGAACCTTCGCTGCACTCCCTCAATAGCAAGAATGTCCTTCCTCAGGTTAGGAGACCAAAACTGTACACAATACTCCAGGTGTGGCCTCACCAATGCCCTGTACAACTGTAGCAACACCTCCCTGCCCCTGTACTCAAATCCCCTTGCTATGAAGGCCAACATGCCATTTGCTTTCTTAACCGCCTGCTGCACCTGCATGCCAACCTTCAATGACTGATGTACCATAACACCCAGGTCTCTTTGCACCTCCCCTTTTCCTAATCTGTCACCATTCAGATAATAGTCTGTCTCTCTGTTTTTACCACCAAAGTGGATAACCTCACATTTATCCACATTATACTTCATCTGCCATGCATTTGCCCACTCACCTAACCTATCCAAGTCGCTCTGCAGCCTCACAGCATCCTCCTCGCAGCTCACAGTGCCACCCAACTTAGTGTCATCCGCAAATTTGGAGATACTACATTTAATCCCCTCATCTAAATCATTAATGTACAGTGTAAACAGCTGGGGCCCCAGCACAGAACCTTGCGGTACCCCATTAGTCACTGCCTGCCATTCTGAAAAGTACCCATTTACTCCTACTCTTTGCTTCCTGTCTGACAACCAGTTCTCAATCCATGTCAGTACACTACCCCCAATCCCATGTGCTCTAACTTTGCACATCAATCTCTTGTGTGGGACCTTGTCGAACGCCTTCTGAAAGTCCAAATATACCACATCAACTGGTTCTCCCTTATCCACTCTACTGGAAACATCCTCAAAAAATTCCAGAAGATTTGTCAAGCATGATTTCCCTTTCACAAATCCATGCTGACTTGGACCTATCATGTCACCTCTTTCCAAATGCACTGCTATGACATCCTTAATAATTGATTCCATCATTTTACCGACTACCGATGTCAGGCTGACCGGTCTATAATTCCCTGTTTTCTCTCTCCCTCCTTTTTTAAAAAGTGGGGTTACATTGGCTACCCTCCACTCCATAGGAACTGATCCAGAGTCAATGGAATGTTGGAAAATGACTGTCAACGCATCCACCATTTCCAAGGCCACCTCCTTAAGTACTCTGGGATGCAGTCCATCAGGCCCTGGGGATTTATCGGCCTTCAATCCCATCAATTTCCCCAACACAATTTCCCGGCTAATAAGGATTTCCCTCAGTTCCTCCTCCTTACTAGACCCCCCGACCCCTTTTATAACCGGAAGGTTGTTCGTGTCCTCCTTCGTGAATACCGAACCAAAGTACTTGTTCAATTGGTCCGCCATTTCTTTGTTCCCCGTTATGACTTCCCCTGATTCTGACTGCAGGGGACCTACATTTGTCTTTACTAACCTTTTTCTCTTTACATATCTATAGAAACTTTTGCAATCCGTCTTAATGTTCCCTGCAAGCTTCTTCTCATACTCCATTTTCCCTGCCCTAATCAAACCCTTTGTCCTCCTCTGCTGAGTTCTAAATTTCTCCCAGTCCCCAGGTTCGCTGCTATTTCTGGCCAATTTGTATGCCACTTCCTTGGCTTTAATACTATCCCTGATTTCCCTTGATAGCCACGGTTGAGCCACCTTCCCTTTTTTATTTCTATGCCACACAGGAATGTACAATTGTTGTAGTTCATCCATGCGGTCTCTAAATGTCTGCCATTGCCCATCCACAGTCAACCCCTTAAGTATCATTCGCCAATCCATCTCAGCCAATTCACGCCTCATACCTTCAAAGTTAGCTTTCTTTAAGTTCTGGACCATGGTCTCTGAATTAACTGTTTCATTCTCCATCCTAATGCAGAATTCCACCATATTATGGTCACTCTTCCCCAAGGGGCCTCGCACAACGAGATTGCTAATTAATCCTTTCTCATTACATAACACCCAGTCTAAGATGGCCTCCCCCCTAGTTGGTTCCTCGACATATTGGTCTAAAAAACCATCCCTTATGCACTCCAGAAAATCCTCCTCCACCGTATTGCTTCCAGTTTGGTTAGCCCAATCTATGTGCATATTCAAGTCACCCATTATAACTGCTGCACCTTTATTGCACGCACCCCTAATTTCCTGTTTGATGCCCTCCCCAACATCACTACTACTGTTTGGAGGTCTGTACACAACTCCCACTAACGTTTTTTGCCCTTTGGTGTTCTGCAGCTCTACCCATATAGATTCCACATCATCCAAGCTAATGTCCTTCCTAACTATTGCCTTAATCTCCTCCTTAACCAGCAATGCTACCCCACCTCCTTTTCCTTTTATTCTATCCTTCCTGAATGTTGAATACCCCTGGATGTTGAGTTCCCAGCCCTGCTCATCCTGGAGCCACGTCTCCGTAATCCCAATCACATCATATTTGTTAACATCTATTTGCACAGTTAATTCATCCACCTTATTGCAGATACTCCTTGCATTAAGACACAAAGCCTTTAGGCTTGTTTTTTTAACACCCTCTGTCCTTTTAGAATTTTGCTGTACAATGGCCCTTTTTGTTCTTTGCCTTGGGTTTCTCTGCCCTCCACTTTTCCTCATCTCCTTTCTGTCTTTTGCTTTTGCCTCCTTTTTGTTTCCCTCTATCTCCCTGCATTGGTTCCCATCCCCCTGCCATATTAGTTTAACTCCTCCCCAACAGCACTAGCAAACACTCCCCCGAGGACATTGGTTCCGATTCTGCCCAGGTGCAGACCGTCCGGATTGTACTGGTCCCACCTCCCCCAGAACCGGTTCCAATGCCCCAGGAATTTGAATCCCTCCCTGCTGCACCATTGCTCAAGCCACGTATTCATCTGAGCTATCCTGCGATTCCTACTCTGACTAGCACGTGGCACTGGTAGCAATCCCGAGATTACTACTTTTGAGGTCCTACTTTTTAATTTAGCTCCTAGCTCCTTAAATTCATTTCGTAGGAACTCATCCCTTTTTTTACCTATGTCATTGGTACCAACGTGCACCACGATAACTGGCTGTTCTCCCTCCCTTTTTAGAATGTCCTCCACCCGCTCCGAGACATCCTTGACCCTTGCACCAGGGAGGCAACATACCATCCTGGAGTCTCGGTTGCGGCCGCAGAAACGCCTATCTATTCCCCTCACAATTGAATCCCCTATCACTATCGCTCGCCCACTCTTTTTCCTGCCCTCCTGTGCAACAGAGCCAGCCACGGTGCCATGAACTTGGCTGCTGCTGCCCACTCCTGATGAGTCATCCCCCTCAACAGCACTCAAAGCAGTGTATCTGTTTTGCAGTGGGATGACCACAGGGGACCCCTGCACTACCTTCCTTGCACTACTCTTCCTGCTGGTCTTCCATTCCCTCGCTGGCTGTGGACCCTTCTCCTGCTGCAGAAGAGCGGTGGCAGACACTCTTTATACCAGAAGAGGGGAGTTCCTCGTCTTCCCTCTGAACAGAAAATAATATTCTTCCCCATGGTGCAGGGCACCATCGACTGCACAAACGTAAAGGTTTCCACTCACTGCATGTGCAGTTGGGATGGGACCATGCTCAGCACATCATGATAGTGAATGACCGGTATCCTGGCAGCAGTTGTAATGCTTTTATTCAGTCTTTGAGCTACCACGACAAAGCAGAAGGCGGCTACGAGGCAAAAAGGTCTGGCCACTGCCCAGCTGGCTCATGAATCTGCTGTGCTGTACACGCATACATGGACAGCATGCAGATAACGAAAGCCATGCTATCACATGGAATCTGATAAGAGTTTAAGGCTCAGAAATGCCCTTCGCTTGCAATCTATTAACACTTGGATGGTCATTCTCATCAAACTAGACCTGGTGTTTCCTGGTTGAGGGACCGAGCGTCTCTTCGCAGGCACTGTTTATGGAAGCATGGAGGGCAGACCAAGCACTGTAGGCTTTGTTGGGGGCAGGCATTGAGGGGGTCATCTCCCTGTGGCTGAGGAGCTCCTCCCGGAGTCACAGTGTGGATTCCGTCCCCTACGGGGCACAACGGACATGATTTTTACAGTGCGACAGCTGCAGGAAAAATGCAGGGAACAGCACCAGCCCTTATACATGGCCTTCTTCGGCGTTACAAAGGCTTTTGACACTGTCAACTACGAGGGCCTATGGAGCACCGTCCTCCATTTCGCATGCCCCCAAAAGTTCGTCACCATCCCTGCAGGCCATGATCCTTGCCAACGGATCCATTACAGACCCAATCCACGGCCCGGACCGGGGTCAAACAGGGCTGTGGCATCACCCCAACCCTCTTCTCAATCTTCCTCGCTGCCATGCTCCACCTCACAGTCAGCAAGCTCCCTGCTGGAATGGAAATAAACTACAGAACAAGGGAGAACCCTGTTCAAACATAGATCAGCCATGATCTTATTGAATGGTGGTGCAGGCTCGAAGGTCTGAATGGCCTAATCCTACAACTATTTTCTATGTTTTAACCTTCGTCGACTCCAGGCCAGGTCCAAGACCACCCCAACGTCTGTCGTCGAGCTACAATACGCGAACGATGCCTGCGTCTGTGCACATACAGAGGTTGAACTCCAAGTCATCCAATGTATTTACTGAGACGTACGAATGCATGGGCCTTACGTTAAACATCCAAAAGACAAAGGTCCTCCACCAGCCTGTCCTCGTCGTAAAGCACTGCCCCCGTCATCAAGATCCACGGCGCGGCCCTGGACAACGTGGACCATATCCCATACCTCGGGAGCCTCTTATCAACAAGAGCAGACATTGACGACGAGATTCAACACCGCCTCCAATTCGCCAGCGCAGCTTTCGGCCGCCTCAGGAAAAGAGTGTTTGAAAACCAGGCCCTCAACTCCATTACCAAGCTCATGGTCTACAGAGCTGTAGTAATACCCACCCTCCTGTATGGCTCAGAGACATGGACAATGTACAGAAGACACCTCAAGTTTCTTGAGCAATACCACCAATGATGTCTTACAAATCCCCTGGGAGGACAGAGGCACCAACATCCTTGACCAGGCCAATATCCCCAGCATTGAAGCACTGACCGCACTTGATCAACTCCGCTGGGCAGGCCACATCGTTCGCATGCCAGACACGCGGCTCCAAAAGCAAGCGCTCTACTCAGAACTCCTTCACGGCAAATGAGCCAAAGGTTGGCAGAGGAAACATTACAAGGACACCCTCAAAGCCTCCCTGATAAAGTGCAACATCCCCACCAACACCTGGGAGTCCCTGGCCAAAGACCGCCCTAAGTGGAGGAAGTGCATCCGGGAGGACGCTGTGCACCTTGAGTCTTATCGCTGAGAGCATGCAGAAATCAAGCGCGGGCAGCGGAAAGAGCGTGCGGCAAACCAGTCCCACCCACCCCTTCCTTCAACGACTATCTGTCCCACCTGTGACAGGAACTGTGGTTCTCGTATTGGACTGTACAGCCACCACAGGACTCATTTTTAGAGGGACTGCCTATCATGATGATAGAACATACCATTGGCATCCTTAGACAACACTTCCATTGCCTACACCGCTGTGGAGGAGCCCTGCAATACTCACCAGAACGTGTCTCAAGACTCGTTGTGGTCTGCCACATGATCCACAACCTCGCAATATGGCATCCAGCTGAGGAGGAGCAGTAGGATGATGAGGAGAGAAGGGTGGAAGAAATGGGGAAGGAGGAGGAGGAGGCAGAAGAACAGGAAGCGGAAGGGAAGAGGCAATCCAGAGAGCCCCTTTCTGCTCCGGCTGTCCAAGAGCGAATGATCCAGCTGCTGCTTCAGTGAATACAAACCCAATTCCACATTCACCAACAGTCCCACACCTTACCTTCCCTCTGTACTGACCATCACAGCTTCCTCTAGCCCACAATACTGAAATGAACACCACCACACAACAAACATTCTAATCCACTTAAAACATCAATCCATCCAATATTACAGAAAAAAGTCAACTAATTATCTTGTACATTCCCTTAATGCCTTTGCCTGACCTAGTGCTCCTACCACGTGCTCCCCCAGTAACTGCAGCATGGCTGGTAGAAGGTTGCTGAGCTTCAGTGGGGGAGGCTGCAGATCGCCTTGCAGGAGGTCCTCGAGTCGCTCTGGGCCTAGAAGGCCCGGCTGTAGAATGTACCACGTCAGCATGGGCAGCAGCAGTGTGGACTGGCTGGCTGACAGTGGAAGTGGTAGTGGTGGGGGGGCAAAATTACAGGACAAATGGGAATCTGTTCAACCTTTGCCGCCTCCAGGCCAGATCCAAAGACGTCCCATCCTCTGTCATTGAATTACAGTACGCAGACGCAGAGTGTGTCTGCACACACTCGGAGGCCGAACTCCAAGCTATCGTCAACACCTTCACCGAGGCGTACGAGAGCATGGGCATAAACGAAAGATCCGTAAGACAAAGGTCCTCTACCAACCTGCCCCTGCCACATTGCAGTTCCCCCTCGGTTTTCAAGATCCATGATGAGGCCTTGGACAACGTGGACCATACCTCGGGAGCCTACTGTCAGCAAGGGCAGACATCAACGATGAGGTCCAACACCACCTTCAGTGTGCCAGTGCAGCCTTCGGTCGCCTGAGGAAGAGAGTGTTTGAAGACCAGGACCTCAAAGCCAGCATCAAGTTCATGGCCGACAGAGCAGTAGTAATACCTGCCCTCCTATATGGCTCAGAGACATGGACTATGTAAAGCAGGCACTTCAAAACACTGGAGAAGTAGCACCAGCGTTGCCTCCGCAAGATCCTGCAAATCCATTGGCAGGATAGACGCACCAACGTCAGTGTTCTCGCTCAGGCCAACATCCCCAGCATCGAGGAATTGACCACGTTCAATCAGTTCCGTTGGACGGGCCACATCGTCCGCAGGCCTGACACGAGACTCCCAAAACAAGCGCTGTACTTGGAGCTTAGACATGGCAAGCGAGCCACAGGTGGGCAGAGGAAACGCTTCAAGGACACCCTCAAAGCCTCAGTGAAAAAAGTGCAACATCCGCATCGACACCTGGGAATCCCTGGCCCAAGACTGCCCAAAGTGGAGGAAAAGCATCCGGGAAGGCGCTGAACACCTCGAGTCTCTTCGCTAAGAGCAAGCTGAAGCCAAGTGTCGACAGCGGAAGGAGCACGCGGCAATCCAGGCACCCGACCCACCCGTTCCTCCAAACACCGTCCGCCCCACCTGTGACAGAGACTGTAGGTTCCGCATTGGACTCTTCAATCACCTGAGGACTCAGTTTTAGTGTGGAAGCAAGTCATCCTTGACTCCGAGGGACTGCCTAAGAAGAGAAGATTTATTCAAAAGGATTGGTTACTGGACTGGTAATCCAAAGGCCTGGGTTAATGATCCAGAGACATCAATTCACAATCCCACCACGACAGCAGCAGAATCTAAATATGGTTCATTAAATAAATCTGGAATTTAGAAAAAAGCTAGTACCAGTAATGATGACAATGTAACTACCAATTATCGTAAAAGCACATCTGGTTCACTAATTCCCTTTAGGAAAGGAAATCTGCCGTACTGACCCAGACAGGCTTATATGTGACACCAGTCCCACAACTGTGGTTGTCTCTTAACAGCCCTCTGGAATGGCCCAGCATGTCACTCAGTTGTGTAAGGCAGTTCGTCTTCTCAAGGACAATTAGGGATGGGCAATAAATGCTGACCTTGCCAGCATCACCCACATCCCGTGAATAAATAAAGAAAATGGAGGAAATGGAGGTCAACAATGAAATGAGCATCTATGGGAAAGATGAAGTTCAGTGAACACTTTCTGTGTACGTTATTCCCCCATCTCATTTAAAAAAAAAGAATCGGCGTATCGCCTCTTATTATCTTTCAAGAATATGTTCAGCGTCTCTTGCACTTGTGACTGCTTAACTAATTGGAGTTTTACAATTTGTGACTCCTGTGTTGGACCAAATGGAGCCCTGAGCCTTATAGACCAGGAAGATCCTAAGTTAATTGCCAGAATGTGCTGAGTTCGCTGATAACATCTAAATTGACCTGAGCATTCCTGAGCTAGAGAGGTTAAGACAAAATGAGGCTGAATAACGAGCTGCTAATTGGCTATCCCCAGTTTATCGTGACTGCACAGGACAAATTTCATCCCTGAAGTGTCCTAACGTGACACTCTTGTACCAATGCACTCTCAGACTCAGTCCAAGTATCAGTTCAGAATTGAAGGCTGCATTTGTGCCGACTCACCTGCACCCTGTCTCTGACTGTCCTGATCTGCTGCTGCTACCATGAGACAGAGAATGAAATTCAGTTTAAATCATGACAATTAATCAAAGTGCTATCAACATTCAATACAAACATAGGTAGGAATTGTCATGTATCTTACATTATTATATATAACTGTATCCTAACATGCTATACATGACTGTAATAAGATATGACCTGTAACCACCAGCATACCTTACCACCAGGGGTGCACTTGCAAGAGACAGGTATATAAGGACAGGTCTCAGGCAAGTGCAGCATTCCAGAGCTGTGAAATAAAGGTGCAGGTCCAGAGTGACCTTGAATTCACTATATGCCTCGTGTGAATCTGTACTGAGGGGACAGGACTTTACAGGAATTGTACCTCCCGGGGGATACGGCCTAGTGAGCGGCCAGCCTGTCTGGGAGCGTCAGCGGGTAACCTGGCTGCTTTTAACAGTCAGGTATCATTAGCATTTGCGCCTGCATCCACCAGACAAAACGGCAGCTTGTTCTAGAGATCTACTATTGTCTTGGAAATGAGCAACATCCTGAGGTCTAACCTAGATCGAATGAGCCCTGCACAACTTGATTTTGTGAACTCTGGTGCTGCCTAACCTATTTAATTGAAATAAACTGTCAGCTGGAACATCGTCTGTTCGCTTCTTATATTATTAATCTCAATCAGATCCCCCCGAAGTCTACGCTGCTCTAAAGTATAGAGTCCCAACTTCTTTTTAGCCTATCTTGATAACTAAGATGCTTTAGACTTGGAATTAGTCTAATGTCCCTCTTCTGCACCCTTTCTTGAGCCTCAATATCAACCGGCATGTGAGGAGACCAAAACTGGACACAGTGGCCCCAATTTTCGTCCCGCGGTGAAAACGGCGCACCTCCGAGCTGGGCGCCTGTTTTTCGCGCCGAAAACTGTGCCTAAAAAAAAGTCCGATATTCTCGAGCTCCTTGGAGCTCGATGTCTGCTTGGCGCGGCGCGCTCTTCACAGCAGGGGGCGGAGCCTAACACTCGCGCCGATTTTCTAAGTAGCAGGGGGCGGGTACAATTTAAATTAGCCTTCGTGGTGCCGGCAACCCTGCGCGTGCGCGTTGGAGCGTGCGCGCACGCGCAGTCTCATACAAACATTGGCACTCGGCCATTTTTTTAAATACTGCAGAAAAAGTGAAGATTTGTTTCTTGGACCCCTGCAAAGGCTTGTAATTTAATTTTTTTTGATATTTCTGTGTGTGAGGGAGTGCTTTTAGCAGCACTGCTGAATAAATCACCTAGTGAAATCAGTGAGTTCAGCTTTTCACTGCTAAACTTGCAGAACCGGTGCTGCATTGGTGCATGCAAATTAAGGACTGTGTGTTTGGAGAAATAAGAGTGTCAATTCAACTTTGCAATGGATCAACGTCCACCAAGAACAAAGAATTTCTTGCATGAGGAAGTTGAGATATTAGTCAACGTAATTGAGCAGAGATGGCAGGAGCTAGATACCAGCAACAGAGGTCGCATAAAAGTGCCACCAAAAGAAAAGAAGAAACGCTGGAACCAAGTTGCAGAAGATTACTGCGCAGTGGTGCATACCAGGAGATCTAGAAGTCAGTGTAAAAAGAAATGGCACGACCTTGGTCAAGTAGTTAGTGTAAGTAATATTTCCCATTTTTAATTTAATCGTAATTGTAACCTGGCTATCTGTATGTCCCACCTTGCAGACTGACACACTCTGTAAAAAGTTATATTTTATTTTTTGCAGAAGAAATTGGCCCACAACAAAAGGGAGGCAACTCGGACAGGAGGAGGTGTGCCCAATCTGCATCCGCTGACACCCTTGGAACAGAGGGGAGCTGCTATGATGAGTCGTACATGGAGAAAAGCAATCGGTACAGCACAAGCTGGGCCCGCAGGCGAGGAAGAGGGCAAGTCCTGAAAATGCATCATGGCCCTTTAAATCAACCTGCTGCCTGGCCTGCTATGTGTGAGAGTACTCATGCCACCCACCCTGCCCCCTCCCTTGCTGTTAAGCATTTGACTGTTCTGATGTATTTTGCAGAACATGATGATGATGATGATGATGCTGCTGCTGCTGCCAACCCTGAGGATCCTGAGGGTACAGAACAAGAACCAGTACAACCAGCTGCGGACGATCCAGACTGGATGATGGCAGCAATGACTGAAATGTCTGCAGGAGAGAGCTTCCAATTTAATGTTTATGAGCCCCCATCAAGGGGCATCAGAGTTTCAACCCCTAGCATAGGTCTTGGTTCCACCTTCCATGGTTTCGCTTCCGATGTTGCGGGTCCCAGTGGTGCTGCTGGTATAATGCAGCATTCTACAGTCAGTGCACTACCGTCCCAGCCTGTGCCTCCCTCTCGCATAGGTTCTGGTTCCACCTACTATGGTTTTGATTCCAACGCTTCGGGTCCCAGTGTTGCTGCTGATATCATGGAGCAGTTTACACCCATTCGTCCAACATCCCAGCCCACGGCTCGCACTCGAGTGCTGTCATCTGGAACACCGAGCGTCCTACCGTTCCAGCCCGAGTCTCTCCCTCTAGTTCTGCCGTCTGGAACACAGAGCGTCCCACAGTCCCAGCCTGCGCCTCCCTGTGTAGTGGTGCCGCTTGCAACACCGAGCATCCCACCGTCCGTGCCCACGCCTCCCAGTGTAGTGGTGCCACGAGGCAGACCCAGGCAGAGGAGAAGGAGATTGGAGACACACTCTCCTGAGATGCAGCGTGCAACAGATGCGACTCAGATTGTGGCATTGGGTATGGAGACCAATGAGCTTACCCGATCACTCATCGGTGGCGTCAGTGCTGTAGGTGAAGAGTTGACGGTCCTGACGGGAGAAATAGCAGTAATGACACGGGAACTTAGGGAGGGAATGTCCGAGGGAGTGCAATCGACGGCACAGGCCATCAGGGAGGGCATGCAAGTGTTGGCACAGGCCGTCAGGATGGGCCTGGTTGAGGTAGCTGCTGCAATAAGGGCGCACAGCCCAGCCAATCAAATGACACCCCCATGAGGAAGTGAACATTCACTGAGATATGGATGAGACATGGTTGCAGCCTTTCTTTGCTGCTTTTGTTCTTGTTCTTGATGTAGCTGTAGTAGCGTTTTTCAAATTGAAATTGTTTTGTAAGTTTTGTAACTTTACAACTTATAAGGGATCTTATGATTTTTAAGTGATCTTACAGTGTAAATGCTCTCACATTTTTTTGTATCTTATTTAATTTTGCACCTAAAAAGTGATCCTGAAGTTTAAGTGTTCTTCAGAGTGTAAGATTTTTCACAATGAAACTGTTTTGTAAGTTTTGTAACTTTACAACATATAAGTGATCTCAGAGTTTTCAAGTGATCTTATAGTGTAAATGCTCTCACATTCTGTAAATTATTTAATTTTGCATCTAAAAAGTGATCTTGAAGTGTAAGTGATCTTAGAGTGTAAAATCTTTCACATAGAAAGTGTTTTGTAACTTTTGTGACTTTACAAGTTTATAAGTGATCTTAAAGTTTTTAAGTGATCTTCAAGAGTCATATTAAAAAGTATAGTTTGATACAATAAATATTTTATTAGAGTGACGTTAACTTTTCAATAAAATATTTTTTCATTAAAACTATTTCATGTTCCATTAACACAACACAACGTAGAAACAACTGCAAAGAATAAACATGTCCATATGCAAAAGTGGTCGCAGAGCCCTCAGACATCAGTAGTTGAAGTTGGACGGCCCTCCTCCGACCTCGTGCTTCGGCATCAGGCACTTGCATGCTTTCCTGATTGTCGTTATCATCCACATCCTGGTCTTCCGTAATACTATCATCATGCACTGGACCCTCACGTCGGTCTTCGGGTTCCACTACCAGCTCCTGCTGCCTCATGATGGCTAAGTTATGAAGCATGCAGCACACAACAGTGAAGTGACCGACAATCTGAGGAGAGTATAGCAACTGTCCTCCGGAATGGTCCAGGCATCGGAATCGCTGTTTCAATATGCCAATGGTCCTCTCAATGATGCTGCGCGTCGCAATGTGCGCCATGTTGTATTTACGGTCAGCTTCTGTCCGTGTCACGCGTATGGGCGTCATGAGCCAGGTGGCCAGGCCGTACCCTTTGTCTCCCAGTAGCCAGCTCTGCCCTTCTGGCTGCTGCTCAAACATGTCAGATAGAACGCTGTCGCGTAGGATGAACGCATCGTGGGTGCTGCCAGGGTATCTCGCATCGACTGACATGATGCACTGCTTGTCGTCACACACGAACTGCACAGAGATAGAGTGGAAACCTTTCCTATTCCTCGGTACTGCTCAGATTCCTCCACAGGTGCTCGCAAGGCTATGTGGGTACAATCAATGCAGCCCTGTACCTTTGGGAAGCCGGCAATCCTGGAGAAGCCCACAGCCCTCTCATGGATCGCTTGTGCGGTCATTGGGAAATTGATGAAGTCATTCCTTCGCGCATAAAGTGCAGCTGTGACCTGGTAAACGCAGGCATGTATTGCACGTTGAGAGATGGCACACACATCTCCAGTTGTAGCTTGAAACGATCCCGAGGCATAGAAAGAAAGTGCAGCTGTTACCTTCACTGCAACAGACAGGGCAGTTGTCCTTCTGCTTCGGGGCTGCAAATCTGCTCTCACCATATCACAGATCTCAGTGACAACTTCTCTGCGAAAACGCAGCCTTTTCACACAATCAGCCTCGCTCATGTCCAGGTACGAGCGCATGGTTCGATATTGTCGACGTGGGTAAGGTCTCCTGCCCATCAACCTACGGGCTACGACGTTCCTGGTGCGGTGAGCTCGAATCAATTCTCTCCTATGCAGTGAATTGATGGCAAACCATTGCATAATACGTGGTGTTGACAATTCTGCAAATTTAAGTATAAAACTGTCGATGTGGCTGCCTCTCCCTGTCCAAATGGCCTCAGTCCCCCTCACAGCTCGAAGGCTGCTGCTGTATCTTCGGCTGCCGTCGAGCCACTGATGCCGCCCCTAAAGCGTGGCCGAATGGCCTCAAGCACCTTAAAGAGCTGCGTGTGTCAGGTGTTGATTCTTCGGCTGCCGGCCAGCCACTGACGCCGCTGATATCCTATGGCCGAATGGCCTCACGTCGGTCCGCTGCTGATTCTTCGGCTGCTGGCCAGCCACTGACGCCGCTGATATCTCATGGCCGAATGGCCTTGGGTCCATCCGGTGTTGCTTCTTCGCGGCAGAATGAAGGCCTGCCTCAAGCACTGCAGCTCAGCTCGAAGCTTGCTGCCGCTGCCATCGAGACACTGACGCCACACCCCTGCCTGTCTCCAACATGAAAGGCCTGCCTGAAGCACAGTAGCTCGAAGGCTGATGCTATTTCACACAGGTAGGAACATGGTTTATTTAATCTTTTCTTTGCTTATAAATTTTTATTCAGGTTGGATTTATTTGTATAATATTTGTATAAGTATAACTAAGGATTGATTGTAGAATTTAATGACTTCCCTTCCCCCCCCCTCCCCCCCACCTTGTTCCCTGCGCCTAATTTGTAACCTACGCCTGATTTTCTAAAGTGTAGACAAGGTTTTTTCGAGCGTACAAAAATCTTCACTTACTCGATTCTAAGTTAGTTTGGAGTAAGTTTTCACTCACGAAACTTTGAAATCAGGTGTAAGTGGCCAGACACGCCCCCTTTTGAAAAAAAAATTCTGTTCCAAAGTGAAACTGTTCCAACTGACTAGAACTGGAGCAAACTAAATGTCGAGAATTCCGATTTCTAAGATACTCCGTTCTACACCAGTTGCTCCTAAAAATCAGGAGCAAATCATGTGGAAACTCGGGGCCAATATTCCAAGTGCAGCCTGACTAAGGTCTTGTACAAGGACAAAACAGTACGCCTCATCTTATACTCAATTGTCCTATGGATACACCCCAACACCCTATTTGCTCTGGCTATCATAGCATGGAATTGCTCATGTGCCTTTAGGATTTATGCACTAGAATGTCCAAAATCTCATTCTATTTCCAGCATCTTTAATAACTTTCCCTGAAGGATGTATGAATGTTGAGCATTTGCCCTACCCACATGCAAAACATTGCACTAATCTAAGTTATACATTATTTTCCAGTCTTGAGCATAATCCAATACATTAAGATCTGCCTGAAACAGATGAGCATCTTCTACAATTCTAACACTCGCGCATCTCTCTCTTGCAAAACAATCATCATATCGCCTCTTAGTATTTTTCAAGCACATGTTCAGCCTTTCTTGTACTAGTGATTGACTGCCTAACCAATTGGAGTATTACATTTCGTGACTCCTGTGATAGACCAAATGCAGCACTGTGCCTTACAGAGCAGGCAGATCACAAGTTAATCCCTGGGCTGTGCTGACTTAGCTGATAACATCGAACATCTCTACATTGACCGTAACATTCATGTGCTAGAGAGGAAAAAACAAAATGAAGCGGAGAGTAAAACCAGCTGCTGATTGACAATGCAGACATTATAGTTGTTAAGGCTGAGATAAACATAGTAGCTAAGATAAACATAGTGCGAGAGGAAGTATTAAGGGATTTAGCATCTTTGAAAGTAGATAAATCGCCAGGCTTAGATGAAATGTATCCTAGGCTGGGAAGCAAGGGAGGAAATAGCAGAGGCTCTGACCATCATTTTTCAATCTTCTCTGGCTACAGGCGTGGTGCTGGAGGACAGGAGAACTGCTAACGTTGTGCCATTGTTTAAAAAGGGAGAAAGGGATAGACCGAATAATCACAGGCCAGTCAGCCTAACCTCAGTGGTGGACAAATTGTTGAAAAAAATTCTCAGGGGCCGTATTAACCATCATTTCGAAAGGCACGAATTAATCAAGGACAATCAGCATGGATTTAAGGGAAGGACGTGTCTGATTAACTTGATTGAACATTTTGAGGTGGTAACAATGAAGTTTGTGCGTTTGATGTAGTGCACATGGATTTTAGCAAGGCTTTTGACAAAGTCCCACATGGCAGACTAGTCAGAAATGTAAAAGCCCATGGGATCCAAGAGAAAGTGGCAAGTTGGATCCAAAATTGGCTGAGTGGCAGGAAGCAAAGAGTAATGGTCGATGGATGTTTTATGATGGGAAAGTTGTTTCCAGTGGGGTTCCGCTTTTGCGTTTGCTTTTTGTGTTATATATTAATTATTTAGACTCCAATGTAGGGGACATGATTAAAACATTTCCAGATGATACAAAAATTGTCCATGTGGTTGATAGTGAGGAAGAAAGCTGTAGACTGCAGAAAGATATCAATGTGCTGGTCAGATGAGCAGAAAAGTGACAAATGGAATTCAATCGGGAGAAGTGTGAGGTAATGTATTTGAGGAGGGCTAACAAGGCAAAGGAATATACAATAAATGAGAGGAAATTGAGTTGTGTAGTGGGACATAGGGACCTTGGAGTGCATGTACACAGATCCCTGAAGTAAGCAAGACAGGTAGATATGGTAAACATAGAAACATAGAAAATAGGTGCAGGAGTAGGCCATTCGACCCTTCGAGCCTGTACCACCATTCAATAAAGTCATGGCTGATAATTCACCTCAGTACCCCTTTCCTGCTTTCTCTCCATAACCCTTGATCCCCTTAGCCGTAAGGGCCATATCTAGCTCGCTCTTGAATATATCCAATGAATTGGCATCAACAACTCTCTGCGGCAGGGAATTCCACAGGTTAACAACTCTCTGAGTGAAGAAGTTTCTCCTCATCTCAGTCCTAAATGGCCTACCCCTTATCCTAAGACTGTGTCCCCTGGTTCTGGACTTCCCCAACATCGGTAACATTCTACCTGCATCTAACCTGTCCCGTCCCATCAGAATCTTACATGTTTCTATGAGATCCCCTCTCATCCTTCTAAACACCAATGTATAAAGGCCCAGTTGATCCAGTCGCTCCTCATATGTCAGTCCTGCCATCCCGGGAATCAGTCTGGTGAACCTTCGCTGCACTCCCTCAATAGCAAGAACGTCAGATGAGGAGACCAAAACCGAACACAATATTCCAGATGAGGCCTCAACAAGGCCCTGTACAACTGCAGTAAGACCTCCCTGCTCCTATACTCAAATCCCCGAGCTATGAAGGCCAACATAGCATTTGCCTTCTTTACCGCCTGCTGTACCTGTATGCCAACTTTCAAAGACTGATGAACCATGACACCCAGGTCTCGTTGCACTTCTCCGTTTCCTAACCTGCCGCCATTCAGATAATATTCTGTCTTCGCGTTTTTGCCCCCAAAGTGGATAACCTCACATTTATCCACATTATACCGCATCTGCCATGCATTTGCCCACTCATCTAACCTGTCCAAGTTACCCTGCAGCCTCATAGCATCCTCCTCACAGCTCACACCGCCACTCAGTTTAGTGTCATCTGCAAACTTGGAGATATTACACTCAATTCCTTCATCCAAATCATTGATATATATTGTAACGAGCTGGGGTCCCAGCACTGAGCCCTGCGGCACTCCACTAGTCACTGCCTGCCATTCTGAAAAGGACCCGTTTATCCCGACTCTCTGCTTCCTGTCTGCCAACCAGTTCTCTATCCACGTCAATATATTACCCCCAATACCATGTGCTTTGATTTTGCACACTAATCTCTTGTGTGGGACCTTGTCAAAAGCCTTTTGAGATTCCAAATACACCACATCCACTGGTTCTCCCTTGTCCACTCTGCTAGTTACATCCTCAAAAAATTCCAGAAGATTTATCAAGCATGATTTCCCCTTCATAAATCCATGCTGACTTGGACCGATCATGTCACTGCTTTCCAAATGCGCTGCTATTTCATCTTTAATAATTGATTCCAACATTTTCCCCACTACTGATGTCAGGCTAACCGGTCTATAATAACCCGCTTTCTCTCCCCCTCCCTTTTTAAAAAGTGATGTTACATTAGCTACCCTCCAGTCCACAGGAACTGATCTAGAGTTAATAGACTGTTGGAAAATGATCACCAATGCATCCACTATTTCTATGACCACTTCCTTAAATACTCTGGGATGCAGGCTATCAGGCCCCAGGGATTTATCGGCCTTCAATCCCATCAATTTCCCGAACACAATTTCCCGCCTAATAAAGATATCCTTCAGTTCTTCCTTCTCACTAGACCCTCGGTCCCCTAGTACTTCCGGATGGTTATTTGTGTCTTCCTTCGTGAAAAAAGAACCAAAAGTATTTGTTCAAGTGGTCTGCCATTTCTTTGTTCCCCATTATAAATTCACCTGAATCCGACTGCAAGGGACCTACGTTTGTCTTCACTAATCTTTTTCCCTTCACATATCTATAGAAGCTTTTGCAGTCAGGTTTTACGTTCCCGGCAAGCTTCTTCTCGTACTCTATTTTCCCCCTCTTAATTAAACCCTTTGTCCTCCTTCTCCTGAATTCTAAATTTCTCCCAGTCCTCAGGTCTGTTGCTTTTTCTGGCCAATTAAAATGTCTCTTCCTTGGATTTAACACTATCCGTAATTTCCCTTGTTAGCCACGGTTGAGCCACCTTCCCCATTTTATTTTTACTCCAGACAGGGATGTACAATTGCTGAAGTTCATCCATGTGATCTTTAAATGTTTGCCATTGCCTATCCATTGTCAATCCTTTAAGTATCATTTGCCAGTCTATTCTAGCCAATTCACGCCTCAACCCATCGAAGTTACCTTTCCTTTAGTTCAGGACCCTAGTTTCCGAATTAACTGTGTCACTCTCCATCCTGATAAAGAATTCTACCATGTTATGGTCACTCTTCTCCAAGGGGCCTCGTACAACAAGATTGCTAATTAGTCCTTTCTCATTACTCTTCATTCAGTCTAGAATGGCCAGCTCCCGAGTTGGTTCCTCGACATATTGGTCTCGAAAACTATCCCTAATACAGTCCAGGAAATCCTCCTCCACTGCATTGCTACCAGTTTGATTAGCCCAATCAATATGTCGATTAAAGTCGCCCATGTTAACTGCTATACCTTTATTGCATGCATCCCTAATTTCTTGTTTGATGCTGTCCCCAACCTTACTACTACTGTTTGGTGGCCTGTACACAATTTCCACGAGCATTTTCTGCCCTTTAGTATTCCATAGCTCCACCCATACCGATTCCACATCATCCAAGCTAATGTCCTTTCTTACTATTGCATTAATTTCCTCTTTAACCAGAAATGCCACCCCGCCTCCTTTTCCTTTCTGTCTATCCTTTCTAAATGTTGAACACCCCTGGATGTTGAGTACTTGGTCACTCTGAAGCCATGTCTCCGTGATGCCAATTACATCATACCCGTTAACTGCAATCTGCGCCCACCTCATTCCGAATACTCCTCGCATTGAGGCACAGAGCCTTCAGGCTTGTCTTTCTAACACAATTTGCCCCTTTAGAATTTTGCTGTAATGTGGCCCTTTTTGCTTTTTGCCTTAGGTTTCTCTGCCCTCCACTTTTACTTTTCTTCTTTCTATCTTTTGCTTCTGCCCCCATTGTACTTCCCTCTGTCTCCCTGCAGAGGTTCCCATCCCCCTGCCTTATTAGTTTAACTCCTCCCCAACAGCACTCGCAAACACTCCCCCGAGGACATTGGTTCCGGTTCTGCCCAGGTGCAGACCGTCCGGTTTGTACTGGTCCCACCTCCCGCAGAACCGGTTCCAATGTCCCTGGAATTTGAATCCCTCCCTTGTGCACCACTGCTCAAGCCACGCATTCATCTGAGCTATCCTGCGATTCCTACTGTGACTAGCACATGGCACTGGTAGCAATCCTGAGATTACTACTTTTGAGGTCCTACTTTTTAATTTAGCTCCTAGCTCCCTAAATTCGTCTCGTAGGACCTCGTCCCATTTTTTATCTATATCGTTGGTACCTATATGCACCATGACAACTGGCTGTTCACCCTCCCTTTTCAGTAGTTAAGAAGGCATACGGAATATTTTCCTTTATTAGCCGAGGCATAGAATACAAGAGGAGGGAGGTTATGAATGACCTGTATAAAACATTCATGAGGCAACAGCTCGAGTACAGTTACTAGGGACCTAGATAGAGTGGATAGGAAGCACTTATTTCCCTTAGCAGAGAGGGGCATAGCTTTGAATTAACAGATTTAAGAGGGAAGTTGAGAACTTTTTTCATCCAGAGGGTGGTGTGGGCCTGGAACTCACTGCCTGAAAGGGTGGTTGAGGTAGAAAAACTGATTACATTTAAGAAGTATTTGGATATGCACTTGAAGCGTCGTTCATTCATCGCCGCTGGGCCAAAATTCTGGAACTCTCTCCCTGACAGCACTGTGGAAGTTCCCTCACCACAAGAACTGCAGCGGTTCAAGAAGGTGGCACACTACCACCTTCTCAATGGGCAACTGGAATGGATAATAAATGCTGGCCTTGCCAGAGACGCCTAACAGCCCAGGGACGAATAAAAAAAGTCTACAAGGCTATGGAGCAAGAGCTGGAAAATGGGATTAGGTTGGTTAGCTCTTTTTTGGCCAGCACAGACACTATGGGTCAACTGGCCTCCTTCTGTGCAGTAAATTTCTGTCATTCTATGACACTCTTGTACCAATGCACTTACAGACTCAGTCCAAGTATCAGTCTAGAATTGAAGGCTGCATTTGTGCCGACTTACTTTTATCCTGAAGACACGGATCTAGAGCTGCAGGTCCTCCCGCTGCAATGAGACGGAGAATGGAATTCAGTTTAAAACATGACAATTAATTAACGTGCTATCAACATGCAATAGGAACACAGATAGTGATTGTACCTCCCGAGGGAAAGCGGCCTAGCAAGTGGCCAGACTGTCTGGCAACCAGAAATCTGGCAGATTTTACTGGTTAGGCATCTTTAGCATTCCACTGGCTGATTTCCCGTTCAAAGGGAGCGTAAAGCAGCGGAACTTCTGGCGGTCCAAAGTTAGTGCAGGGAGTGCAGTGTATGAATAAAGAGTCTGACCAGATGCTGTGAGCTCAAAGTAAAGTGTGACCTTGATCTCCAGAGTGCCTCTCCAGTCTGTGAGGCCTCCTTAAGTACAGGTGCTCCCAAGGGATTGTGGGATCCCTTGGGACTCCAGTGGATGAGCCCTCTGGTGGTTAAACAAGGTATTTACAGGTTTACATATATAACAACACTCCCCCACCAAAGTCAATAGTGTAACTATTTACAAGGTGAATCGATCTGGGGCCTTTCTTTCCCTGGTTGATCGTCTCGGTGCAAATGCTGGTTTTGGTTTGTCGTTTGTTGGGCCCTCGCTGGGCTGCTGTGCAGCTGGCCTTGCTGGGCTGCCTGGCGTGGTGAGTCCTGCTGGGCTGCTGCGGGTGATGGGTTCTGCTTCGTGATCAACCGCTGTGTCGGTTGCCACTGGTGTGTGTGTCGGGGGGATCAAAAAAGGTAGGGTCTAACGTGGGTTGCTCTGGATAGTCCGTGAATCTGAGTTTGGTTTGGTCCAAGTGTTTCCTGTAGATGAGTCCATTTGAAAGTTTAACCTGAAACACCCTACTCCCCTTTTTGGCCACGACAGTGCCAGGAAGCCACTTGGGACCTTGTCCATAGTTCAACACAAATACAGGATCATTAATCTCAATTTCGCGTGACATATTTGCGCTATCATGACATGTACTTTGTTGAAGCCGCCTGCTCTCTACCTGTTCATGTGGACTAACGAGAGTCTTGTCTTAAGTGCCCTTTTCATGAGCAGTTCAGCGGGTGGAATCCCAGTGAGTGAGTGGGGTCTTGTGCAGTAACTAAGCAGGACTCGGGATAGGCGAGTCTGCAGTGAGCCTTCAGTTACCCTCTTCAAGCTCTGCTTGATTGTTTGCACTGCTCTCTCTGCCTGACCATTGGATGCTGGTTTGAACGGGGCAGATATGACATGTTTGATCCCATTGCGGGTCATGAACTCTTTGAACTCAGCACTAGTGAAATACGGCCCATTGTCACTCACAAGGATATCAGGCAGGCCGTGCATGGCAAACATAGTCCGCAGGCTTTCAGTGATAGCAGCGGACGTGCTTGCCAACATTATCTCACATTCATTTGGAGTACGCATCTACAACCACTAGAAACATTTTTCCTAAGAACGGTCCTGCATAGTCAATATGGACCCTAGACCATGGTTTGGAGGGCCAAGACCATAAACTTAGTGGCGCCTCCCTGGGTGCATTGCTTAACTGTGAACATTTACATTTGTTACAGTTGTGTACGCAGGACTCTAAGTCCACATCGATACTGGGCCACCACACGTGGGATCTGGCAATCACTTTCATCATTACAATGCCTGGGTGCGTACTGTGGAGATCACTAATGAAAGTGTCCCTGCCCTTCTTTGGTACCACGACCCGATTACCCCACAGGAGGCAGTCTGCCTGTAAAGACATATCATCTTGCGCCGCTGGTGCGGCTTTACTTCTTCCTGCATTTCTAACGGGACACTGGACCAACTCCCGTGAAGCACACAGTCGTTTACTAAGGACAGTAAGGGGTCCTGGCTCATCCAGGTTCTAATCTGTCGGGCGGTAACAGGTGATTGCTCACTCTCAAATGCTTCCAATACCATAACTAAATCTGTGGGCTGTGCCATCTCCACCCCCGTGGTGGGCAATGGCAGCCTACTGAGAGCATCGGCACAATTTTCTGTGCCTGGCCTGTGGCGGATGGCGTAGTTGTATGCGGACAACGTGAGCGCCCATCTCTGGATGCGGGCCGATGCATTCGTATTTATCCCCTTGCTTTCTGAAAAGAGGAATATCAGTGGCTGATGGTCAGTTTCCAATTCAAATTTGAGCGCAAACAGATATTGATGCATTTTCTTTACCCCATAAACACACGCTAACGCGTCTTTTTCAATCATGCTGTAGGCTCTCTCAACCTTAGACAGACTTCTGGATGCATAAGCAACCGGTTACAATTACCCAGATTCATTAGCTTGCTGCAATACACACCCGACACCGTATGATGACGTATCACATGCTCGTACCAAACGCTTACATGGATCATACAACACAAGCGAGTTGTTTGAGCAGAACAGTTTTCTAGCTTTTACAGAGGCATTTTCTTGGCTTTTACCCCATACCCATTCGTCTGCTTTATGCAGTAAAGCGTGCAGTGGTTCGAACAGTGTGCTTAGACCCAGTAAGAAGATACCAAAGTAGTTTAGGAGTCCGAGAAACGACAGCAGCTCCGTCATGTTCTGTGGTCTCGCTGCGTTCTTGATTGCCTCAGTCTTTGAAGCGGTGGGCCTGATGCCGTCCGCCGCGATTCTTCTCCCCAGGAACTCCGCATCAGGCGCCAGAAAAACGCACTTCGAGCGTTTTAACCTGAGCCCCACGCGATTGAGGTGACTAAGAACCTCCTCCAGGTTCTGCAGATGCTGAACGGTGTCCCGACCTGTAACCAAGCTGTCGTCCTGGAAGACCAGGGTGCACAGGACAGACTTCAGTAAGCTTTCCATGTTTCTCTGGAATATCGCCGCAGCTGATCAAACCCCAAACGGGCATCTATTGCAAATGAAGAGACCTTTGTGCGTGTTGATGCAGGTGAGGCCCTTCGATGATTCCTGCAGCTCCTGCGTCATGTAGGCCGAGGTCAAGTCCAGCTTTGTAAACGTCTTTCCTCCCGCCAGCATTGCAAATACGTCGTCTGCCTTTGGTAGTGGGTTTTGATAGTTACTTTGTAATCACCACAGATTCTGATGGTGCCGTCTCCCTTGAGGACTGGAACAATCGGACTGGCCCACTCGTTGAATTCGATCGGCGAAATGATGCCCTCTCGTTGCAGCCAGTCCAGCTTGATCTCCACCCTTTCTCTCATCATGTTCGGTACTGCTCTCGCCTTGTGATAGAAACATAGAAAATAGGTGCAGGAGTAGGCCATTCGGCCCTTCGAGCCTGCACCACCATTCAATAAGATCATGGCTGACCATTCCTTCAGTACCCCTTTCGTGCTTTCTCTCCATACCCCTTGATCCCCTTAACCGTAAGGGCCATATCTAACTCCCTCTTGAATATATCCAATGAACTAGCATCAACAACTCTCTGTGGCAGGGAATTCCATAGGTCAACAACTCTCTGAGTGAAGAAGTTTCTCCTCATCTCAGTCCTAAATGGCCTACCCCTTATCCTAAGACTATGTCCCCTGGTTCTGGACTTCCCCAACATTGAGAACATTCTTCCCGCATCTAACCTGTCCAGTCCCGTCAGAATCTTATATGTTTCTATGAGATCCTCTCTCATCCTTCTAAACGCCAGTGAATAAACGCCCAGTTGATCCAGTCTCTCCTCATAAGACAGCCCAGCCATCCCTGGAATAAGTCTGGTGAACCTTCGCTGCACTCCCTTAATAGCAAGAACGTCCTTCCTCAGACTAGGAGACCAAAACTGAACACAATATTCCAGGTGAGGCCTCACTGAGGCCCTGTACAACTACAGTAAGATCTCCCTGCTCCTATATTCAAATCCCCTAGCTATGAAGGCCAACATACCATTTGCCTTCTTTACCGCCTGCTGTACCTGTATGCCCACTTTCAGTGATTGATGAACCATGACACCCAGGTCTCGTTGCACCTCCCCTTTTTCTAGTCTGCCGCCATTCAGATAATATTCTGCCTTCGTGTTTTTGCCCCCAAAATGGATAACCTCACATTTATCCACATTATACTGCATCTGACATGTATTTGCCCACTCACCTAATCTTTCCAAGTCACCCTGCAGCCTCTTAGCGTCCTCCTCACAGCTCACACCGCCACCCAGTTTAGTGTTACCTGCAAACTTGGAGATATTACACTCTATTCCTTCATCCAAATCGTTAATGTATATTGGAAAGAGCTGGGGTCCCAGCATTGAGCCCTGCGGCACCCCACTCGTAACTGCCTGCTATTCTGAAAAGGATCCGTTTATCCCGACTCTGTTTCCTGTCTGCCAACCAGTTGTCTATCCACGTCAGTACATTACCCCCAATATCATGCGCTTTGATTTTGTACACCAATCTCTTGTGTGGGACCTTGTCAAAAGCCTTTTGAAAGTCCAAACATCCACTGGTTCTCCCTTGTCTACTCTACTAGTTACATCCTCAAAAAATTCCAGAAGATTCCTCAAGCATGATTTCCCTTTCATAAATCCATGCTGACTCGGTCCGATCCTGTCACTGCTTTCCAAATGGGCTGCTATTTCATCTTTAATGACTGATTCCAACATTTTCCCCACTACTGATGTCAGGCTAACCGGTCTATAATT
Source organism: Pristiophorus japonicus (assembly GCF_044704955.1). Lineage (NCBI taxonomy): Eukaryota > Metazoa > Chordata > Chondrichthyes > Pristiophoridae > Pristiophorus > Pristiophorus japonicus. Next base: position 293,869,632 of record NC_091981.1, on the reverse strand, counting down.
ACCTGCTTTTTCTCTCGCTCCTTTTTTAAAAAGTGGCGGTACATTAGCTACCCTCCAGTCCATTGGAACTGATCCAGAGTCGATAGATTGTTGGAAAATGATCACCAATGCATCCACTATTTCTAGGGCCACTTCCTTAAATACTCTGGGATGCAAACTATCAGGACCCGGGGATTTATCGGCCTTTAATCCCATCAATTTCCCCAACACAATTTTCCGCCAAATAAGGATGGGTCACGCCCCCAGAATTAGGTGGATCTGCACTTTTGCTCCTTGGAACTTCCCGATGCCTGGTTTGAACAGCGAGGGAAACTTGTTTCGGAATTGGGCACACGAAGTGTCGTCGATGGAAGAGAGCGCTCAGACGTCATCCCAGTTCCAGCGTATCTTCCCCAGCCAGCTCCTGCCGAACAGCGTGGGGCCATAGCCCGGTACCACCCAGAGTGGTAACTTGTGCACCGTTCCATCGTAGGAGACCTTTACGGTAGCACTCCGATTACAGGAATCAGTTCCTTTGTATAAGTTCTCAGTTTAGTGCGAATGGGAGTCAGGACTGGCCTTGAGGCCTTGCTGCACCACAATTTTTCGAGAGTCTTTTTGCTCATAATGGACTGGCTCACGCCCATGCCCAGCTCCATTGACACTGGGAGTGCATTTAATTCGACCTTCAGCATTATTGGGGGACATTTTGTGGAAAATGTGTGCACCCCATATACCTCTGCCTCCTCAGTCTGAGGCTCTGGTTCGTCGTGATCCTTCGTGGATCTGTCCTCCTCTGCAACATGGTTGTTTGCAGGACAAGCAGGGTTTGCAGCTCGTCTGCACATATGCTGGAGGTGTACCATTGTTTCACAGCTCTTGCAAACGTATCCTTTGAAGGGGCATGAATGGAAACGATGATCACCCCCGCAGCGCCAACAAGGTGTTAATGGCTTAGCATTCATCACCCTTGATGGTGGACTCTGAGGCATCTGCGGACATGCAGCTGCAGGCATGTGAGGCCTGCCCTGTATGTAACGATTCAAAAACAACATTACTTTGTTCACAGTACTTGTAGCGGCACTCGTGTGCTGAGAGATTTGCTTGGTATTGTCACTGGTGACGATGAACGCCTGGTCTATCGCTATGGCCTTACTCAAGGTTGGGGTCTCTACAGTCAAGAATTTGCGACGTATTACTTCATGGCCAATGTCAAGTACAAAGAAGTCCCTGAGCATGTGCTCCAAATGTCCTTCAAATTCACAATGTCCTGCAAGGCGTCTTAGCTCGGCGACATAGCTCGCCACTTCCTGGCCTTCAGACCTCTTGCACGTGTAGAACCGGTACCTCGCTATCAGAACCTTTTCCTTCGGGTTAAGATGCTCCCAGACCAGGGTACACAAATCATGATACGATTCCTCTGTGGATTTCGCTGGAGCAAGCAGATTTTTCATGAGGCCATATGTTGGTGCCCCGCAAACGGTGAGGAGAATCGCCCTTCGTTTGGCAGCGTTCGCTTCTCCTTCCAGCTCGTTGGCCACGAAGTATTGGTCGACTCGCTCCACGAAGGTTACCCAATCATCTCCCTCCAAAGATTTCTCCAGGATGCTCACTGTTCTCTGCATCGTTGCAGTGGGGTTCGTAATCTGTATCTCGTTGCCCGTTGTAGTGTATGACTGAAAAGTCTGACCAGATGCTGTGAGCTTAAAGTAAAGTGTGACCTTGGTCTTGTATTGCAGGTCTCCAGATAGCCTCTCCAGTCTGTGAGGCCTCCTTAAATACAGGTCCTCCCCAGGGATTGTGGGATCCCTTGCGACTCCAGGGGATGAGCCCTGTGGTGTTTAAACAAAGTATTTACAGGTTTACATATATAACAGGGAGCAGGGGCATTTCCGTTAATGGGCGGTCTGCGATTTGCCAATGTGGCGAAGTCAGCGGAACGAGAGACTTGCCTTCTGGGACTCCTGCTCCTCCTGACTCCAAAAAGAAAAGGTTTAAACTCACCTGGACAGACCATGCGGTCTTTTGGCAGGCAGGAGAACTCAGATATCGTACCGGCAGGCAGAAGAACTCACAGAATGCCAGTTCTGGCCATTTAGGCTACTTTGGCCAGATAATAGTTACTCCATTTCTACTTAGGCCAGCATATGTGGCCAGTTGAGAAAACCCTTGCGGAGAGTTAAAGAAATCGGTGCAGGTAAGTACATCATAGAAACATAGAAAATAGGTGCAGGAGTAGGCCATTCGGCCCTTCGAGCTTGCACTGCCATTCAATAAGATCATGGCTGATCATTCCCTTAGTACCCCTTTCCTGCTTTCTCTCCATACCCCTTGATTCTCTTAGCCGTAAGGGCCATATCTAACTCCCTCTTGAATATATCCAATGAACTGGCATCAATAACTCTGCGGCAGGGAATTCCATAGGTTAACAACTCTCTGAATGAAGAAGTTTCTCCTCATCTCAGCCCTAAATGGCTTACCTCTTATCCTAAGACTATGTCCCCTGGTTCTGGACTTTCCCGACATCGGGAACATTCTTCCCGCATCTAACCTGTCCAGTCCCATCAGAATCTTATACGTTTCTATGAGATCCCCTCTCATCCTTCTAAATTCCAGTGAATAAACGCCCAGTTGATCCAGTCTCTCCTCATTTGACAGTCCAGCCATTCCTGGAATTAGTGTGGTGAACCTTCACTGCACTCCCTCAATAGCAAGAACGTCCTTCCTCAGATTAGGAGACCAAAACTGTACACAATATTCCTGGTGAGGCCTCACCAAGGCCCTGTAGAACTACAGTAAGACCTCCCTGCTCCTATACTCAAATCCCTGAGCTATGAAGATGAGCAGACCATTTGCCTTCTTCACCGCCTGCTGTACCTGCATGCCCACTTTCAGTGACTGATGAACCATGACACCCAGATCTCGTTGCATCTCCCCTTTTCCTAATCTGCCGCCATCCAGATAATATTCTGCCTTCGTGTTTTTGCCCCTAAAATGGATAACTTCACATTTATCCACATTATACTGCATCTGCCATGCATTTGCCCACTTACCTAACCTGTCCAAGTCACCCTGCAGCCTCTTAGCATCCTCCTCACAGCTCACACCGCCACCCAGTTTAGTGTCATCTGAAAACTTGGAGATATTACACTCAATTCCCTCTTGCAATTCGTTAATGTATATTGTAAAGAGCTGGGGTCCCAGCACTGAGCCCTGTGGTACTCCACTAGTCACTGCCTGCCATTCTGAAAAGGATCCGTTTATCCCGACTCTCTGCTTCCTGTCTGCCAACCAGTTGTCTAGCCACGTCAGTACATTATCCCCAATACCATGTGCTTTGATTTGGCACACCAATCTCTTGTGTGGGACCTTGTCAAAAGCCTTTTGAAAGTCCAAATACATCACATCCACTGGTTCTCCCTTGTCCACTCTACCAGTTACATCCTCAAAAAATTGTATAAGATTTGTCAAGCATGATTTTCCTTTCATAAATCCATGCTGACTTGGACCGATCCTGTCACTGCTTTCCAAATGCGTTGCTATTTCACCTTTAATAATTGATTCCAACATTGTTCCCACTACTGATGTCAGGCTAACCGGTCTATAATTCCCTGTTTTCTCTCTCCCTCCTTTTATAAAAAGTGGTGTTACATTAGCTAACCTCCCGTCCATAGGAACTGATCCAGAGTCGGTAGACTGTTGGAAAATGATCACCAATGCATCCACTATTTCTAGGGCCACTTCCTTAAGTACTCTGGGATGCAAACGATCAGGCCCTGGGGATTTATCGGCCTTCAATCCCATCAATTTCCCTAACCCAATTTCCTGACTAATAAGGATTTCCTTCAGTTCCTCCTTCTCGCTAGACCTTCAGTCAACTAGTATTTCCAGAAGGTTATTTTTGTCTTCTTTCATGAAGACAGGACCAAAGTGTTTTTCAACTGGTCTGCCATTTCTTTGTTCCCCATTGTAAATTCACCTGAATCTGACTGCAAGGGACCTAGGTTTGTCTTCACTAATCTTTTTCTCTTCATATAGAACCTTCTCTATAGAAGCTTTAGCAGTCAGTTTTTATGTTCCCGGCAAGCTTCCTCTCCTACTCTATTTTCCCCCTCCTAATTAAACCCTTTATCCTCCTCTGCTGAAGGATAAAATTCTCTCAGACCTCAGGTTTGCTGCTTTTTCTGGCCAATTTATATGCTGCTTCCTCGGATTTACAATCCTTAATTTCCCTTGTTAGCCACAGTTGAGCACCTTGCCCGTTTTATTTTTACTCCAGACAGGGATGTACAATTGTTGAAGTTCATCCATATGATCTTTAAATGTTTGCCATTGCCTATCTACCGTCAACCCTTTAAGTATCATGTGCCAGTCTAGTTTAGCCAATTCACGTCTCATACCATTGAAGTTACTTTTCCTTAAGTTCAGGACCCTAATCTCTGAATTAACTGTGTCACTCTCCATCTTAATAAAGAATTCTACCATATAATAGTCACTCTTTCCAAAGGCGCCTCGCACAACAAGATTGCTAATTAGTCCTTTCTCATTACACATGACCCAGTCTAGGATGGCCAACCCTCTAGTTGGTTCCTCGACATACTGGTGTAGAAAACCATCCCTAATACACTCCAGGAAATCCTCGTCCACCGCATTGCTACCAGTTTGGTTAGCCCAATCAATATGTCGATTAAAGTCGCCCATGATAACTGCTGTACCTTTATTGCACGCATCCCTAATTTCTTGTTTGATGCTGTCCCCAACCTCATTACAACTGTTTAGTGGTCTGTACACAATTCCCACTAGCGTTTTCTGCCCTTTGGTATTCCTTAGCTTCACCCATACTGAGTCCACATCATCCAAGCTAATGTCCTTTCTTACTATTGAATTAATTTCCTCTTTAACCAGCAATGCCACCCGCCTCCTTTTCCTTTCTGCCTATCCTTCCTGAATGTTGAATACCCCTGGATGTTGAGTTCCCAGCCTTGATCACCCTGAAGCCATGTCTCCATGATGCCAATTACATCAGTTAGTTTGTCCCTTTTATTACAAATATTCCTCACATTGAAGCACAGAGCCTTCAGGCTTGTCTTTTTAACACATTTTGCCCCTTTAGAATTTTACTGTAATTTGGTTTTTGCTTCTTGCTTTTGGTTTCTCTGCCCTCTACTTTTACTTTTCTTCTTTCTATCTTTTGCTTCTGCCCCCATTCTACTTCCCTCTGTCTCCCTGCATAGGTTCCCATCCCCCTGCCTTATTAGTTTAACTCCTCCCCAACAGCACGAGCAAACATTCCTCCGAGGACATTGGTTCCGGTCCTGCCCAGGTGCAGACCATCCGGTTTGTACCTACCTTCTCAAAACCGGTTCCAATGTCCCAGGAATTTGAATCCCTCCCTTGTGCACCACTGCTCAAGCCACGTATTCATCTGAGCTATCCTGTGATACCTACTCTGACTAGCATGTGGCACTGGTAGCAATCCTGAGATTACTACCTTTGAGGTCCTACTTTTTAATTTAGCTCCTAGCTCCCTAAATTCAGCTTGTAGGACCTCATCCTGTTTTTTACCTATATCGTTGGTACCTATATGCACCACGACAACTGGCTGTTCACCCTCCCCCTTCAAAATGTCCTGCAGCCGATGCGAGACATCCTTGACCCTTGCACCAGGAAGGCAACATACCTGGATTCTCGATTGTGGCCGCAGAAACATCTATCTATTCCCCTTACAATAGAATCCCCTACCACTATAGCTCTTCCATTCTTTTTCCTGCCCTCCTGTGCAGCAGAGCCATCCACGGTGCCATGAACTTGGCTGCTGCCACTCTTCCCTTATGAGTCATCCCCCTCAACAGTACCCAAAGCGGTGTATTTGTTTTTCATCAACCCTCCTGGTTACCTCTTTGATAAATTCAATCAAGTTAGTCAGGCAAGACCTTCACTTAGTTGCTGATTAATTTCTACTGGCTCTGTCTAACTTTGTAGAAATGTTTGGTGCTTTCCAGAATTGTTTGAAGTTGGTGATGGGACAAGGAGAGGTGCTGCAAGTGGAGAAGACTTTGGTTTTGACTTCAAACTTTCTGGTCAGACCACTTGCTCCCAGTTGTGGGTGCTCTGGTTGTCATCCCCCTTGGCCTGCAGCAAGATAGGGAGATGGAGCAGAGGCAGTGAAGAAGAGGAAAAGTTGCTCGCAGAGGGAAGAGGACGAGGGGTAGAAAAGCTCTCAGCAGGAGGCCTTACCCACCTAGGGTCTTTCAGGAGCAATTCTCTTATCTCATCCTGAGCAAGAAGTAGAATGTGAGGTGACGAAGGTGCTCACAGAACTCTGCCGGCTCTTGCAACCAGACCTGCAGCCTCATACCGGGGCAAAGACAGCGCTGCCAGTGGCTGTGAAGGTGACCGTAGCCCTGAATTTCTTTGTATTAGATTCTTCCCGGTTGGAGCATGAGGCATTTGTAACATCTCCCAGTTTACCATCTACTGCTGCATAAGAGCGGTGACAGACACTCTTTATGGCAGAAGAGGGTAATTCCTTGTCTTCTCTCTCAACAGAAGATAATGTTCTTCCCCATGGTGTATGTTATGTATGTAAACATTATTAATATGGAAGACTTGCCATCAGGGCGGCGCACCTGTGGGAGACCCAAGAGTCACCTGCACACCCTGGGCAAGCAGGTATAAAAGGCAGTCTACCACGCTGCCTTCTCACTCTGGAGTTACAATAAAGAGACCAAGGTCACAACAGTTTGAGCTTAAGAAATACAGTCTTGTAGAGTTATTCTAAACATAACATTTGGCGACGAGTAACAGATCACGAACTTTCACGTAGTTATGGCTGCCGTTGGTATTCTTGAGAATATTTGTTGAAGGTGATAATTGGGAAGCCTTCGTTGAGTGTCTTGACCAGTACTTCATGGCCAACGAGCTGGAAAAGGCAGAAACCGCGATCGAGTGCAGGGCGATTCTCCTCACGATATATGGCCTCATCAAAAATCTGCTAGCAACGACGAAACCAACAGACAAGGCATATGAAGAATTGTGCATGCTGGTTCGGGAACAACTCAAGCCTAAGGAGAACATCTTGATGGCCAGGTATCGCTTTTATATGCACCACCGCTCCGAGGGCCAGGATGTAGCGAGCTATGTCACCGACCTAAGACGCCTTGCGGGACCGTGAGTATTTGCTGGATTTTTGGGGGAAGTGCTACGGGACTTTTTCGTGCTTGGAATCAGCCATGAGATCATTCTTCGCAAACTGCTGTCTGCTGAATCCCTAGATCTGAGCAAGGCCATCACGATAGCCCAGGCTTTTATGTCCACGAACGATAACACTAAACAGATATCATTGCAGCATCGGAACTCACCGGCAAATACTGTGCATAAAATAACGCCTTCAGCAGACAGAACTGTACATGGCAGGGCCTACACGCCCACAGAGGCCAGACCTAGGATGACTCAGAACCTGCCGTGGGGCATGAATGCAAATCCATTAGCACCATGTTGGCGCTGCGGGGGTAATCATCGAGCCCATCAATGTTGGTTCAAGCACTACGTGTGCAGGGCTATGTAACAATGGGGCACCTCCAGCGAATGTGCAGACGTGCTGCGACTCACCACGTGGCAGAGTCAGCAGAAGATGATCGATCCGGCGCGGATCACGCTGAACGAGCATGAAAGGCAACTCAACCCGAGGCTGAAGAGGAAGTGTATGGGGTACACACCTTCACCACCAAAAGCCCTCCAATAATGCTAAAAGTCAAATTAAACGGCATTCCAGTTTCCATGGAATTGGACACGGGGGCGAGTCAGTCAATTATGAGCCAGAATGCTTTTAAGAAACTGTGGGGCAACAAGGCACAAAGGCCAAAACTAAGTCCGATCCACACCAAGCTGCTCACTTACACCAAAGAGCTCATACCAGACATTGGCAGCCCGGCAGTGAAGGTATCGTACGATGGAGCTGTGCATGGTTTACCACTGTGGACTGTACCAGGCGATGGCCCAACGCTGTTCGGCAGAAGCTGGCTAGGAAAGATCCGATGGAACTGGGACGACATCAAAGCATTGTTTTCGGAGGACGACGCCTCATGCGCCCAAGTGCTAAACAAATTCCCGTCATTATTCGAGCCAGGCATCGGCAACTTCACAGGCGCCAAAGTACAGATCCATCTAGTTCCTGATGCACGACCCGTTCATCACAAGGCCCGAGTGATTCCATACATGATGCGAGAGAAAGTCGAGATCGAGCTGGACAGACTTCAACGAGAGGGGATCATATCGCCAATCGAATTCAACAAGTGGGCCAATCCAATTGTTCCGGTGTTGAAGAGCCATGTGACGGTCAGAATCTGCGGGGACTACAAGGTAACGATCAAATGAGTCTCGTTACAGGACCAGTACCCACCCAAAGCGGATGACCTGTTTGCAATGCTAGCAGGGGGGGAAGTCGTTCACCAAGCTGGATTTAACCTCCGCCTACATGACACAGGAGCTGGCTGAATCTCCGAAAAGATTGACATGCATCAACACGCACAAAGGGCTGTTTATATACCACAGGTGCCCTTTTGGGATTCGCTCGGCTGCTGCCATCTTCCAGAGAAACATGGAGAGTCTGCTGAAATCGGTTCCGCGCACCGTGGTGTTGCAAGACGACATCATGATCACGAGTCGCAACACCACCGAGCAATTGCACAACCTGGAAGAGTCCGGGCATAGTCACGATGAAGGCTATCGCCAGGTCGCACGTTTGGTGGCCCGGCATTGACTCGGAATTGGAGTCATGCGTACACAATGCAACACTTGCTCACAGTTGAGCAATGCACCAAGGGAGGCCTCACTGAGCCTGTGGTCATGGCCCTCCAAACCGTGGTCAAGGGTCCACGTAGTTGGCCCCTTTCTAGGAAAGATGTTCCAAGTAGCAGTGGACGCTTACTGTAAATGGAATAATGTACAATAATGTCGTCATGTACATCCATTGCCACCATTGAAAGCCTCCGGGCCATGTTCGCCACCCATGGTTTGCCCGACGTCATTGTTAGTGACAATGGATCATGCTTCACCAGCTCGGAATTCAACGAGTTTATGACTCGCAATGGCATCAAGTATATCAGGTCTGCGCCGTTTAAGCCCGCATCCAATGGTCAAGTGGAATGGGCAGTTCAAATCATCAAGCAGAGCTTGAAACGCGTGACGGACGGTTCCCTGCAGACCCGGCTATCTCGGATTCTGCTCAGCTACTGCATGCGACCCCACTCACTTACTGGTGTTCCCCCTGCAGAATTGCTAATGAAGAGAGCACTCAAAACCAGGCTCTCCTTAGTCCACCTGGATCTCAATGATCATGTAGAAACCTGGCGCCACCAGCATAACATGTACCACGATCGCGCGGCTGTATCACGCGCCATTGAAGTTAATGACCCTGTGTTTGTTCTTAATTATGCTCCTGGTCGCAAATGGGTTGCTGGCACTGTGTTAGCCAAGGAAGGGAATAGAGTGTTTGTTGTCAAACTTTTAAACGGACAAACGTGCAGAAAGCATTTGGATCAGACCAAACTGTGGTTCAGTGACAACCAAGAACAGTTTGAAGAGGACATTACCATCATTGATCCACCCACACACACCCAACTAGCAATCGACTTCGCGGTCAACCATGAGGATGAATCCACCATGCCAGACAGTCCGATCAGAGCAGTCACACCGCAGTGCAGCAATGATCCGACCGACTCACCATGGCAGGACTTCAACTCAGGCGATCAACCTGGGATCGCAGAGCTCCGGATCGCCTCAACTTGTAAATAACTTGCACATAAGACTTTGGGGGGGGGAATGATGTTATGTATGTAAATATTACCAATGTGTAAGACTTGCCACCAGGGGGTGCACCTGTGGGAGACCCAAGGGTCACCTGCACACCCTGGGCAAGCAGGTATAAAAGACAGACTAACACGCTGCCTCCTCACTCTGGAGTTACAATAGAGAGACCAAAGTCACGACAGTTTGAGCTTAAGATATACAGTCTTGTGGAGTTATTCTAAACATAACAATGCAGGTCACCATCGACTGCACAAACGTGGTTTTGAAGGTGCCACATCCAAATGCTGAGATCTACCACAACCGCAAAGGTTTCCACTCACTGCATGTGCAGTTGGGATGGGACCATACTCAGCACATCATGATGGGGAATGACCGGTATCCTGGCAGCAGTCGTGATGCTTTTCTTCAGTCTTTGAGCTACCATGACAAACCAGAAGGCAGCTACGAGGCGAAAAGGTCTGTCCGCTGCCCACCTGGCTCGTGACTCCGCTGTGCAACCCACGCATATGTGGGCACCATGCAGATAACGAAAGCCATGCTGCCACATGGAATCTGATAGAGCAGACCATTGGCATCCTTAGACAACACTTCCATTGCCTGCACCGCTGTGGAGGAGCCCTGCAATACTCACCAGAACATGTCTCCAGACTCGTTGTGGTCTGTCACATGCTCCACAACCTCGCAATATGGCAACCAGCTGAGGAGGAGCAGTAGGATGACGAGGAGAGAAGGGTGGAAGGAATGGGGAGGAGGAGGAGGAGGCAGAAGAACAGGAAGCGGAAGGGAAGAGGCAATCCAGAGAGCCCCTTTCTGCTCTGGCTGTCCAAGAGCGAATGATCCAGCTGCTGTTTCAGTGAACACAAACCCAATTCCACATTCACCAACAGTCCCACACCTTACCTTCCCTCTGTACTGACCATCACAGCTTCCTCTAGCCCACAATACTGAAATGAACACCATCACACAACAAACATTCTAATCCATCTTTATACATCAATCCATCCAATATTACAGAAAAAAGTCAACTAATTACCCTTGTACATTCCCTTAATGACTTTGCCTGACCTAGTGCTCCTACGACGTGCTCCCCCAGTAGCTGCAGCATGGCTGGTAGAAGGTTGCTGAGCTTCAGTGGGGGAGGCTGCAGATCGCCTTGCAGGAGGTCCTCGAGTCGCTCTGGGCCTAGAAGGCCTGGCTGTAGAATGCACAACGTCAGCATGGGCAGCAGCAGTGTGGACTGGCTGGCTGACAGGCAACAGCTAGTCCACATTGCTGCTGCCCATCTGTTCAACCTTCACCGCCTCCAGGCCAGCTCCAAAGACGTCCCATCTTCTGTCATTGAATTACAGTTCGCAGATGACGCTTGTGTCTGCGCACACTCAGAGGCCGAACTCAAAGTTATCGTCAACACCTTCACCGAGGCGTGCGAGAGTATGCGCCATAAACATCCGTAAGACAAAGGTCCTCTCCCAACCTGCCCCCGCCACACAGTATTTTCCCCTCGGTTTTCAAGATCCATGTCGAGGCCTTGGACAATGTGGACCATACCTCGGGAGCCTATTATCATCTAGGTCAGACATCGACGACAAGGTCCAACACCGCCTTCAGTGTGCCAATGCAGCCTTCAGTCGCCTGAGGAAGAGAGTATTTGAAGACCAGGACCTCAAAGCCAGCATCAAGCTCATAGTCTACAGAGCAGTAGTGACACCCAACCTCCTATATACTTCAGAGACATGGACTATGTAAAGCAGGCACTTCAAAACACTGGAGAAGTACCAACAACGCTGCCTCTGCAAGATCCTGCAAATCCATTGGCAGGATAGGCGTACCAACGTCAGTGTTCTCGCTCAGGCCAACATCCCCAGCATCGAAACATTGACCACGTTCAATCAGTTCCGTTGGACGGGCCACATCGTCTGCAGGCCTGACACGAGACTCCGAAAGCAAGCGCTGTACTCGGAGCTTAGACATGGCAAGCGAGCCACAGGTGGGCAGAGGAAACGCTTCAAGGACACCCTCAAATCCTCTGTGAAAAAAGTGCAACATCCGCATCAACACCTGGGAATCCCTGGCCCAAGACCGCCCAAAGTGGAGGAAAAGCATCCGGGAAGGCGCTGAACACCTCGGGTCTCTTCGCTAAGAGCAAGCTGAAGCCAAGTGTCGACAGCTTGAGAGACCAGGAAGATCACAAGTTAATCCCTGGACTGTGCTGACTTAGCTGATAACATCGAACATCTCTACATTGACCGTAACATTCATGTGCTATAGAGAGGAAAAAACAAAATGAAGCGGAGAGTAAAACCAGCTGCTGATTGACAATGCAGACATTGTAGTTGTTAAGGCTGAGGAGAGTGTGCAATAGTAGCTAAGATAAACATAGTGCGAGAGGAAGTATTAAGGGGTTTAGCATCTTTGAAAGTAGATAAATCGCCAGGCTTAGATGAAATGTATCCTAGGCTGGGAAGCAAGGGAGGAAATAGCAGAGGCTCTGACCATCACTTTTCAATCTTCTCCGGCTACAGGCGTGGTGCTGGAGGACAGGTGAACGGCTAACTTTGTGCCATTGTTTAAAAATGGACAAAGGGATAGACCGAGTAATTACTGACCAGTCAGCCTAACCTCCGTGGTGGACAAATTGTTGAAAAAAATTCTGAGGGACCGTATTAACCATCATTACAAAAGGCATGGATTAATTAAGGACAATCAGCATGGATTCAGGGAAGGTCGTGTCTGACTAACTTGATTGGATATTTTGAGGTGGTAACAATGAAGTTAGTGCGTTTGATGTCGTGCACATGGATTATAGCAAGGCTTTTGACAAAGTCCCACATGACAGACTAGTCAGAAATGTAAAAGCCCATGAGATCCAAGAGAAAGTGGCAAGTTGGATCCAAAATTGGCTCAGTGGCAGGAAGCAAAGAGTAATGGTCGATGGATGTTTTGTGATGGGGAAAGCTGTTTCCAGTGGGGTTCCGCAGGGCTCAGTACTAGGTCGTTTGCTTTTTGTGTTATATATTAATTATTTAGACTACAATGTAGGGGGCATGATTAAAACATTTCCCGATGATAGAAATATTGTCCATGTGATTGAAAGTGAGGAAGAAAGCTGTAGACTGCAGAAAGATATCAATGGACTGGTCAGATGGGCAGAAAAGTGACAAATGGAATTCAATCCGGAGAAGTGTGAGGTAATGTATTTGGCGAGGGCTAACAAGGCAAAGGAATACACAATAAATGAGAGAATACTGAATTGTGTAGTGGAACTTAGGGATCTTGGCGTGAATGTCCACAGATCCCTGAAGGTAGCAAGGCAAGTAGATACGGTAGTTAAGAAGGCATACGGAATACTTTCCTTTATTAGCTGAGGCATAGAATAAGAGGAGGGAGGTTATGAATGGCCTGTATAAAACAATAGTGAGGCAACAGCTGGAGTACCGTTAGTAGGGACCTGGATAGAGTGCACAGGAAGCACCTATTTCCCTTAGCAGCGAGGTCAATAACCAGGGGGCATAGATTTAAATTGCCAGATTTAAGAGGGAAGTTGAGAACTTTTTTCACCCAGAGGGTGGCGTGGGTCTGGAACTCACTGCCTGAAAGGGTGGTAGAGGCAGAAACGCTCATTAGATTTAAAAAGTAGTTGGATATGCACTTGAAGTGCCATTCGTTCATCGCCGCTGGGCCAAAATTCTGTAACTCTCTCCCTGACAGCACTGTGGAAGTTCCTTCACCACAAGATCTGCTGCGGTTCAAGGCGACGGCTCACCACCACCTATTCAATGGGCAACTGGGATGGGCAATAAATGCTGGCCTTGCCAGAGACGCCCAACACCCCAGGGACGAATAAAAAAAATCTACAAGGCTACGGAGCAAGAGCTGGAAAGTGGGATTGGGTTGGTTAGCTCTTTTTTGGCCAGCACAGACACTATGGGTCAAACTGGCCTCCTTGTGTGCAGTAAATTTCTGTCATTCTATGACACTCTTGTACCAATGCACTTACAGACTCAGTCCAAGTATCAGTCTAGAATTGAAGGCTGCATTTGTGCCGACTCACCTTTATCCAGAGGACACGGAGCTGGAGTTGCAGGTCCTCCCGCTGCAATGAGACAGAGAATGGAATTCAGTTTAAAACATGACAATTAATTAATGTGCTATCAACATGCAATCGGAACACAGATAGTGATTGTACCTGCCGAGGGAAAGCGGCAAAGCGAGCGGCCAGACTGTCTGGCAGCGGGAAACCTGACAGATTTTACCGGTTAAGCATCTTTAACATTTCACTGGCTGGCTTCCCGCTCAAAAGGGGTGAAAGTGAGCGTAAAGCAGCGGAACTTCTGGCGGTCCAAAGTTAATGCAGGGAGCACGGGCATTTCTGACTTGATGGGCGGTTTGCGATTTGCCAATGTGGTGAAGTCAGGGGAATGAGAGACTTACACTTGCCTTCTGGGACTCCTGCTCCTCCTGACCCTAAAAAGAAAAGGTTTAAACTCACCTGGACAGACCATGCGGTCGTTTGGCAGGCAGGAGAACTGAGAGATCGCAGCAACAGGCAGGAGAACTGAGAGATGGCACTGGGAGGCCACTTGGCCAGGGCTAGGGGCGGGAGAACTCAGAGATCGCATTTTGACATTGTACAGTCCTTCATTTCCATAAACATGGCAAAGAACATTGCAAGATGTTTTAAGGCACAAACTGTGATATTTCTCTTTAGACGTTGATGAACTTGAGCCTTAAGTAACAAACATTTCAATTGAAACTTCAAGAAAAAGACTTTCAAAAAGAGCTGTAAGTTACCTTGGAGCTGGTCCCGTTTCGCACCTGTAACTTCACCGAAAGTGCAGTGGAAACACCGTTTACAATAGCATCAACATGCAAATGGCCGCTTGCCAACTCGCAGCGCTACTGCGCATGTGCGGCCATCACTATTCTCCACTGCACATGTGCAGACGGCCCGGCACATTTTCCAGTGCAGAACGCAAGCTCCACCCCCCCGAGGCGATTGGCCACGCTGCGCGGCTGCAGTGAAGAGGCCAGACAGCGGCCAAATTTGGAACACTTTTTTCCAGAGCATCTCCGGACGTACTTAAGCGCCGCAACTCGGGTAAGTACGCTAAAAAACGGGCTCGGCCACAATTGAACCCTTAGTGAGGTGTAATATTAAAAGCCTTCTCTTTTTGGTAGCCATGCAGCTTATTAAGTTATCAAACTTGGTAGCCTTCAAAAGTTTAGTTGCCATGTCCCCTACTCCTGCACAAGCCCGAATCATCTTCTTGAATTTCCTGTAAAATCCAATCATTGTCTCCACAAAGTTCAAAAAATATGTTCCTAATCGTATTCTTACTTCTACTTCCTTGTATCATTTGTGTTGATCGATTAGTGGATCCTGATATGAGTTTGCGGATAAATAGATCTTAGCTTGAAATGCGGCTCTATAGCGGCTGATCTTTCGGTGCTATGGGTGGCATTTTGTGTAGAAAACATGCGTTCAGCAGCTGCAAGGAAGCCCCCACCAACAGTATTAATGGTATCACCAACCTCTCTCAGGTTACAGAATCACAGAATCATAGAGTTTTACAGCATGGAAGGAAGCCATTTTGGCCCATCGTGTCCGCACCAGCCGACCAAGAGCTAGCTATCCAGCCTAATCCCACTTTCCAGCTCTTGGTCCCAAGCCCTGTAGGTTACGGCCTAGCGACCTAGTACTGAGCCCTGCGGAACCCCACTGGAAACAGCTTTCCCGATCACAACACTTCCATCGACCATTACTCTTTGCTTCCTGCCACTGAGCTAATTTTGGATCCAACTTGCCACTTTCCCTTGGATCCCAAGGGCTTCTACATTTCCGACTAGTCTGTCATGTGGGAGCAAGTATATCCTTTCGTAAATATGGAAACCAAAACTGCACGCAGTATTCCAGGTGTGGCCTCACCAATACCTTATATAGCTGTAGCAAAACTTCCGTGCTCTTATGCTCCATCCCCTTTGCAATAAAGGCCAAGATACCATTGGCCTTCCTGATCACTTGCTGTACCTGCATACTATCCTTTTGCGTTTCATGCACAAGTACCCCCAGGTCCCACTGTATTGTGGCACTTTGCAATCTTTCTCCATTTAAATAATAACTTGCTCTTCGATTTTTTTCTGCAAAAGTGCATGACCTCACACTTTCCAACATTATATTCCATCTGCCAAATTTTTGCCCACTCACTTAGCCTGTTTATGTCTTTTTGCAGATTTTTTGTGTCCTCCTCACACATTGCTTTTCCTCCCATCTTTGTATCGTCAGCAAACTTGGCTACGTTACACTCAGTCCCTTCTTCCAATTCGTTAATACAGATTTTAGCTCCCGAGCCTACTGTCAACCAGGGCAGACATCGATGACGTGGTCCAACACTACCTTCAGTGTGCTAATACAGCCTTCAGTCGCCTGAGGAAGAGAGTGTTTGAAGACTAAGGGCTAGGGGCTTGACTTTCCACTTTTGTGCAGATTGGCCAAAAATAGCTTTAGTTCCAGTGGGTGCGGTAAAAATGAGTTTTGAGATCATATTCAAAACCCTAACTTTCCATTTTTGAAAATGGGAGTTACCGCAAGCAATCTAAAATGGGCGTTAGCGTTAAATTTTTTTGACCTTCTGTCGTAAAGTGTCGCCGACAATAACAACAGCATGGCAACGCTCGTTTCCTGCGTTTCAGAAGGTCAGGAATCATCATTACATGCGCATAAGAGGAGACAGAGAGAGAGGGACTGAACGAGTGTGTGGTTGTGGTGTGTGCTTCTTTGGCAGTTGTGGGAGGCACAAGGGAGATTCACCAGCAGCAAAAAGCCTACTAAGCACAAAGAAGGTAGTTGGCACCGTGTTTTGTAGAAAAACTATTTAACGTGGAAGGGATGGAGGAGGCGATGTGGAGACTAAGGACGCTGGCAAAAGCAGTGAGCTGGGAGAGGAACAATTGGGAGGATGCAAAAGAGCAAGGAGGTTCTAGGATGAGGCAAATGCCTCCCTCATGCAGGAGGTTAAGTCACGCTGGGGTCAATTGACCCAGGGAGGGCGTGGGAAGCCCACGCCAAATACCTACCAGAAGATATGGGCCGAGATAGCCGAGGTGGCCTTGTCGGCAACCAATGCCGCAAATGATGGAACGACCTTGACGGATCCATCAAAGTAAGTATTACGTTAATTTATATGTACTTATATATTTATATAATTGGAATTGTAAGTGTAATGAGTGATTAAAATCAGATGTGATGTCTTGCATTTATACCAGGAAGGTTGTACTCAAAGCCCCTGGTCACGGTGTACGCCTTTAGGTAAAGAATCATCATTTTCATTATAATCATGATTAAATCTATCGGTTATGTGTTGTTTCAGTCTCTGTGACAGTACCTAGCAACAATATCATGCAATGATCTCATGCTATGTCGTGCTGTTGTTACCTTTTACAGAAGAAGCTTTCGATGAATAGGACCGAGCAGAGGCAAACGGATGCGGGGCCACCAGTCCTCATCGACCTCACCGATATCGAGGAGCGGGTGCTGGCACTAGTGGGGACCCACCCCCGGTCAGCCACACAACTAGCAGCAGAGCCTGATGTGATGCCATGTGAGTAAAGTATACACCATTGCGTGATGTAAAGTCAATAGACGCCACACCCACTCATATCCGACCAATATTATATGATAGCTAAATCATAAAATTCTTCTCTAAATAATGATGTCCTCATGAGAATCATTGCAATGCAGAATTTGCTTATGGTCATGAAATGAGCTGTCTGTGATGATCTTGATAGCGGTGTTGCTTTTGTCATGCATATGCTGTGTGCAGCGCGGGACTCACCTTGTGACCTTAGCACCCCCTTCTCCTCTAACAACCTCATTTATGTTTTGTAGCTCAGCCAACAGCGCAGAACCCATGCAAGAACACTGAGCTCAGAAGCTGGGGACGCAGGGCCGGAGTCGCCGGATGATCCTCCATCTGGTGCTGACGAGCACCGATTCTCGCCCGTGTATCTGCTGGGTCCCTTCTCAACGGATGACAGTGCCGACTTTGAGGAGCCTGCATCCCCAACCTCCATAATCCATTTGACACCAATGACATCTTGGGCTCCTGCGGTCATTCCCTCCTCCACCGTGGAGGTACCGGACCCAAGCATCTTGCCACAGGGCACCCCAGGTCTCCAGGACGGCACGGACCAAGTGGAGGTTGGTTCGACGCGGCAGGTCTGCTCCACGAGCGGCAGATCTGAGCGGGGACATGGTACACTTGTTCAGGAGAAATGTTGACATAGGTCAGCAGATCCAACAGACAATGGGGGGGGGGGGGGGGCATATCCCTCCAGCTGGCCAGCATGTCCGCCACCATGACGGAGTACGTGCAGCGGATGCCGGAGGCCCTGGAGCTGATAGCCAGGAACACTGGTAGCAGAGGCCTCCCTGTGGTCCCGCAGTGCGGCACGGCGCCCCAAAGTGCCGCACCCCCATTGCCAATGACACGAGAGCCAGGAGGAAGATCTTGCTTCTGCCTTGGAGGACGGTCCCACCTCGAGACCGTCCTCTCCCTGATCCGTCCAAACAGCGGTTCTGCCGTCATCCCCCCACTGAAGCAGCACTTGAGGAGCTCCTCGGCCAGGCGGCTTGTAGTCAGGAGGGGAAGGGGAAGGGGTAGAGGTGGGGAGGATAAGCTGCGGGGGAGAAGAAAAGTGAGGTGCATGGCCGCAGGTGTTGTCTTGGGCATATTTTTATGTTGTTGGTGCTTTTTTGGTGGGAGGGTCGGGGGGGAAGAGGCGAGGGAGCTACCTTGCTGGTTTGCATTTGTGTTCTGTGTTGCTGGAATTGGTAACCAATTGAATGATGTAAATGTGATCAATTTGTTGTGGGGTGGGGCGGGGTGTTTTTTATAGTTATAATTATAATTTCACAAAAATGGTTGGATTAAATGTTTTTTATTTAACATAACCTTGTTGCGCATTGTCTCAGATAGCTGCACTGTTACACACTGATGATTCCTTAACATGAAAGGGTATAATTACACTTAACTTCAATCAACTTAAACTGTCACCAAGATGATGCACACCATTGATGTATATGACCTGTGCACCCAGCAGTGGAAACATTATAAGGACACCCTCAAAGCCTCCCTGGTAAAGTGCAACATCACCACTGACACCTGGGAGACCCTGGCTGAAGACCACCCGAGGTGGAGAAAGTGCGTCTGGGAGGGCGTTGAGCTCTTCGACACAATGAACGTGAAGAGGCCAAGCACAGGCAGCGGAAGGAGCGCACAGCAAACCAATCCCACCGACACCTTCCCTCAACGAATGTCTGTCCCACCTGTAACAGGGTTTGTGGCTCTCGTATCGGACTGTTCAGCCATCAAAGAACTCACTTTGGGAGTGGAAGCAAGTCTTCCTCGATTTCGAGGGACTGCCTATGATGATTGCAGCCTTGTAAATAACAACAACGTTCGTTCAAGCAAATCGCTCACTTATAAGCTGCTGACATAAGAGTCTTGCAGCTATGTAGCCACGGGCCCTTTCCTGTGGTCTAGAGGGGGGCGGGGGCACGGGGCATGGCTTCAGCCGAACTGTCTGACCCGAGATCAGCATCCACCTCCTCGTCCTCCTCTTCCTCTCTCTCCTGAGGTGGACCATCAGTCCCTTCTGGCAATTCTTATCCCTTCCTGATAGCTAAGTTGTGCAGCATTGAACACACCACCACAAATTAAGCTACCTGCTGAGGGTGGTATTGGAGCTCTCCTCCTGAGTGGTCCAGGCATCTAAAGCGCTGCTTAAGCACTCCAATGGTTTTCTCCACGATATTGCAAGTGGCTCTGTGGCTCTCGTTGTATCACTTCTCGGCTTCGGTGTGGGTGTCACGAAGGGGGGTCATCAGCCATATCCTTGTCACCAAGCATCCAGCATTGGCCTTGTGGCTGACCGGTAAACATGTTAAGATACAGTGCTCTCACGCAGGATGTGAGCATCATGGATGCTGCCCGGAAATTTGGCATTCACTGCCATAATTATTTGCTGGTGGTTGACAACGAGTTGCACATTCAGGGAGTGGAATCCCTTGCGGTTCCTAAAAACCTCTGCATCCTGAAAAGGTGCCCGCATCGCGATGTGCGTACAGTCTATTGCTCCCTGCACCTTGGGAAAGTTAGCAATTCTGGAGAATCCTAGAGCCGTCTCAGTCTGAGCCTCCCTGGTCATGGGGAAGTTGGTCAAGTCCCTCCTGCGTGCGTAAAGGGCTTCAGTGACCTGTCTAATGCAGCAATGTGTGGCACGCTGAGCTATAACGCAAATGTCGCCAGCGGAGGCCTGAAAGGAACCAGACACGTAGAACGAAAGTGCCATGATGACCTTGACCTCGATGGACAGTGCGGTCCTGATGGTGCTGGCAGGCTGCAGATCTCCTCTGATGAGCTGGCATATCTTACTGCCAACCTCCTTGTGGAAGCGCAGTCTCCTAAGGCAGGTGTTATCGGACAAGTTGAGGCAAGACCGCTTCTCCCTGTAAGTGCGGGGGGTGTAAGGTCTGGTCCTCCTCATCAGTCTGGCACGTCTTAGATTGGGCGCATAATGCTGTTGAAAAATATATCTTCTGCTATCTGTAGTCTGCAGCATGTGCGTACTCATCAAGACAGGCTGCAAAATGACAGGCCCCAATACAATAACGTTAAGTGGGCGGTATGCATGCAAAAATAATGGAAAATCTAACCCTCGGTCCTCAAACACTGCACCAAGCTCATGGTCTACAGAGCAGTAGTGATATCCGCCTTCCTATATGGCTCAGAGACATGGACTATGTACAGCAGGCACCTCAAAGCACTGGAGAAGTAGCATCAACATTGCCTCCGCAAGATCCTGCAAATCCACTGGCAGGATTGACACACCAACGTCAGTGTTCTTGCTCAGGCCAACATTCCCAGCATCGAACCATTGACCAACCTCGATCTGCTCTGCTGGACGGGCCACATCGTCAACATGCCTAACACAAAACTCCCAAACAAGCGCTCTACTCGGAGCTCCGACACGACAAACTAGTCTCAGGTGGGCAGAGGAAACGCTTCAAGGGCACTCTCAGAGACTCCTTGAAAAGTGCAACAACCCCATCAACATCTGGGAACTCCTGGCCCAAGGCCACCCAAAGTGGAGAAAAAGCATCTGGGATGGCACTGAAAACCTCGAGTATCTTCGCCAAGAGCAGCTGAAGCCAAGCGTCGATGACGGAAAAGCGCGCGGCAACCAATCACCTAACCTTCTGTTCCTCCAACCACCGTCTGCCCCACTTGTGCCAGAGACTAGGTCCAACATTATACTCTTCAGTCACCTGAGGACTCATTTTTAGTGTGAAAGCAAGTCATCCTCAACTCCGAGCGACTGCCTAAGAGAAGATTTATTCAAAAGGAACGGGAACATAGCGGTTATGTTACTGGATTAGTAATCCGAAGGCCTGGACTAATGAGCCAGAGACATCAATTCACAATCCCACCACGATAGCACGAGAATCTAAATATGGTTCATTAAATAAATCAAGAATTTTTAAAAAAGCTAGTACCAGTAATGATGACTATGTAACTACCAATTGTCGTAAAAGCCCATCTGGTTCACTAATTCCCTTTAGGGAAGGAAATCTGCCGCCCTTATCCGGTCTGGCCTATATGTGACACCAGACGCACAATAGTGTGGTTGACTCTTAACTGCCCTCTGGAATTTCCAAGCAAGTCACGCAGTTGTATAAGGCAGCTTGCCATCACCTTCTCAAGGGCAATCAGGGATGGACAATAAATGCTGGCCTTGCCAGCGATGTTCACATCCCATGAACAAATAAAAAAATTAAAAAATGCTGGGTTTCCAAGCGGCGCCCACATCCTATGAATAAATACAGAAAATGGAGGAAATGGAGCATCAACGGGAAACATAGAAACATAGAAAATAGGTGCAGGAGTAGGCCATTCGGCCCTTCTAGCCTGCACCGCCATTCAATGAGTTCATGGCTGAACATGCAACTTCAGTACCCCATTCCTGCTTTCTCACCATACCCCTTGATCCCCCTAGTAGTAAGGACTTCATCTAACTCCTTTTTGAATATATTTAGTGAATTGGCCTCAACAACTTTCTGTGGTAGAGAATTCCACAGGTTCACCAATCTCTGGGTGAAGAAATTCCTCCTCATCTCGGTCCTAAATGGCTTCCCCCTTATCCTTAGACTGTGTCCCCTGGTTCTGGACTTCCCCAACATTGGGAACATTCTTCCTGCATCTAACCTGTCTAAATCCATCAGAATTTTAAACGTTTCTATGAGGTCCCCTCTCATTCTTCTGAACTCCAGTGAATACAAGCCCAGTTGATCCAGTCTTTCTTGATAGGTCAGTCCCGCCATCCCGGGAATCAGTCTGGTGAACCTTCGCTGCACTCCCTCAATAGCAAGAATGTCCTTCCTCAGGTTAGGAGACCAAAACTGTATACAATACTCCAGGTGTGGCCTCACCAAGGCCCTGTACAACTGTAGCAACACCTCCCTGCCCCTGTACTCAAATCCCCTTGCTATGAAGGCCAACATGCCATTTGCTTTCTAAACCGCCTGCTGTACCTGCATGCCAACCTTCAATGACTGATGTACCATGACACCCAGGTCTTGTTGCACCTCCCCTTTTCCTAATCTGTCACCATTCAGATAATAGTCTGTCTCTCTGTTTTTACCACCAAAGTGGATAACCTCACATTTATCCACATTATACTTCATCTGCCATGCATTTGTCCACTCACCTAACCTATCCAAGTCGCTCTGCAGCCTCATAGCATCCTCCTTGCAGCTCACACTGCCACCCAACTTAGTGTCATCCGCAAATTTGGAGATACTACATTTAATCCCCTCGTCTAAATCATTAATGTACAGTGTAAACAGCTGGGGCCCCAGCACAGAACCTTGCGGTACCCCACTAGTCACTGCCTGCCATTCTGAAAAGTCCCCATTTACTCCTACTCTTTGCTTCCTGTCTGACAACCAGTTCTCAATCCATGTCAGCACACTACCCCCAATCCCATGTGCTTTAACTTTGCACATTAATCTCTTGTGTGGGACCTTGTCGAAAGCCTTCTGAAAGTCCAAATATACCACATCAACTGCTTCTCCCTTGTCCACTCTACTGGAAACATCCTCAAAAAATTCCAGAAGATTTGTCAAGCATGATTTCCCTTTCACAAATCCATGCTGACTTGGACCTATCATATCACCTCTTTCCAAATGCACTGCTATGACATCCTTAATAATTGATTCCATCATTTTACCCACTACCGATGTCAGGCTGACCAGTCTATAAGATGAAGTGCAGAGAGCAATTCCTGTACAAAGTATTCCCCCACCTCTTTCTTAAAAAAAGAATCGGCATATCGCCTCTTATTATCTTTCAAGCATATGTTCAGTGTCTCTTGCACTTGTGACTGCTTAACTAATTGGAGTATTACAATTTGTGACTCCTGTGTTGGACCAAATGAGCCTTAAAGACCAGGAATGTAATGTATGTATGCCTGGGTTTACCTGCCACCAGGGGGAGTGACTGTTGGAGGTCATTGGGCCACAGAGACACACGTGCAGTCCTTGTATATAAAGAAAGCCTCCATGTTTAATCTAAACTTTCAGAGCTAATAAAGTAGAGTCAGGTCGCACCTGATTGAGTTCACGGTACTAAGCCTGTTGAGTTATTGCATACGCAACATTTGGCGACGAGGCACAATACGAACTTTCATGCACAGAAAAAAAGGAGCACCGTTGGAATCCTGGAGCAATTCGAGGAGGGAGAAGACTGTGAGGATTTTACAGATCGCCTCGACCAGTACTTCGTGGCCAACAAGATGGATGAAGACGCTGACGCAGTTAGGCGCAGGGCAGTTTTCTTCACGGTTTGTGGTCCAAAAATCTATGGACTCAAAGAATCTGCTCTCACCTGCATGTCCAACGGAAAAGACCAATGAGGAATTGTGTGCTCTGATTCGGGACCATCCCAAACCTAAAGGCGGCATCATTATCTCGAGATATCGCTTTTACAAGCATGTTCGTTCTGAGGACCAGGACGTGGCGGAATTTGTTGCCGACCGGAGCCGTCTCGCCGGGCCGTGTAAGTTTTGAACCGCGTTGGAAGACATGCTGCGCGGCGTCTTTGTAATCGGCATAAACCACGAGGTGATCCTGCGGAAGCTGCTGGCTGCGGAGACGCAAGACCTGAGCAGGGCCATCATGATCGCCCGGACTTGCCTGACCATGGTCGATAGTACAACGCAGATATCCTCGCAGAGTCGGAACTCCACGGCAAGTATTGTGCACCAGATCGTGTTGTCGGTTAGCAGAGCTGCACCTGGCAGGACCTATCCGACTGTGTTTGCGAAACTTGTAGCTGCTCAAAATCCGCCATTGGGCACGAATCCGATTTCACCCTGTTGGCGTTGTGGGGGCAATCAGCAGCCTCATTAGTACTGTTTCAGCCAGTATAAATAAAACGGGGAAGGTGGCTCAACCGTGGCTAACAAGGGAAATTAGGGATAGTGTTAAATCCAACGAAGAGGCATATAAATTGGCCAGAAAAAGCAGCAAACCTGAGGACTGGGAGACATTTAGAATTCAGCAGAGGAGGACAAAAGGTTTAATTAGGAGGGGGAAAATAGAATATGAGAGGAAGCTTGCCGGGAACATAAAAACTGACTGCAAAAGCTTCTATAGATATGTGAAGAGAAAAAGATTAGCGAAGACAAATATAGGTCCCTTGCAGTCAGAATCAGGTGAATTTATAATGGGCAACAAAGAAATGGCAGACCAATTGAACAAATACTTTGGTTCTGTCTTCACTCAGCAAGACACAAATAACCTTCCGGAAATACTAGGGGACCGAGGGTCTAGCGAGAAGGAGGAACTGAAGGAAATCCTTATTAGTCAGGAAATTGTGTTAGGGAAATTGATGGGATTGAAGGGCGATAAATCCCCAGGGCCTGATAGCCTGCATCCCAGAGTACTTAAGGAAGTGCCCTAGAAACAGTGGATGCATTGGTGGTCATTTTCTAACAGTCTATCGACTCTGGATCAGTTCCTATGGATTGGAGGGTAGCTAATGTAACACCACTTTTTTAAAAAGGAGGGAGAGAGAAAACGGTTAATTATAGTGGGGAAAATGTTGGAATAAATTATTAAAGATGTAATAGCAGCCCATTTGGAAAGCAGTGACAGGATCGGTCCAAGTCAGCATGGATTTATGAAAGGGAAAAACCTTCTAGAATTTTTTGAGGATGTAACTAGTAGATTGGACATGGGAGAATCAGTGGATGTGGTGTATTTGGACTTTCAAAAGGCTTTTGACAAGGTCCCACACAAGAGATTAGTGTGCAAAATTAAAGCACATGGTATTGGGAGTAATGTATTGACGTGGATAGAAAACTGGTTGGCAGACAGGAAGCAAAGAGTAGGAATGAACGGGTCCTTTTCAGAATGGCAGGCAGTGACTAATGGGGTACTGCAAGGTTCAGTGCTGGGCTCCCAGCTATATACAATATACATTAATGATTTGGGCGAAGGAATTGAACGTAATATTTCCAAGTTTGCAGATGACACTAAGCTGGGTGGGAGTGTGAGCTGTGAGGAGGATGTTACGAGGCTGCAAGGTGACTTGGACAGGTTAGGTGAGTGGACAAATGCGTGGCAGATGCAGTATAATGTAGATAAATGTGAGGTTATCCACTTTGGGGGCAAAAACAGAAAGGCAGAATATTATCGGAATGGTGACAGATTAGGAAAAGGGGAGGTGCAATGAGACCTGGGTGTCATGGCATAGCAGTCACTGAAAGTTGGCGTGCAGGTACAGCAGGCGGTGAAGAAGGCAAATGGCATGTTGCCCTTCCTAGCAAGAGGATTTGAGTATAGGACCAGGAAGGTCTTACTGCAGTTGTACAGGGCCTTGGTGAGGCCTCACCTGGAATATTGTGTTCAGTTTTGGTCTCCTAATCTGAGGAAGGACATTCTTGCTATTGAGGGAGTGCAGCAAAGGTTCACCAGACTGATTCCCGGGATGGCAGGACTGACATATGAAGAAAGACTGGATTGACTAGGCTTATATTCACTGGAATTTAGAATAAGGAGAGGGGATCTCATAGGAACATATAAAATTCTGAGGGGATTGGACAGGTTAGATGTAGGAAGAATGTTCCCGATGTTGGGGAAGTCCAGAACCAGGGGTCACAGTCTAAGAATAAGGGGTAAGCCATTTAGAACCGAGATGAGGAGAAACTTCTTTACTCAGAGAATTGTGAACCTGTGGAATTCTCTACCACTGAAAGTTGTTGAGGCCAGTTCGTTAGATATATTCAAAAGGGAGTTAGATGAGGCCCTTACGGCTAAAGGGATCAAAGGGTATGGAGAGAAAGCAGGAATGGGGTACTAAAGTTGCATGATCAGCCATGATCATATTGAATGGTGGTGCAGGCTTGAAGGGTTGAATGTCCTACTGCTGCACCTATTTACTATGTTTCTATGGTCAAGACCCCAAGTGGGTCACTGGCACTGTTACGGCCAAGGAGGGTAACAGGGTGCTTATTGTCAGGCTCACTAATGGGTAAACATGCAGGAGGCACATTGATCAGACGAAATTGCGGCATACAGACGAACCGGACCAGCTTAAAGAAGACACCATCGATGACCATTAGAGACGCTGCTGTTGTCAATGAATGTGGATCTTCAATCCCCGACATGGACACTGCCACTCCTATTAGATCGGCTACCCAGCCTCAAGTCATGAATGACTTGGAGAGCTCATCCAGATCTGGAATTCAACTGAGACGATCAACTAGGGAGCGGAAAGCCCCATACTGTCTCAATTTGTAAATAGGACTTGCTATGTATGTAAATTTTATAATAGTGTAAGATTTGCCACCAGGGGAGCACCTGTTGGAGACCCAAGGGTCACCTGCACACCTCGTGCAAGCAAGTATAAAAGGTTGTCTGCCATGCTGATTCTTCACTCTGGAGTCTGATTAAAGAGACTAAGGTCACATCAGTTTGAGCTTACAGAATGGAATTTAGTTTAAATCATGACAATTAATCAAAGTGCTATCAACATTCAATACAAACCTAGGTAGGAATTGTAGCTCCCGGGGGATGCGGCCTAGCGAACGGCCAGCCTGTCTAGGAGTGCCAGCGGATAACCTGGTTGATTTTAACGGTCAGACAGCATTAGCATTTGCGTCTGCATCCACCACACAAATCGGCAGCTTGTCCCAGAGGTCTACTATTCTCTTGAAAATGAACCACCTCCTGATGTCTAACTTAGATCGAGCCCTATACAATTTTTATTTTGTGACCCCTGATCCTGCCTAACATATTTAATTGAAATAAACTGTCATTCACTTCATCGTCTATTCACTTCATTAATTTATAAACCTCAATCAGATCCCCCCATAGTCTACGCTGCTCCAATGTATAGAGTCCCAACTCTTTTCGCCTATCTTGATAACTAAGACTTGGAATTAGATTAGTGGCCCTCTTCTGCACCCTTTCTAGAGCCTCAATATCAACCGGCATGTGAGACGACCAAAACTGGACACAGTATTCCAAGTGCGGCCTGATTAAGGTCTTGTACAAGGACAAAACAGTACGTCTCATCTTATACTCAATTGTCCTATGGATACACTCCAACATCCTATTTGTTCTGGCTATCATAGCACAGCATTGCTCATGTGCCTTTAGGATTTATGCACTAGAATGCCCAAATCTCATTCTATCTCCAGCATCTTTAATGCCTTTCCCTGAAGGATGTATGAATGTTGAGCATTTGCCCTACCCACATGCAAAACATTGCACTTATCTAAGTTATACATTATTTTCCAGTCTTGAGCATAATCCAATACATTAAGATCTGCCTGAAGCAGATGAGCATCTTCTACAATTCTAACACTCGCACATCTCTCTCTTGCAAAAACAATCAGTGTTTCGCTTCTTAGTATTTTTCAAGCATATGTTCAGCCTTTCGTGCACTAGTGATTGACTGCCTAACCAATTGGAATATTACATTTCGTGATTCCTGTGATGGGCCAATTGTAGCACTGAGTTTTATAGACCAGGAAGATCACAAGTTAATGCCTGGGCTGTGCTGACTTAGCTGATAAAATCAAGCATCTCTAAATTGACCTTAACATTCATGAGCTAGATAGATAAAAACAAAATGAGGCGGAGAATAAAATCTGCTGCCGATTGGCTATCGGCGGTTAATCGCTAACGCAGACAGGACAAAACATTCCTGAAGTGTCCCAACATGACAATTAAGAGACCAAAAAGGCAGCTTATGTGTGGAGGCGGAAGATGTCGGTATGGTTATTAATGAATACTTTGTGTCTGTCTTCACAAAAGAGAGGGACAATGCAGCCATTGAAGTTAAGGAGGAAGGGTGTACAAGAATAGATGAGATAAATATAGTGTGAGAAGAAGTATTAAGGGGTTTAGTATCTTTGAAAATAGATATATCATTAGGCTGGGAAGCAAGAGAAGAAATAGGAGAAGCTCTGACCACAGGCGTGGTGCTCTTCTCTGGCTACAGGCTTGGTGCTTGAGGACAGGAGAACTGCTAACGTTGTGCCATTGTTTAAAAAGGGAGAATGGGATAGACCGAATAATCACAGGCCAGTCAGCCTAACCTTGGTGATGGACAAATTGTTGAAAAAATTCTGAGGGACCGTATTAATCATCATTTAGAAAGGCACGTATTAATCAAGGACAGTCAGCGTGGCTTTATTAATGGAGGTGTGTCTGGCTAACATGATTGAACTTTTTGAGGAGGTAACTGTTATATATGTGGACTTGTATTTATTCTGTACAGCCACCAGAGGGCTCATCCCCTGGATTCCTAAGGGATCCCATAATCCCTTGGGAGCACAGGTATTTAAGGAGGCTTCACAGGTTGGAGAGGCACTCTGGAGACCTGCAATAAAAGACTATGGTCACACTTTACTTTGAGCTCCAAGTGTTCAGTTTGACTCTTTCTCCATATACAACAACTGGCAATGAGATACAGATAGCGAACCCAAAGGTGCAGAGAACAGTGAGCATCCTGGAGAAATATTTGGAGGGAGATGATTGGGAAAGTTTTGTGGAGTGACTCGACCAATACTTCATGGCCAACGAGCTAGATGGGGAAGAGGAAGCTGCCAAACGAAGGGCGATCCTCCTCACTATCTGTGGGGCACCAATGTATGGCTTCATGAAGAATCTGCTCACTCCAGCAAAACCCACGGAGAAATTGTACGACGATTTGTGCACACTGATCCGAGAGTATCTGAACCCGAAGGAAAGCGTTCTGATGGCGAGGTACCGGTTCTACACCTACAAAAAAGTCTGAAGGTTAGGAAGTGGCGAGTTATGTCGCCGAGCTAAGACGCCTTGCAGGACATTGCGAGCACATGCTCAGAGACTTTTTTGTACTTGGCATTGGCCAAGAAACCATACTTCATGAACCTTTAACTGTAGAGACTCCAACCTTGAGTAAGGCCATAGCGATAGCCCAGGCATTCACTGCCACCAGTGACAATACGAAGCAAATCTCTCAGCATACAAGTGCTGCTACAAGTACTGTGAACAAAGTGATGTTGTTTTCGAATTGTAACGTACAGGGCAGGTCACACATACCTGCAGCTGCATGTCCGCAGATGACTCAGAGTCCACCATCAAGGGTGATGAATGCAAGGCCATTAACACCTTGTTGGCGCTGCGGGGGTGATCATCGTTTCCATTCATGCCGACTGCTGCAAGGGCTATGAAACAATGGGACACCTCCAACGAGTGTGCAGGCGAGCTGCAAAGCTTGTTAAACCTTCAAACTACCATGTTGCAGAGGAGGACAGATCCACAGAGGATCACGATGAACCAGAGCCTCAACTAGAGCAGGCAGAGATACATGGGGTACACACATTCACCAGGAATTGTCCCCCGATAATGCTGAATGTTGAACTAAATGGACTCCCGGTGTCAATGGAGCTGAACACGGGTGCGAGCCAGTCCATCATGGGCAAAAAGACTTTCGAAAGGTTGTGGTGCAACAAAGGCCAGTCTTAACTCCAGTTCGCAAGAAACTAAGAACTTACACAAAATAACTGATTCCTGTAATCGGAAGTGCTAGCGTAAAGGTCTCATACGATGGAGCGGTGCACAAGCTACCACTCTGGGGAGTACCTGACGATGGTCCCACTCTGCTCGGCAGGAACTGGCTGGGAAAGATACGTTGGAACAGGAAGGAGGTCCGAGTGCTATCGCCTGCTGACGACACTTCTTGTGCCCAGGTCTTAAACAAATGTCCTTCGCTGTTAGAACCAGACATCGGGAAATTCCAAGGAACAAAAGTGCAGATGCCTTCTAATTCCGGGGGCGCGACCCATCTATCACAAGTTGAGAGCAGTACTGTACATGATGAGAGAAAGGGTAGAGATCGAGCTAGACCGGCTGCAAAGAGAGGGCATCATTTCACCGATCGAATTCAGCGAGTGGGCCAATCCTATTGTCCCAGTCCTCAAGGGAGACGGCACCGTCAGAATCTGTGGCGATTACAAAGTAACTATCAATCGTTTCTCCCTGCAGGACCAATACCCACTACCAAAGGCTGACGACCTCTTCGCAACGTTGGCGGGAGGAAAGACGTTCACGAAGCTGGATCTGACTTCAGCCTACATGATGCAGGAACTGGAGGAATCATCGAAGCTCCTCACCTGCATCAACAGTCTAGTTTGACTACAAACACCCAATTCCCTTCTTTAGCTATTACCGTGCCCGCAATCCACTTGGGACCATGTCCATAGTTTAGCACATACACAGGGTCATTCAGATCAATGTCCCATGACACAGAGGCGCGACCATCGTTTACATTTTGTTGCTGCCACCTGCTCTCTACCTGATCATGCAGGTTGGGGTGAACCAGCGAGAGTCTGGTTTTAAGTGTCCTTTTCATGAGTAGCTCAGCCGGGGGCACCCCTGTGAGTGAGTGGGGTCTCGTGCAAGAGCTGAGCAGTACTCAGGACAGGTGGGTTTCGAGTGAGGCTTCTGTGACTCATTTAAGGTTCTGTTTGTTTGTACTGCCCACTCTGCCTGCCCATTGGAGAACATAAGAACATAAGAATTAGGAACAGGAGTAGGCCATCTAGCCCTTCGAGCCTGCTCCGCCATTCAACAAGATCATGGCTGATCTGGCCGTGGACTCAGCTCCACTTACCCGCCCGCTCCCCGTAACCCTTAATTCCCTTATTGGTTAAAAATCTATCTATCTGTGACTTGAATACATTCAATGAGCTAGACTCAACTGCTTCCTTGGGCAGAGAATTCCACAGATTCACAACCCTCTGGGAGAAGAAATTCCTTCTCAACTCAGTTTTAAATTGGCTCCCCCGTATTTTGAGGTTGTGCCCCCTAGTTCTAGTCTCCCCGACCAGTGGAAACAACCTCTCTGCCTCTATCTTGTCTATCCCTTTCATTATTTTAAATGTTTCTATAAGATCACCCCTCATCCTTCTGAACTCCAACGAGTAAGGACCCAGTCTACTCAATCTATCATCATAAGGTAACCCCGTCATCTCCGGAATCAGCCTCGTGAATCGTTTCTGTACCCCCTCCAAAGCTAGTATATCCTTCCTTAAGTAAGGTGACCAAAACTACACGCAGTACTCCAGGTGCGGCCTCACCAATACCCTATACAGTTGCAGAAGGACCTCCCTGCTTTTGTACTCCATCCCTCTCTCAATGAAGGCCAACATTGAAGGCTGGTTTAAACGGGGCCGAGGTGACATGTTTGATTCCATTGCGGGTCATAAATTCTTTAAATTCGGCACTGGTTCTCACCTTTACGCAATTGTTATACAATACAAGCAGCTTGTTGGAGCATAAAATGTTTATGGCACTTATTTTTTTTCCCATACCCAGTTCTCACCTTTATGCAATAACACATGTAGGGGCTCTAAGAGGGTGCTTAATCCCGGTAGGAAGTTACCAAAATAGTTGAGGAGTCCCAGGAACGACCGCAGCTCCATGGCGTTCTGTGGCCTGGGCGCGTTCCTGATAGCCTCTGTCACTGACCAGTATGTCAGGCAGGCCGTGGGTGGCAAACATGGCCCTCAGACTTTCAATGGCGGCACTGGCGGTGCTTCCCGACATTATTTCACATTCAATCCATTTTGAAAAAGTATCCACCAACAGCCAGGAACATTTTACCGAGAAACGGGTCCGCAAAGTCGACATGGATCCTCGACCATGGTCAGGAGAGCCAGGACCACAAACTTAGTGGTGCCTCTCTGGGCGCGTTGCTCAACTGAGCACACACGCTGCATTGCCGTACACAGGACTCGAAGTCAGAGTCGATACCGGGCCACCACACGGGGGATCTGGCTAGTGCTTTCATCATTACTATACCCGGGTTTATGCTGTGGAGATCCAAGATGGACGACTCCCTGCCCTTTTTGGGTAGCACTACGCGGTTACCCCACAACAGGCAGTCTGCCTGAATGGACAGCTCGTCCTTTCGCCGCTGGAACGGCTTGATTAGCTCTTGCATTTCAACGGAGATGCTGGCCCAGCTCCCATGCAGTACACAGTTTTTTTACTAGGGACATCAGAGGATCTTGGCTGGTCCAAGCCCTAATCTGGCGGGCCGTGACAGGTGATTTATCATTTTCAAATGCTTACATGACCATCAACAAGTCTGTGGGCTGCGTCACCATCAACAAGTTTGTAGGGTGCGCCATTTCCACCCACGTGGTGGGCAATGGTAGTCGACTGAGAGCATCCGCACAGTTCTCGGCGCCTGGCCTGTGGCGGATGGTATAGTTATACGCTGATAACGCGAGTGCCCACCTTTGTATGCGGGCTGAGGCATTCGTATTTATCCCCTTGTTTTCAGCGAACAGAGATATGAGGGTCTTGTGATCGGTTTCCAGCTCAAATTTGAGGCCAAACAGGTACTGATGCATTTTCTTTACCCCAAACACACACGCTAATGCCTCTTTCTCAATCATGCTGTCGGCCCTCTCGGCTTTAGACAAGCTCCTGGAGGCATAGGCGACAGGTTGCAACTTCCCCGCAACGTTATCTTGTTGTAATACACAGTCGACTCCGTACGACGACGCATCACATGCTAGCACAAGTCTCTTACACGGGTTATACAATACAAGCAGCTTGTTGGAGCATAAAATGTTTATGGCTTTCTCAAAAGCAATTATTTGTTTTTTTTCCCATACCCAGTTCTCACCTTTGCACAATAACACATGTAGGGGCTCTAAGAGGGTGCTTAACCCCGGTAGGAAGTTACCAAAATAGTTGAGGAGCCCCAGGAACGACTGCAGCTCCGTGACGTTCTGTGGCCTGGGCGCGTTCCTGATAGCCTCTGTCTTGGCGTCTATGGGCCGAATGCCATGCGCGGTAATCTTTCTCCCCAAAAATTCCACTTCTGTTGCCATGAAGACGCATTTTGATCTCTTCAGCCGCAGCCCTACGCGATCCAGTCGCTGGAGGACCTCCTCCAGGTTTTGTAGGTGCTCGACAGTGTCCCGACCCGTGACCAATATGTCGTCCTGAAAAACCACGGTGCGTGGTACCGACTTGAGTAGGCTCTCCATGTTTCTCTGGAAGATCGATGCAGCCGACCGAATTCCAAACGGGCATCTGTTGCACATGAACAGCCCCTTGTGCGTGTTGATGCAGGTGAGACCCTTCGAAGACTCCTTCAGCTCCTGCGTCATGTAGGCCAAAGTCAGGTCAAGCTTGGTGAACGTCTTGCCTCCTGCCAGCGACGCAAATAGGTCGTCTGCCTCAGGTAGCGGGTATTGGTTCTGTAGTGAGAAACGATTAATAGTTACTTTATAATCGCTACAACTCCTGACCATGCCATCACTTTTGAGTACTGGAACAATCGGGCTGGCCCACTCGCTGAATTCCACTGCGGAGATGATGCCCTCGCGTTGCAGCCTGTCCAGCTCGATTTCCACTCTCTCCCTCATCATGTGAGGTACCGCTCGCGCCTTGTGGTGAATGGGTCATGCCTCTGGGACCAAGTGGATCAGTACCTTCGCCCTGGAAAAGTTTCCAATGCCTGGCTCAAAAAGGAAAGGAAATTTGTTAAGAACCTGGGTACATGAGGCCTCATCGACATGTGATAGCGCTCGGATGTCATAACAGTTCCAGCGGATTTTGCCCAGCCAGCTCCTTCCAAGCAGTGTGGGGCCATCGCCCGGGACAATCCAGAGTGGCAGTTCATGTACCGTGCCCTCGTAGGTGACCTTGACCATGGCGCTGCCCAGGACAGTGATGAGCTCTTTGGTGTAAGTTCTCAGTTTCGTGTGGATGGGGCTCAGGGCTGGTCTGAATGCCTTGTAGCACCATAGTCTCTCAAACATCTTTTTACTCATGATGGATTGGTTAGTGCCAGTGTCCAGTTCCATGTCTACGGGTAAGCCATTCAATTTTACATTTAGCATTATAGGTGGACAGTTTGTCGAAAATGTGTGCACCCCATGTACCTCAGCATCCAGCTCCTCTCTCTGAGGCTTGAAATTGCTTTGATCCACCATGGACCGATCTTCCTCTGCCACGCGGTGGTTAGCAGATTTTGCAGAGCTTGCAGCTCATCTGGATGCTCATTGGAGATGCCCCATTGTTCCACAGCTCTTGCAAACATACCCTTTGAAGCGGCATGAATACGCTGAATGGAAGCCTCCACAACGCAAACAAGGTGTGAATTGCCTTGCATTCATCCTTTGTTGTGGACTCTGAGTCATCTGGGTCACCTGAGGCCTGCTGGCAGTTGCAGACTCGTGGTTTTTGTTTCTGCTCGCAAACACAGTTCCAGTTAATTTATGAACATTGCTAGCATTTGTGTGCTGAGAGATTTGTTTGGTGTTATCACTGGTGAACATAAATGCCTGTGCTATCACAATGGCCTTACTGAGGGTCGGTGTCTCTACAGTCAAAAGTTTTCATACGATGGTCTCGTGGCCAATGCCCAGTACAAAAAAGTCTCTGAGCATTTGCTCCAGGTAGCCATCAAACTCACATTGTCCTGCAAGTCGCCTTAGCTTGGCGACGTAGCTCGCCAGCTCCTGACTTTCAGATCGCTGGCACATGTAGAACCGATACCTCGCCATCAGTATGCTCTCCCTCGGGTTAAGATGCTCCTGAACCAGTGTACTCAGCTCCTCATACGACTTATCTGTGGGTTTCACCGGAGCCAGAAGATTCTTCATGAGGCTGGAGGTCGGTGCCCCGCAGACCGTGAGGAGGGCTGCTCTCCTTTTTGCAGCGCTTCCTTCTCTGTCCAGCTCGTTGGCTACAAAGTACTGGTCTAGCGTTCGACATAGGCTTCCCAGTCCTCACCCTCCGAGAACTTCTCCAGGATGCCCACAGTTTGCTGCATCTTGGCGTTGGATTCGTACACTCGTCGCCAGTTATTGTGTTCCTAACACAGATGAGACTGCACACAGGGAGGTTAAAGTAACAGTGACCTCAGTCTTTATTAAGACACTCCAGAGTGAGGAACAGGCCTTAGGGGCCGGCTTATATACAGTGCTCCCAAGGGATGTTGGGATCCCTTAGGACATCAGGGGATGTGCTCCCTGGTGGCAGAACATGGGAGTGCATGCTTTACAGATACACAATAATACCTGTTTCGGCTAAAATTCGAATTGGAAACTGACCATAAGCCACTTGTATCCCTGTTTTCTGAGAGTAAAGGGATCGATACCAACGCTTTGGCCCGCATCCAGAGATGGGCGCTCACGTTGCCCGCATACAACTACGCCATCCGCCACAGGCCAGGCACAGAAATCTGCGCCGATGCTCTCAGTAGGCTGCCATTGCCCACCACGGGGGTGGAAATGGCGCAGCCCGCAGATCTAGCCATGGTTATGGAAGCATTTGAGAGTGAGCAATGACCCATCATTGCCCGGCAGATAAAAACCTGGACAATTCAGGACCCCTTATTATCTCTAGTCAAAAGCTGTGTGCTTCACGGGAGTTGGTCCAGTGTCCCAACAGGAAGAGATAAAGCCGTTCCAGCGGCGCAAAGATGAAATGTCTATACAGGCAGACTGCCTTCTGTGGGACAATCGAGTAGTGGTCCCCAAGAAGGGCAGAGACAACTTCATCAATGACCTCCACAGTACCCACCCAGGCATCGTAATGATGAAAGCGATAGCCAAATCCCACGTGTGGTGGCCCAGTATTGATGCGGACTTAGAGTCCTGCGTTCACAGATGTAATACATGCTCGCAGTTAAGCAATGTACCCAGGGAGGCACCGCTAAGTTTATGGTCTTGGCCCTCCAAACTGTGGTCTAGGCTACTCGTCGACTATGCAGGCCCGTCCTTGGGGAAAACGTTCCTTGTGGTTGTAGACGCGTACTCCAAGTGGATTGAATGTGAGATAATGTCGGCTAGCACGTTTGCTGCCACTACTGAAAGCCTGCGGGCCATGTTTGCCACTCACGGCCTACCCGATGTCCTGGTGAGCGACAACAGGCCATGTTTCAGCAGTGCTGAATTCAAAGAATTCATGACCTGTAACGGGATCAAACATGTCACATCTGCCCCGTTTAAAGCAGCGTCCAATGGTCAGGCAGAGAGACCAGTGCAAACCATCAAACAAGGCTTGAAGAGGGTAACTGAAGGCTCTCTGCAGACTCGCCTATCCCGAGTCCTGCTTAGCTACCGCATGCGATCCCACTCACTCACTGGGATCCCACCTGCTGAACTGCTCATAAAAAGAGCACTTAAGACAAGGCTCTTGTTAGCTCACCCTGATCTATGTGAACAGGTAGAGAGCAGGTGGCTTGAACAAAGTGCATACCATGATAGCGCAAATGTGTCACACGAGATTGAAATCAATGATCCTGTATTTGTATTAAATTATGGACAAAGTCCCAAGTGGTTCCCGGCACTGTCGTGGCCAAAGAGGGGAGCAGGGTGCTTCAGGTCAAACTTTCAAATGGACTCATTCACCGGAAACACTTGGACCAAATCAAACTCAAATTCACGGACTATCCTGAGCAACCCACCTTGGACCCTACCTTTTGTGATCCCCCAACATACACACCTGTGGCAACCGGCACCACGGTTGACCATGCAGAACCCATCATCCACAGCAGCCCTGCAGGGCCCAACACATCAGGCAGTCCAGCAAGGCCAGCTGCACAGCAGCCCAGCGAGGGCCCAACAAATGATTCAACAATACCAGCTTTCACACCGAGATGATCAAGCAGGGAAAGAAGGGCCCCAGATCGATTCACATTGTAAATAGTTACACTTTGGGGGGAGTGTTGTTATATATGTGGACTTGTATTTACTCTGTACAGCCACCAGAGGGCTCATCCCCTGGAGTCCCAAGGGATCATAGAAACATAGAAAATAGGTGCAGGAGTAGATCATTCAGCCCTTCGAGCCTGCACCGCCATTGAATAAGATTATGTCTGATCTTTCACCTCAGTACCCCTTTCCTGCTTTCTATCCATACCCCTTGATCCCTTTCGCCATAAGGGCTACATCTAACTCCCTCTTGAATATATCCAACGAACTGGCATCAACAACTCTCTGCAGTAGGGAATTCCACAGGTTAACAACTCTCTGAGTGAAGAAGTTTCTCCTCATCTCAGTCCTAAATGGCTTACCCCTTGTCCTTAGACCATGTCCCCTGGTTCTGGACTTCCCCAACATCAGGACTATTCTTCCTGCATCTAATCTGTCCAATCCTGTCAGAATTTTATATGTTTCTATGAGATCCCCTCTCATCCTTTTAAACTCCAGTGAATAAAGGCCCAGTTGATCCAGTCTCTTGTCATATGTCAGACCAGCCATCCTGGGAATCAGTCTGGTGAACCTTCGCTGCATTCCTTCAATAGCAAGAACATCCTTCCTCAGATTAGGAGACCAAAACTGAACACAATATTCCAGGTGAGGCCTCACCAAGGCTCTATACAACTGCAGTAAGACCTCCCTGCTCCTATACTCAAAACCCCTAGCTATGAAGGACAACATACCATTTGCCTTCTTTACCACATGCTGTACCTGCATGCCAACTTTCAATGACTGATGTACCATGACACCCAGGTCTCGTTGCACCTCCCCATTTCCTAATCTGCCGCCATTCAGATAATATTCTGCCTTCATGTTTTTAACCCCAAAGTGGATAACCTCACATTTATCCACATTATACTGCATCTGCCATGCATTTGCCCACTCACCGAACCTGTCCAAGTCACCCTGCAGCCTCTTAGCATCCTCCTCGCAGCTCACAATGCCCCCCAGTTTAATGTCACCTGCAAACTTGGAGATATTACATTCAATTCCTTCATCTCAATCATTAATGTAGATTGTAAATAGCTGGGGTCCCAGCACTGAGCCCTGCGGCACCCCACTTGTCACTGCCTGCCATTCTGAAAAGGACCCATTTATGCCGACTCTCTGCTTCCTGTCTGCCAAAAACATCTCTATCTACATCAGTACATTACCACCAATACCATGTGCTTTAATGTTGCACACCAATCTCTTGTGTGGGACCTTGTCAAAAGCCTTTTGAAAGTCCAAATACACCACATCCACTGGTTCTCCCTTGTCCACTTGACCAGTTACATCCTCAAAAAATTCCAGAAGATTTGTGAAGCATGATTTCCCTTTCATAAATCCATGTTGACTTGGACCGATCCTGTCACTGCTTTCCAAATGCGCTGTTATTTCATCTTTCATAATTGATTCCAACATTTTCCCCACTACTGATGTCAGGCTAACCAGTCTATAATTACCCATTTTCGCTCTCCCTCCTTTTTAAAAAAGTGGTTTTACATTAGCTACTCTCCAATCCATAGGAACTGATCCAGAATCGATAGACTGTTGGAAAATGATCACCAATGCATCCACTATTTCTAGGGCCACTTCCTTAAGTACTCTGCGATGCAGACTCTCAAGCCCCGGGGATTTATCGGCCTTCAATCCCATCAATTTCCCTAACAAAATTTCCCGCATAATAAGGATATCCTTCAGTTCCTCCTTCTCACGAGACCCACTGTCCCCTAGTACTTCCGGAAGGTTATTTGTGTTTTCCTTTGTGAAGACAGAACCGAAGTATTTGTTCAACTGGTCCACCATTTCTTTGTACCCCATTATAAATTCAGCTGAATCTAACTGCAAGGGACCTACGTTTGTCTTCACTAATCTTTTTCTCTTCACATATCTATAGAAGCTTTTGCAGTCAGTTTTTATATTCCTGGCAAGTTTCCTCTCATACTCTATTTTCCCCGTCCCAATTAAACCCTTTGTCCTCCTCTGCTGAATTCTAAATTTCTCCCAGTCCTCAGGTTTGCTGCTTTTTCTGGCGAATTTATATGCTTCTTCCTTGGATTTAACACTATCCTTAATTTCCCTTGTTAGCCACGGTTGAGCCACCTTCACCATTTTATTTTTACCCCAGACAGGGATGGAGAATTATTGAACTTCAGCCATGTGATCTTTAAATGTTTGCCATTGTCTCTCCACCATCAACCCTCTAAGTATCATTTGCCAGTCTATTCTTGCCAATTCACGTCTCATACCATCGAAGTTACCTTTCCTTAAGTTCAGGACCCTAATCTCTGAATTAACTGTGTCACTCTCCATCTTAATAAGGAATTCTATCATATTATGGTCACTCTTCCCCAAGGGGCCTCGCACAACAAGATTGCTAATCGTTTCTAATTACACATCACCCAGTCTAGGATGACCAGCCCTCTAGTTGGCTCCTCAACATATTGGTCCAGAAAACCATCCCTAATACCCTCAAGGAAATCCTCCTCCATCGTATTGCTACCAGTTTGTTTAGCCCAATCTACATGTTGATTAAAATCGTCCACGATAATTGCCATACCTTTAATGCACGCTTCCCTAATTTCTTGATTGATGCTGTCCCCAACCTCACTACTACTGTTTGGCAGTGTGTACACAACTCCCACTCGCGTTTTCTGCCCTTTGGTATTCTGCAGCTCCACCTATACAGATTCCACATCATCCAAGCTAATGTTCTTCCTTACTATTGCATTAATTTGCTCTTTAACTAGCAACACTACCCCACCTCCTTTTCCTTTCTGTCTATCCTTACTGAATGTTGAATACTCCTGGATGTTGAGTTCCCAGCCTTGGTCACCCTGGAGCCATGTCTCCGTGATGCCAATGATATCATAGTCATTAATTGCTGCCTGTGCAGTTAATTCGTCCACCTCATTATGAATACTCCTCGCATTGAGGCACAGAGTCTTCAGGCTTGCCTTTTTAACACACTTTGCCCTTTTAGAATTTTGCTGTAAGTTGGCCCTTTTTGATTTTTGCCTTGGGTTTCTCTGCCCTCCACTTTTACTTTTCTTCTTTCTATCTTTTGTTACTGCCCCCATTCTACTTCCCTCTGTCTCCATGCATAGGTTCCCATCCCCCTGCCATATTCGTTTAACCCCTCTCCAACAGCACTCGCAAACACTCCCCCTAGGACATTGGTTCCAGTCCTACCCAGGTGCAGACTGTCCGGTTTGTACTGGTCCCACCTCCCCCAGAACCGGTTCCAATGTCCCAGGGATTTGAATCCCTCCCTTCTGCACCACTCCTCAAGCCACGTATTCATCTGAGCTATCCTGCGATTCCTACTCTGACTAGCACGTGGCACTGGTAGCAATCCTGAGATTACAACCTTTGAGGTCCTACTTTTTAATTTAACTCCTAGCTCCCTAAATTCAACTTGTAGGACCTCATCCTGTTTTTTACCTATATCGTTGGTACCTAAATGCACCATGACAACTGGCTGTTCACCCTCCCTTTTCAAAATGTCCTGCACCCGCTCCGAGACATCCTTGACCCTTGCACCAGGGAGGCAACATCCCATCCTGGAGTCTCGATTGCGGCCGC
Source organism: Pristiophorus japonicus (assembly GCF_044704955.1). NCBI lineage: Eukaryota > Metazoa > Chordata > Chondrichthyes > Pristiophoridae > Pristiophorus > Pristiophorus japonicus. The sequence continues at coordinate 293,828,931 of NC_091981.1, read as the reverse complement.
AGAAATGTCTATCTATTCCCCTTACAATTGAATCCCCTATCACTATAGCTCTCCCATTCTTTTTCTTCCCCTCCTGTGCAGCAGAGGCACCCACGGTGCCATGAACTTGGCTGCTGCTGCTCTCCCCTGATGAGTCATCCCCCTCAACAGTACCCAAAGCGGTGTATCTGTTTTGCAGGGGATCCCATAATCCCTGTTTTGCAGGGGATCCCATAATCCCTGTTTTGCAGGGGATCCCATAATCCCTTGGGAGCACAGGTATTTAAGGAGGCTTCACAAGTTGGAGAGGCACTCTGGAGACCTGCAAGAAAAGACTAAGGTCACACTTTACTTTGAGCTCACAGTGTTCAGTCTGACTCTTTCTCCTTACGCAACAGTAACAATGAGGGTAGTGCGTTTGATGTCGTGCACATGGATTTTAGCAAGGCTTTTGACAAAGTCCCACATGGCAGACTGGTCAGAAATGTAAAAGCCCATGGGATTCAAGGGAAAGTGGCAAGTTGGATCCAAAATTGGCTGAGTGGCAGGAGGCAGAGAGTAATGGTCGATGGAAGTTTAGTGACTGTAAAGTTGTTTCCAGTGGGGTTCCGCAGGGCTCAGTACTACATCGCTTGCTTTTTGTGCTATATATTAATTACTTAGATTTCAATGTAGGGGGCATGATTAAAAAGTTTGTGGATGATACAAAAATTGGCCATGTGGTTGATAGTGAGGAAGAAAGCTGTAGACTGCAGAAAGATATCAATGGACTGGTCAGATGGGCAGAAAAGTGACAAATGGAATTCAATCCGGAGAAGTGTGAGGTAATGCATTTCTGGAGGGCTAACAAGGCAAAGGAATACACAATAAATGAGATGATACTGAGGTGTGTTGTGAAACATAGGGACCTTGGAGTGCATGTCCACAGATCCCTGAAGGTAGCAAGACAGGTAGATACGGTAGTTAAGAAGGCATACGGAATACTTTCCTTTATTAGCCGAGGCATAGAATATAAGAGGAGGGAGGTTATGAATGACCTGTATAAACTAGATAGAGAGCATAGGAAGCACCTATATCCCTTAGCAGAGAGGTCAATAACCAGGGGCAAAGATCCTACAAATCCCCTGGGAGGATAGACGCACCAACATTAGTGTCCTTGACTAAGCCAACATCCCCAGCATTGAAGCACTGACCACACTTGATCAGCTCTGCTGGGCAGGCCACGTTGTCCGCATGCCAGATATGAGACTCCCAAAGCAAGCGCTCTACTCGGAACTCCTTCATGGCAAATGAGCCAAGGATGGACAGAGGAAACATCCTCAAAGCCTCCCTGACAAAGTGCAGCATCCCCACCGACACCTGGGAGTCCCTGGCCAAAGGCCGCCCTAAGTGGAGGAAGTGTATCCAGAAGGGCGTTGAGCACCTCGAGTCTCATCGCCGAGTGCATGCAGAAAACAAGCGCAGGCAGCGGAAGGAACGTGCGGCAAACCTGTCCCACCCTCCCGTCACTCTCAACGACTGTCTGTCCCACCTGTGACAGAGACTGTGGCTCTCGTATTGGACTATTCAGCCACCTAAGGACTCATTCAAAGAATGGAAGCAAGTCTTCCTCGATTCCGAGGGACTGCCTATGATTATGATGAGATTTAAATTGCCAGATTTAAGAGGGAAGTTGAGAACTTTTTTCACCCAGAGGGTGGTGTGGGTCTGGAACTCACTGCCTGAAAGGGTGATAGAGGCAGAAACGCTCATTACATTTAAAAAGTATTTGGATATGCACTTGAAGCGCCGTTCGTTCATCGCCGCTGGGCCAAAATTCAGGAACTCTCTCCCTGACAGCACTGTGGGAGTTCCTTCACCACAAAAACTGCAGCGGTTCAAGGCGACGGCTCACCACCACCTTTTCAATAGGCAACTGGGATGGGCAATAAATGCTGGCCTTGCCAGAGACGCCCAACAGCCCAGGGACGAATAAAAAAAGTCTACAAGGCTACGGAGCAAGAGCTGGAAAGTGGGATTAGGCTGGTTAGCTCTTTTTTGGCCAGCACAGACACTATGGGTCAAACTGGCCTCCTTGTGTGCAGTAAATTTCTTTCATACTATGACACTCTTGTACCAATGCACTTACAGACTCAGTCCAAGTATCAGTCTAGAATTGAAGGCTGCATTTGTGCCGACTCACCTTTATCCAGAGGACACGGAGCTGGAGTTGCAGGTCCTCCCGCTGCAATGAGACAGAGAATGGAATTCAGTTTAAAACATGACAATTAATTAACGTGCTATCAACATGCAATCGGAACACAGATAGTGATTGTACCTGCCGAGGGAAAGTGGCAAAGCGAGCGGCCGGACCGTCTGGCAGCGGGAAACCTGGCAGATTTTGCCGGTCAGGCATCTTTATCATTCCACTGGCTGGCTTTCCGCTCAAAAGGGCCTACGACATGCTCCCCCAGTAGCTGCAGCATGGCTGGTGGACTGCTGCTGAGTTTCAGTGGGGGCGGCTGCAGATTGCCTTGCAGGAGGATCTCAAGGAGCTCTAGACCTAGAAGGCCCGGCTGTAGACTGCACTAGGTCGGTATGGGTGGGAGCAGTGTGGACTGGCTGGCTGACAAACAACAGCAAGAGTACTGGTGCAGTGGCAGTGATGGGAGGACATATGCTGTCATCCTGAGAGAGGACAGCAGGTTTGTGGTCCATGGAGCCACTTCCACTCCGCTGGGGTTGCCTCAGCCATGCCCTGTAGGAGGACAGATTGCTGGACTGCTATGTGTCATGTATTCAACTGTCATTGTAATCCATGTATAAACTGACCTAAGTTGTACACCGTGAGAACACTGACCACTAGGTGGTGAACTTGTGGGAGACACTCCTAACCTGGACTTTCAGGTATAAAAGGGGAAGCTCCAACCATCTTCTCCACTTCAGTGCTGGCTAATAAAGGTTACTGGTCACAGAGTGACCTTCTCTCTAGTATGGGCCTCGTGTGCATTTTTACTGTGTAGTAAGGACATATTATTGGCGACGAGAAGCTGGGATTGAAACCACGCGAGCATGGCCACTAGCAGCATAGACGAGAGGTACTGTGTTGGTGATGATTGGGATGATTTTATTGAGACTACAGCAAAGTTTCGTCACTAAGGAATGGCTGGGACAGGATTCGGCCGACAAACGCAGGGCTCATCTCCTGACGGTTTGTGGATCCAGGATGTACTCCCTGATGAAGGACCTTCTAGCGCCAGAGAAGCCGGCGGACAAGACTTTTGAAGAGCTCAGTAAGTTGATCGGGGAACACTTTAAACCGGCAAGCAGCATGCACATGGCGAGACACCGGTTTTACACGCACCGGCGGTGAGAAGGACAAAGCGTTCCAGACTTCGTGGCAGACCCCCGGCGACTGGCGAGCCATTGTAAGTTCCCAGATGTATGCAGAGCGGAGATGCTGCGAGATATTTTCATTGAGGGCATTGGGCACGCTGGGGTTTTCAGGAAACTGATTGAGACCAAAGACTTGACCCTGGAAACGGCGGCTTTGATGGCCCAGACATTTACCTCAGGGGAGGAAGAGACCAGAATGATGTTTGACAAAAATCTTGGTTTAAATGCAGCAAATGGACAGGGAGTCAACATTGTTAACGCAGGGCCAATCGGACATGCCCGAGCATGTAGTCAAACCCAAAGGGGGAATTCAACAGAGACAATGGCTAGCTGAACGGCGATTCATGCCATTGCAAGGGACAATGCGGCCAGTAATAGGGCCATCAACAGCTGTCAATGGTGTGTTTAAGGACAGTTACAGAGACAGTCAGAGACGATCGACTGATAATGGATCTTTTGTTTCCAACAACGGCTCATGCTGGAGGGAAACACACAGCCAGAGCTTGCAGGTATCAGCAATATACCTGCAGAAACTGCAACGTCAGTTATGTGCAGGAAGCCTGCAGCCAGGCTGATGTACGAGGAGGACGGGGATGATGTAAGCCCTATGAGGCCAAATAGACACTGGGGGAACTCGCTGGAAGCTGAAGTTCAGTGAGTTCATGTGGAGCACATATACAGTTCATACACCAGGACGCCACCGATAATGATGAAAGTGCTCCTCAATGGCATCCCAGTATCAATGGTGCTAGACATGGGGGCCAGCCAGTCCCTGATGAGCATCAAGCAGTTCGACAAGTTGTGGGCGTCCAAGGCCAGGAGGCCAAAATTATTGCCGATTGATGTACAGCTATGGACATATACAAAGGAGATCATTCCGGTGCTAGGCAGTGCCACGGTAGTCGTGACCCACAAAGATTCGGAGAACAGGTTGCCACTCTGGATTGTCCCGGGAGACGGTCCCGCACTACTGGGGAGGAGTTGGCTTGCTGTCATGAACTGGAAATGGGGCGATGTCATAAGAACATAAGAATTAGGAACAGGAGCAGGCCATCTAGCCCCTCGAGCCTGCCCCGCCATTCAATAAGATCATGGCTGATCTGGTCGTGGACTCAGCTCCACTTACCCGCCCTCTCCCCGTAACCCTTAATTCCCTTATTGCTTAAAAATCTATCTATCTTTGACTTGAAAACATTCAATGAGCTAGCCTCAACTGCTTCCTTGGGCAGAGAATTCCACAGATTCACAACCCTCTGGGAGAAGAAATTCCTTCTCAACTCGGTTTTAAATTGGCTCCTCCGTATTTTGAGGCTGTGCCCCCTAGTTCTAGTCTCCCCGACCAGTGGAAACAACCTCTCTGCCTCTATCTTGTCTATCCCTTTCATGATTTTAAATGTTTCTATAAGATCACCCTTCATCCTTCTGAACTCCAAGGAGTAAAGACCCAGTCTACTCAATCTATCATCATAAGGTAACCCCCTCATCTCCGGAATCAGCCGAGTGAATCGTCTCTGTACCCCTTCCAAAGCTAGTATATCCTTCCTTAAGTAAGGTGACCAAAACTGCACGCAGTACTCCAGGTGCGGCCTTACCAATACCTTATACAGTTGCAGCAAGACCTCCCTGCTTTTGTACTCCATCCCTTTCGCAATGAAGGCCAATATTCCATTTGCCTTCCTGATTATCTGCTGCACCTGCAAACTAACCTTTTGGGATTCATGCACAAGGACCCCCAGGTCCCTTTGCACTACAGCATGTTGTAATTTCTCCCCATTCAAATAATATTCCCTTTTACTGTTTTTTTTCCCAAGGTGGATGACCTCACACTTTCCGACATTGTATTCCATCTGCCAAACCTTAGCCCATTCGCTTAACCTATCCAAATCTCCTTGCAGTCTCTCTGAGTCCTCTACACAACCCGCTTTCCCACTAATCTTAGTGTCATCTGCAAATTTTGTTGCACTACACTCTGTCCCCTCTTCAAGGTCATCTATGTATATTGTAAACAGTTGTGGTCCCAGCACTGATCCCTGTGGCACACCACTAACCACTGATTTCCAACTGGAAATGGACTCATTTATCCCAACTCTCTGCTTTCTGTTCGCCAGCCAATTCTCTATCCATGCTAATACATTTCCTCTGACTCCGCGTACCTTTATCTTCTGTAGTAACCTTTTGTGTGGCACCTTATCGAATGCCTTTTGGAAATCAAAATACACCACATCCATTGGTACACCTCTATCCACCATGCTCGTTATATCCTCAAAGAATTCCAGTAAGTTAGTTAAACATGATTTCACTTTCATGAATCCATGCTGCGTCTGCTTGATTGCACTATTCCTATCCAGATGTCCCGCTATTTCTTCCTTTATGATAGTTTCAAGCATTTTCCCCACTACAGATGTTAAACTAACCTGCCTTTTGCCTTCCCCCTTTTTTAAACAGAGGCGTTACATTAGCTGCTCTCCAATCCGCTGGTACCTCCCCAGAGTCCAGAGAATTTTGGTAGATTATAACGAATGCATCTGCTATAACTTCAGCCATCTCTTTTAATACCCTGGGATGTATTTCATCAGGACCAGGGACTTGTCTACCTTCAGTCCCATTAGCCTGACCAGCACTACCCCCCTAGTGATAGTGATTGTCTCAAGGTCCTCCCTTCCCACATTCCTGTGGCCTGCAAATTTTGGCATTGTTTTTGTGTCTTCCACTGTGAAGACGGAAGCATAATAATTGTTTAAGGTCTCAGCCATTTCCACATTTCCCATTATTAAATCTCCCTTCTCATCTTCTAAGGGACCAACATTTACTTTAGTCACTCTCTTCTGTTTTATATATCGGTAAAAGCTTTTACTATCTGTTTTTATGTTTTGCGCCAGTTTATTTTCGTAATCTATCCTTCCTTTCTTTATTGCTTTCTTAGTCATTCTTTGCTGTCGTTTAAAATTTTCCCAATCTTCTAGTTTCCCACTAACCTTGGCCACCTTATACGCATTGGTTTTTAATTTGATACTCTCAATGCAATTTTTCCTGTGGAGCGAATATCATGCTCACAGATCCTGGACAAATTTGACTCACTATTTCAATCCGGCATTGGCACTTTCATGGGGACCAAGGTAGTGATTCACATAAACCCGGACGCCAGGCCAGTGCACCGCAAGGCCAGAGCGGTGCCGTACGTGATGCGGGATCAGATAGAAGGTGAATTGGACCGCCTGCTGAGGGAAGGCATCATCTCGCCAGTCGAATTCAGTGACTGGGCGAGCCAGATTGTGCCGGTGCTCAAGGCGGGTGGGTCGGTCAGGATATATGGTGATTACAAGGCCACCATCAATCGGGTGTCACTCCAAGACCAGTACCCGCTACCGAGAGCGGAGGACCAAAACGGAAGCGATCCAGAGAGTATCCGGACCCCGTAACAAGATGGAGCTGCGTTCGTTCCTGGGGCTCCTGAACTATTTTGGTAACTTTCTTCCCAAATTGAGCACGCTGTTTGAGCCGCTACACGTGCTCCTACGCAAAGGTCATGAATGGGTCTGGGGAGACAGCCAGGAAAGGGCTTTTGATAGAGCACGCAATTTGTTATGTTCCAACAATCTGTTAACGCTATATGACCCATGTAAGAAACTTGTTTTAACATATGATGCGTCGTCCTATGGGGTCGGGTGTGTGTTGCAGCATGTAAATGTCAAGGGTCAGTTACAGCCGGTAGCTTATGCCTCCAGAAGTCTGTCCCAGGCAGAAAGGGGCTACGGGATGGTAGAAAAGGAAGCGCTTGCATGTGTATATGCAGTAAAAATAAAATGCATCAGTACATGTCTGGCAGGAAATTTGAGCTGGAGACAGATCACAAACCCCTAACGTCTCTTTTGGCCGACAACAAGGCCATAAATGCAAATGCGTCGGCCCGCATACAGAGATGGGCACTCACGTTAGCCACCTATTACTATACCATTCGGCACAGACCGGGCACTGAAAACTGCGCCGATGCACTCAGCAGGCTCCCACTAGCCACCACCGAGGGGGCAACCGAGCATGGTGCTGAGATGGTCATGGCTGTTGAAGCTTTCGAAAGTGAAGGCTCACCCGTGACAGCCCATCAGATCAAAGTCTGGACAAATCGAGACCCGCTACTGTCTTTAGTCAAGAAATGTGTCCCGAATGGGGACTGGGCAGCCACGTACGGAGCATGCCCTGAGGAATTTAAACCATTTCACAGACGCAAGGATGAACTCTCGATTCAGGCTGATTGCCTACTATGGAGAAACCGAGTAGTCATGCCCCAGATGGGCAGAGAGGCGTTCATCCGAGAACTCCACAATGAGCACCCGGGCATTGTCATGATGAAGGCAATTGCCAGGTCACGCGTTTGGTGGCCAGGGATAGATGCAAACCTGGAACTTTGTGTTCGCAGGTGCAACACGTGTGACCAGCTGGGCAATGCGTCCAGGGAAGCCCCCCTTAGCCCCTGGTCCTGGCCCACCAAGCCTTGGTCACGCATCCATGTGGACTACGCAGGTCCTTTCATGAGTAAAATATTTTTGGTTGTAGTAGACGCCTACTCCAAATGGATCGAGTGTGACATTCTCAATTCAAGCACATCCTCTGCCACGATAGAAAATCTACGAGCAATGTTCGCCACGCATGGTCTACCGGACGTCTTGGTCAGTGACAATGGCCCGTGCTTTACTAGCATTGAATTCCAGGACTTCATGCCATGAAATGGTATCAACATGTCAGAACGGCACCGTTCAAGCCGGCCTCAAACGGCCAGGCGGAACGAGCAGTGCAGATAATCAAACAGGGGATGCTCATAATCCAAGGAGGTTCCCTACAAAGCCGCTTATCACGCCTCCTATTGGCCAATAGATCCCGACCACACTCGCTCACAGGGGTTCCACCCGCAGAGCTGCTAATAAAAAGAACGCTCAAAACCAGGTTATCCCTTATACACCCCACCATGAAAGAAATTGTTGAGAGCAGGTGCTGGTCACAATGTGGCTACCATGATGGGAATGCGAGGGCACGATGTATCGATGTCAATGACCCTGTCTTTGTCCTCAACTACGCTGCAGGGCCCAAATGGCTCGCAGGCACTGTGATTGCCAAAGAGGAGAATAGGATTCTGGTAGTTAAACTTACCAATGGACAAATCTGCCGCAAACACGTGGATCAAACGAAAAGGAGGTTCAGCAACCCCATAGAAGAAGCAGAGGAAGAACATGTAGTAGAGTTCACTCCACCGCAGGTGATCGAACACCAGAACCAAGTGGAGGAGAGCCTAGTCACTATGGGCAGTCCGGACAGGCCTGAGGCACCGCAAACAGCAGACACTCAGGCCAGCGCCCAACAACCGGAGCCCCAACTCAGGCGCTCTGCAAGGAAGCGTAAACCACCAGAGAGACTTAACCTGTGATCCCAATAAGACTTTGGGGGGGAGGTGATGTCATGTATTCAACTGTCATTGTAATCCATGTATAAACTGACCTAAGTTGTACACCGTGAGAACACTGACCACTAGGTGGTGAACTTGTGGGAGACACTCCTAACCTGGACTTTCAGGTATAAAAGGGGAAGCTCCACCCATCTTCTCCACTTCAGTCCTGGCTAAAGGTTACTGGTCACAGAGTGACCTTCTCTCTAGTATGGGCCTCGTGTGCATTTGTACTGTGTAGTAAGGACATGTTACTATGAACCTTGCACACCCCTTTCCACACTGGAAAACACAGTCACGATGGCAGCTGTCTGAGTTTGTGTGATAGAAGCATGAACTTCCACTGCAGCCACACTCTTCTTTTGACTACCCTTTTACTATTTATTTGTTTCCAAAATGCTTTAGGGTTCCCTTTAATGTTAGCCGCTAATCTATTCTCATACTCTGTTTGCCCCTCTTATTCCCTTTTTTAAATCTCCTCTGTAGTTTCTACATTCAGCTTGGTTCTCTATTGAAATCTGAACCTTACAATTATCATAAATCTCGTTTTCCCCGTCACACCGGACAGTCCGACCAGAGCCGCAGCACCACGAGGCAGCGACACTCCGGTCAGGCCGCCCACACCCAACGTCCAAGTCAGACGCTCAACCCGAGAGCGCAGACCCCCGGTCAGGCTCGACCTGTAAACCACATCTAAGACTGGGGGGGAAGTGTTGTGATGTATTTGCAGCCATACTCTGTACCATGCATTGTACCATGTAATTACATGTAATAGCCAACAGATGGGGAGAGTCCGGGAGGCACACGTTATTGCACCTTGTGCTGCCTCCCTATGTAAAGCAGGCTCCCCCTGCAGTGCTCACTTTTGGAGTTTACATTAAACCTAAAGGTCACAAGGTGATCAGTTCCAGCAAATGGGCCACGTGTGATTTATTATAGTGATAAACATATGTATCAGACCTCTGCCTTCAGCCGTCTGTAATGCTGCTTTGCTGCTCCTGAGTATTGTTACGATTGATTGGAGCTTGTCCTGTTTCATAACTATTCTAAAATCCCACCGGCGGATGCCTCGGAACCAAGTTTTTTTTAACGAAAATACCTGGTGGTCCCAGAGGAACATAGACTTGTGCTCCGAGGCCTAGCTGTGCAGCCCAGTGCAGAGGCCCACGTATTCCCCCAGGAGCGTATGCGCATCCTGGGATCACGTGGGCCTAGATCACCAATCACAATGTAATATTCTCATTCATAGTAATGGGAGCTCCGAGTTCTCATTACTATCAATGAGAATACCTGTAAAATCAAATAAAACACAAGTATAAATTTAAAAAACATGTCACTTTTTAAAAATTAATTAAAATTGCATTAAATTAAATGTTTCAGAGAAAAATTTATTTTTTTGAAATTAAAAGAATGTTTTAATAGTGTTAAAAATAAACTTACCTTCATAGACAGGGTTTTTAAATATAAAAATAAGGAATAACATTTATTTTTTCTATTTATTAAAGCTCTTATGCTGATAAAAGCATCTGCCGAGAACTTCTGCTTTAGCACTCCAAGAGGGAAGCGGAGCGTCAAATCAAGCACGATCACTTCCCTTAGAGTGCCAAAGGAAGCAAGAGGGGTGGCAATGGCAATGGCAGACGCTCAACAATGTTCCGTGCAGCACTGCCATCCTTGGAGGCTCCTTTCCTCACTTAAAGAGAAGGGCCAATGATGGGGTCAATCACTCTTCATCATATCGCTGTGGGGCCACGGGACCTGTGCCAGGTGTATAACAGCCCCAAGCACTCGAAGAATCGCGGGGTCCAAAAAAACACTAGACTGGGGAGATTAATAAATGTTGCCCTGCTTGATCACCACTGCCTTTAAATAACGCTCCCCAAGCGGCCAGCCGAAGTGACAACGCCTCCTGCTGTTGCCGTTGTTGACGCCGGCCGATGCTGCAGGGGGCGAATATTGCATTTGGGGCGGTAATTGGGCGCTGCGCACCGGATGACGTCATGATCTACGGAGTGCTACAGAGTGAGGTGGTAAGGGTTAGCGCCGACAGGGAAGTTCGCGGGCATCGGTGAATTTGCCCAGTCAGTATTCCCTGAAAGTCCCGTTACCGCCCCCCGCAGGTGCTAACGACAGTCACAAACCAGGCCAATTTTTCTACCCCTTAAGAGTTTATCTCAGAAAGTTTGAAGCTCAACTTAATTTAGAGCAACTAATATTTACTCTCAACTTAGCTCAGTTGGTAGCACACTTGTAAGAGTCAGAAGGCTGGGGGCTGAAGTTCCACAACAACAACAACAACTTGTACTTATATAGCACCTTGAACATAGTAAAATGTCCCAAGGTGCTTCACAGGAGTGTTATTAGACAAAAATTTGACACCGAGCCACATAAGAGGAAATTAGCACAGGTGACCAAAAGCTGAAGAACTTAAGAAATAGAAGTAGGAGTCGGCCATACAGCCTCTCACACCTGCTACGCCATGTAATACGATCATGGCTGATCCGATCATGGACTCAGGTCCACTTCCCTGCCCGCTCTCCATAACCCCTTATTCCATTATCGGTGAAGAAACTGTCGATCACTGTCTTAAAGTTATTCAATGTCCCAGATTCCACAGCTCTCTGAGGCAGCGAATTCCACAGATTAACAATACTCTGAGAAGAAATTCCTCTTCATCTCAGTTTTAAATGGGCGGCCCCTTATTCTAAGATCATGAGCCCTAGTTCTAGTCTCCCCTATCAGTGGAAAATTCTCTCTGCATCCACCTTGTCAAGCCCCCTCATAATCTTATATGTTTCGATAAGATCACCTCTCATTCTTCTGAATTCCAATGAGTAGAGGCCCAATCTACTCAACCTTCCCTCATAAGTCAACCCCCTCATCTCCGGAATCAACCTAGTGAACCTTCTCTGAACTGCCTCCAAAGCAAGTATATCCTTTTGTAAATATAGAAACCAAAACTGCACGCAGTATTCCAGGTGTGACCTCACCAATACCCTGTATAACTGTAGTAAGACTTTCCTGCTTTTATACTCCATCCCCATTGCAATAAAGGCCAAGATACCATTGGCCTTGCTGATCACTTGCTGTACCTGCATACTGACCTTTTGTGTATCATGCACAAGTACCCCCAGGTCCCGCTGTACTGCAGCACTTTGCAATTTTTCTCCATTTAAATAATAATTTGCACTTTGATTTTTTTCTGCCAAAGTGCATAACCTCACACTTTCCAACATTATACTTCATCCGCCAAATTTGTGCCCACTCACTTAGCCTGTCTATGTCCTTTTGCAGATTTTTTGTGTCCCCCTCACACATTGCTTTTCCTCCCATCTTTGTATCGTCAGCAAACTTGGCTACGTTACACTCAGTCCCTTCTTCCAAGTCGTTAATATAGATTGTAAATAGTTGGGGTCCCAGCACTGATCCCTGCGGCACCCCACTGGTTACTGGTTGCCAACCAGAGAATGAACCATTTATCCCGACTTTCTGTTCTCTGTTAGTTAGCCAATCCTCTATCCATGTTAATATATTACCTCCAACCCCGTGAACTTTTATCTTGTGCAGTAACCTTTTATGTGGCACCTTGTAAAATGCCTTCTGGAAGTCCAAATACACCACATCCACTGGTTCCCCTTTATCCACCTTGTTCGTTACATCCTCAAAGAATTCCAGCAAATTTGTCAAACATGACTTCCCCTTCATAAATCCATGCTGACTCTGCCTGACCGAATTTTGCTTTTCCAAATGTCCTGCTACTGCTTCTTTAATAATGGACTCTAACATTTTCCCAACCGCAGATGTTAGGCTAACTGGTCTATAGTTTCCTGCTTTTTGTCTGCCTCCTTTTTTAAAACATTTGCAGTTTTCCAATCTGCTGGGACCTCCCCAGAATCCAGGGAATTTTGGTAAATTACAACCAATGCATCCACTATCCCTGCCGCTACTTCTCTTAAGACCCTAGGATGCAAGCCATCAGGTCCAGGGGATTTATCCGCCTTTAGTCCCATTATCTTACTGAGTACCACCTCCTTAGTGATTGTGATTGTGTTAAGTTCCTACCCCTCCTATAGCCCCTTGACTATCCACTGTTGGGATACTGTCCTCTACCGTAAAGACTGATACAAAATATTTGTTCAGAATTTCTGCCACTTCCATGTTCCGCATTACTAATTCCCTGGTCTCATATAAACATAGAAAATAGGTGCAGGAGTAGGCCCTTCAGCCTTCGAGCCTGTACCACCATTCAATAAGATCATGGCTGATCATTCACCTCAGTATCCCTTTCTTGCTTTCTCTCCACACCCCTTGATCCCTTTAGCCATAAGGGCCATATCTAACTCCCTCTAAGGGACCAACATTTACTTTAGCCACTCTTTTCCTTTTTATATACCTATTGAAACTCTTGCTATCTGTTTTTATATTTCGCGCTAGTTTACTTTCATAGTCTATCTTCCCTTACTCAATCATTTTTTCGTCATTCTTTGCTGGTTTTTAAAAGCTTCCCAATTGTCATGTATGTACTTTTGGGATCACTAGCCACTAGATGGCGTCACTGTTGGAGGCCATTTGGCTGCATTCACGCGTGTGCAGCCCAAGTATAAAAGGCCAGCCATTTTGTATATTAGTCACTTTGGGCCTTAATAAAGCAGAGCCAAGGTCATGCCTCTTGTAGATAAGCAGTATTCAGTCTAACAGTTATTGCATACACAACATTTGACGACGAGGCAACAAGAACCTTTGCGTGAAAAATTAGCACAATTGGACTGTTGGAGTGATTTGTGGAAGGAGAAGATTGGGCAGACTCTGTGAGCGATTTGAACCAGTTCTTCGTGACCAACAAAATAGAGGAGGTCGGCGACGCAGATTGGCGTCAGGCAGTGTTCCTCATGGTTTGCGGTCCAAAAATTTATGGTCTGATAAAGAATCTACTCCTGCCTGTGAGTCCAATAGAGAAGACGTATGAAGAATTGTGTACACTGGTACAGGACCACCTTAAGCCAGATGAAGGCATCATCATTTCGAAATATATATTCTACACGTACGTTCGCTCAGAGGGCCAGAATGCAGCGGAATTCGTTGCCGACCTGAGACGACTAGCGGGACCGTGTAAGTTCGGGGCTGTGTTGGCAGACATGCTGTGGGACTTCTTTGTAATTGGCATCAACCACGAGGTGATCCTGCGTGGAGACACTGGACTTGAACAGGGCCAACACGATCGCTCAGTCATGCATGACGACGGATAGAAGTCTAAAGCAGATTATCAGTGAAAAATCGAAACTCAGCAAGTCATGTAAATATGATTGATTTGGCATTCCGCAGAGCGGCACATGGCAGGGCCTACCCGACTGTGTATGCGAAACCTGTGGCTGCCCAAAGTCCGCCAACAGGAATGCATCAGACTTCTTCATGTTGGCGCTGTGGGGAAAATCACCGGCACCAGCAGTGCCGATTTAAGCAATACAGTTGTAACGGCTGTCTGAGAGTGGGGCATCTTCAGCGCAAATGTCCGCAGATGAGCAAGCGTGCTGCGACACACCACGTGGAGGATGATGGTCAGACTAGCGCGGATCCGGATACACAATCCGAGATACCAGAGGAGGAAGTGTGTCGATTGTACTTGTTCCTAACTAAGAGCAAACCGATAATGATCAACGTGAAATTTAATGGGGTGCCAGTATTGATGGAACTGGACACGGGGGTGAGTCAATCGATAATGAGCCATAGGGCATTCGACAAGCTGTGGGATACTACGGCTGTGAGGCCCAGGCTGAGTCCAGTCAATACCAAGTTGCGCATGTACATCAAAGAACGCATAACGGTGATTGGCAGTGCCACAATTAAAGTGCCGTATGACAGTGCGGTTCACGAGTTATCGCTATGGATTGTCCCAGGCGGTGGCCCAATGCTGTTTGACAGGAACTGGCTTGAAAAAAATCAGATGTGATTGGAACGACATCAAGGCGTTGTCGTCAGAGAAAGATACATGTGCCCAAGTACTGAGCAAGTTCCCCTTGCTGTTCGAATGAGGTGTCGGCAACTTCACGGGAGCCAAGGTGCAGATCCACATGGACTCAGATGCAAGACCCGTCCATCATAAAGCTCGGCCAGTTCCGTATATGAGGGAGAAGGTCGAAATCGAACTGGACAGACTCCAGCGTGAAGGGATCATATCACCGGTTGAATTTAATTGATGGGCCAGCCCCATTGTTCCTGTGCTGAAAGGTGATGGCACAGTCAGAATCTGTGGAGACTCCAAGGCTACGATCAACAGGGATTTGAAACAGGATCAGTACCCGTTACCGAAGGCTGATGACTTGTTTGCAATGCTGGCCGGGGAGAAGGCGTTCACCAAACTGGACTTGAAGTCGGCCTACATGACACAGAAGCTGGTTGAGACATCGAAGAGACTTACGTGCATTAACACACATAAAGGACTGTTTATTTATCACAGGTGCCCTTTTGGAATTCGCTCGGCTGCAGCAATATTTCAGAGAAACATGGAGAGTCTACTGAAGTCCATTCCCAGAACCGTCGTGTTCCAAGATGACATCCTGATCACAGGTCGTGACTCCGAGGAACATCTGAACAACCTGGAAGAGGTTCTACATCGTCTGGACAAAGTGGGACTCAGACTGAAATGTTCGAAGTGTGTTTTTATGGCACCAGAGGAAAAGTGCTGCTGACGGCATCCGGCCCAAGGACGTGAAAACCAAGGCCATCAAGAATGCACCCAAGCCGCAGAATGTGTCGGATCTGTGTTCGTTCCTGGGTCTACTCAACTATTTTGGTAACTTCCTATCTAAATTGAGCACCTTATTAGAACCACTGCACATGCTGCTACGAAAAGGCGACAACTGGGTGTGGGGTGCATCTCAATTCAGAGCTTTTGAGAAAGTCACTAATCTGCTTTGCTATAACAAGCTGCTGGTACATTATGACCCATGTAAACGTTTAGTATTGGCCTGTGATGCTTCGTCATATGGAATTGGTTGCGTACTCCAACATGCTAATGAGCCGGGCAAACTTCAACCAGTCGTGTATGCTTCAACAAGTTTGTCTAAAGCAAAAAGAGCCCACAGCATTGTAGAGAAAGAAGCACTAGCCTGTGTGTATGGGGTTAAAAAGATGCATCAGTACCTGTTTGGTCTTCGGTTTGAACTGGAGATAGATCACAAGCCGCTCATTTCACTGTTCTCTGAAAACAAAGGTATCAATACCAATACTTCAGCCCGCATCCAGAGGTGGGCGCTGGCATTATCCGCTTATGATTATGTCATTTGCCATAGACCTGGCACCGAGAATTGTGCTGATTCTTTGAGCTGTCTGTCGTTGCCCACACCGGAGGTGGAAACGCCATAACCGACGGACCTATTGTTAGTTATGGATGCTTTTGAGAGTGAAGGAACCCCTGTCACGGCTCAACAAGTTAAGACCTGGACCAGCCGGGACCCGATTTTATCGGTGGTGAAGAGTTGCATCCTCAAAGGTGATTGGTCCGCCATACCCAAGCAAATGTGTGAGGAGACCAAACCTTACATTCGTCACAAAGACGAACTGTCTATTCGGTCGGGTTGTATACTGTGGGACAATTGTGTTGCTATGCACAAGAAAGGGAGAGAGAAATTTGTACGTGAGCTACATAGCACACAACCTGGCATTGTAATGATGAAAGCCATCACCAGGTCTCATGTATGGTGGCCGGGAATTGACTCTGAGCTGGAATCATGTGTGCATCAGTGCAACACTTGTATGCAGCTCAGCAAAGCACCAGCGGATTCGCCGCTGAGTCTGTGGTCATGGCCGTCTAAACCATGGCCCAGGATCCACATAGACTTTACAGGTCCCTTCCTGGGGAAGATGTTTTTAGTTGTAGTGGATGCATATTCGAAGTGGATAGAGTGTATAATCATGTCATCCAGCACATCTACAGCTACCATTGAGAATGTCAGTGTCATGTTCACGACACATGGTCTGCCTGACATCGTTGTTAGCGACAACGGATCGTGCTTCACCAGTCAGGAGTTTCAAGAGTTCATGAAACTCAATAGTATCAAACATGTAAGGTCAGCTCCGTTCAAACCTGCATCCAATGGGCAAGCAGAACGTGCTGACCAAATTATAAAGCAGAGTATAAAGCGAGTAATCCAAGGGTCACTACAGACCCGTTTATCATGCATACTGCTTAGTTACAGGACAAGACCACACATGCTTACCGGGGTCTCGCTTGCAGACCTAATGATGAAGAGCAGTCTTAAGACCAAGCTATCTCTTGTACACCCTGACTTGAATAATCATGTTGAATATGGAAGATAAAGTCAGTAAGGGTGTCACGATTGGGCAGCTGTGTCATGCGATATTTCTGTAAATGATCCTGTATATGTTCTGAATTATGGTCAGGGTCCCAAGTGGATCACTGGTACTGTCATGGCCAAGGAGGGCAACAGAGTATTTATCGTGAAGCTCAAAAATAGGCAAACAATGCAGGAAACATATGGATCAGACAAAGCTGCGGCAAACAGACGAACCGGAACAGTTGGAGGAAGAGACAATCGACAACCAATCAACCTACCCCCAGTCATCAGAGGACAATGGTCATCAGTGAATCGGGACTTTCAATCACTGACATGTTCAATGAAAATAGACTTTCAATTCCTGATGTGGCCATTGCCACCAGGTCAGCCACCCAGCCACCAGTCACAACAGACTCTGAACACTCACCCAAGGCTGGTGTTGAACTGAGACGGTCAACCCGGGAGCGTAAAACACCGGACCGTCTCAATTTGTAAAAGACTGTGTTAATATCTCAGAGGGGGGTATTGTCATGTATGTACTTTTGGGATCACTAGCCACTAGATGGCGTCATTTTTGGAGGCCATTGGGCTGCACGCATGTGTGTGTAGCCCAAGAATAAAAGGCCAGTCATTTTGTATATTAGTCACTTTGGGCCTCAATAAAGCAGAGCCAAAGTCATACCTCTTGGAGTTAAACAGTACTCAGTCTAACCGTTAGTGCATACCAATCTTCAGTCCTCCCACTAGCTTTGGCCACTTTGTATGCCCTTGTTTTTAATTGGATACCGTCCTTTATTTCTTTAGTTAGCCACGGATGGCTATCTTTTCTTTTACACTCTTTCCTCCGCTGGAATATATTTTTCGAGAGTTGTGAAATATCTCCTTAAATGTATGCCACTGTTCATCAACCTTCCTACACCTTAATAACCTATTTTCTCAGTCCACTTTAGCCAACTCTGCCCTCATACTTTCATAGTCTCCTTTATTTAAGCTTAGTACACTGGTTTGAGATCCAACTTTCTCACTCGCCATCTGAATTTGAAATTCAACCATGCTATGATCCTTTACTAGGAGATTGTTTATTAATCCTGTCTCATTACACAGGACCAGATCTAAGATAGCCTGCCCCCTCGTTGGTTCCATTACATACTGCTCAAGGAACCCGTCCCTTATGCACTCTATGAACTCTTCCTCAAGGCTACCCTGACCAATTTGATTTGTCCAATCAATATGGAGATTAAAATCACCCATGATTATTACTGTTCCATTTCTTCAAGCCCCCACTATTTCCTGGTTTATACTCCGACCAACAGAGTTGCTACTGTTAGGGGGCCTATAGACTATGTCCACCAGTGACTTTTTCCCCTTATTATTGCTTATCTCCACCCAAACTGTTTCAACATCCTTATCATTTGAGCCAATATCGTTTCTCACTATTGCAGTGATTCCATCCTTTATCAATAGAGCTACCTCACCTCCTTTTCCTTTCTGTCTGTCCTTCCGGATTGTCAAATACCCCAGAATATTTAATTCCCAGTCCTGGTCACCTTGCAACCATGTCTCTGTAATGGCTATCAGATCATACCCGTTTGTATCTATTTGTGCCGTCAACTCATCTATTTTGTCGCGAATGCTACATGCATTTAGACAAAGTGCCTTTAAATTTTTTTTTTTTTTACCCTTTTTTCTGCTTGTTTCCTCTCTCCTTCAAACATTTTCTTTATGTTTGCTTTCTAATTCTAGCTTTACTCCCCTCCCTACTGAATCTATTTTCAGGTTCCCATCCCCCTGCCAAGCTAGTTTAAACTCTCCCCAACAGCACTAGCAAACCCCGCCGCGAGAATATTGGTCCGGGCTCTGTTGCAGTACAACCCGCCCGGCTTGTACAGGTCAAGAGATAAGTTTCAAGAAGCATCTTAAAGGAGGAAAGAGTGGTAGAGAGGCGGGCGGTTTAGGGAGGTAATCGCAGAGCTTAGGGCCCAGGCAGCTGAAGGCACGGCCACCGATGGTTGAGCGATTATAGTCAGGGATGCTCAGGATGGAAGAATTTGAGGAGCGCAGACATCTCAGGGGGTTGTGAGGCTGGAGGATATTACATAGCTAGGGAGGGGCGAGGCCGTGGAGAGATTTGAAAACAAGGATGAGAATTCTGAAATAGAGGTGTTACTTAACTGGGAGCCAATGTAGGTCAGTAAGCACAGTGATGAATGAATGGCATTTGGTGCGAGTTAGATGAGGTCCTTACTACTAGGGGGATCAAGGGGTATGGCGAGAAAGCAGGAATGGGTACTGAAGTTGAATGTTCAGCCATGAACTCATTGAATGGCGGTGCAGGCTAGAAGGGCCGAATGGCCTACTCCTGCACCTATTTTCTATGTTTCTATGTTTCTATGTTTCTATGACACAGGCAGCCGAGTTTTGGATGACTTGAGCATGTAATTGGCAAAAATACTACAGGGCAGATGAGAAGAATTTTTTTAGGCAGTAAATTGTTATGATCTGGAATGCACTGCATGAAAGGGTGATGGAAGCTTACATATTGTATATATATTGTATGTAAAATTTCTGGTGCAAGATCATGTCCCTGAAATAGTACGGTAGAATACTGGTTATGTTCCTGGACTAGTAATCCAGAGGCCTGGAGTAATAATCCGTAGAGGCGAGTTCAAATCCCAGTACGGCAGCCGAGGAATTTAAATTCAATTAGTTAAATAAATCTGGAATTAAAAAGCTGGAGATCATGAAATTACCAGATTGTCGTAAAAACCCATCTGGTTTTAGGGAAGGAAATTTGCCATCCTTACCCGATCTGGCCCAAATGTGACTCCAGACCGTCAGCAATATGGTTGACTCTTAACTGCCCTCTGAAATGGCCTAGCAAGCCACTCAGTTGTACCCAGGAGAGGTGTGAGCCTGAGGCCCAGAAGAGCCGAGGGCCCAGGGGCAGCCCACACTGCGATATGTGTGCGCACTAGGTCCGTGCAACAGAGCTGGTCTCCAGTTGTCTTGGGTAATCCTTGCCACTGGACCAAGACCTAGCTCTATCAAGCCCGTGTGGTGGCTGGTGTGCACCGGCCACCACACGTTAAAAAAATCCACGCACAGGCATCTTCCACCCTTCAAGATGTGGAATATTAGGTCCTTCATTGAAACACCTGTGAACTCATTCCTTTTTGGCGTGGAAGCAAGTCATCCTTGCTTCGAGGGACTGCCTATGATGATGATGATGTACCAAACCATTGCACAAAGTAACCAATGTGGGAGTACCTTCACCACAAGGACTGCACAGTTCAAGAAGGTGACTCGCCATCACCTTCTTAAGCGCAATTAGGAATGGACAATAAATGCTGGCCTTACCAGCGACGCCCACATCCTGTAAACGAATACATTTAAAAAACTTTAACTCTGTTTCCCTCTCCACTGATGCTGCCTGACCTGCTGAGTATTTCCAGCATGTTCTGTTTTTATTTTGGATTTCCAGCATCCACAGTATTTTGCTTTTGATCTGGAATGCCCTGTCTAGTTCCCTTGGCCCCCAGCTCTCTGCTTTCAAAAACCTCCTCAAAGCCCTTCACTTCCAGCGTGCCTTTGGTCCCCACCACTGTTTAACTTTTTGCTCTCTCCACACCCGCCCCCCCCCCGCCCCACAACCCAGTTTGGCATCCCCTCTATTTTTTTCCCCTAACTTTAAGGACTTTGACACATCTTCCTACAAGTGAGTAACTCCACAGAACTGTAAGTTTTGTATACACATCTTACCTATAAAGCACAGGTAAAAACTAGAAACATTTAAATTTGTGGCACTTGAGAAGGTAAAACAATGATTTACAAGGATGATACCAGAACTGAGAGATTAGAAGTATTTTTAACATTGAACTGTAATTACCCAAAAGGAAATCGTAAGAGTGTGTGTTCACGCGTGTAAATTCAGTTTCCTGTTTTCCAGTAAAGGCTGAACAACTGAGGCTCTTTTCTCTAGAAAAAAGAAGACTAAAGTGTGACCTAATAGAGGTCTTTCAAATTATGAAAGGTTTGAAAACGAAAATATTTCCACTTGAGGGGCAGTCTAAAATTAGGGAGTAATAAATCCAGCAGGGAATTCAGAAGAAAAGTCTTTACCAAGAGAGTGGTTAGAATTTGGAAATCGCTACAGCAGGGAGTGGTTGAGGCGACTAGCATTGATGGATTTAGGGGGAAGCTAGATAAACACGAGGGAGGAGTGATATGTGGATAGGGTAAGATGAAGAAGGGTGGGAGGAAGATCGTGTGGAGCATAATCACTGGCAAAAACCAGTTGGTCCAAATGGCCTGTTCCTGTGCAGTAAATTCTATGTAAGTCTATGTAATTAAATAGAGCTTTCATGCATTCAAAAGTTGGTGTATAGCAAGTTCTGCCATTTCCGTAACACAATCTACACAGCAAGAACAACAAATATAAAAATATCACTGTCAAAATTGTCAAACCCCATCACGTATTCGTATGAAGTAGCTGACCAGTTTTCTCTCTCACAAACAGGGGTCAACAACCAGGGGCCATAGATTTTAAGTAATTGATAGGAGGTTTAGAGGAGATTTGAGCAGTCATTTCTTCACTCAGAGGGTGGTGGGGGTCTGGAACTCACTGCCTGACAGGGTGGTAGAGTCAGAAACCCTCACCACATTTAAAAGGTCTTGAATGTGCACTTCAAGTGTCGTGACCTACAGGGCTATGGACCAAGAGCTAGAAAGTGAGATTAGGCTGGATAGCTCTTTGCCAGTCGACGCGGACACGATGGGCCAAAATGGCTTCCTTCTGTGCTGTAAATTTCTATGATTCTGTGAAATGCACACTCAGAACAGGACATGCGCTGAAGGCAAGAGCTGAGCCTCTGTTCTGTGTTTGCCCCTCATGGTACATGTGCAGCTCAGTGTAATATATAGCTCCAACTAGTGGACTAATGTGGTAATGCCACTATTAATGTTTATACAATAAAAGCATCAGGTGATTAGGTCACCTGACAAGTTCCTGTGTTAAGAGCCATCTTGTAAGTGTGCATCTGTCATGTTGTAGAACATATATCAAATTGGCGATGAGGATAGGATTATTGAATTCCTTAGCTGAAATTTTTGTTGGTGGATGATCCAGCCAAACAACAGAGAGATTAGAGAGGTCCTTTGTTTTGCAGAACAGCTAAAAATCCAAGGTAAATTACAAGCACACTTGGCTGAACTGAAGAGTCCAGATGGCTGCGCCTATGGGAATAATAG
Source organism: Pristiophorus japonicus (assembly GCF_044704955.1). NCBI lineage: Eukaryota > Metazoa > Chordata > Chondrichthyes > Pristiophoridae > Pristiophorus > Pristiophorus japonicus. The sequence goes on along the minus strand of NC_091981.1, from coordinate 293,806,602 downwards.
GGCACTTGGGCGAGTTTCAATGCGACCGAGACACATTCGGAGCGTATGTGGAGTCACTAGAAATGTTTTTCACTGCAAATAGTATCATCGAAGTCCCCAATGGTGAAAACCGTAACCGGGAGGTTTCAGAAAGAAAACGGGCTATTTTCCTGACTGAAGCAGGACCCAAGGTGTATGAAACCCTGAAAAACGTGCTTGTTCCCAACAAGCCAAAGGACACGCCACTGAAGCAGGAACCCCTAGAAATAGCTAAAAGTTATCATTTTGGAACACGAGATCAATTAATTGATGAAAGTATCAGTCAAAGTAAAACTTCAGGACAGTATTGAAGGAGTGCTGCCTTGTCAGAGGTGCCAGCTTTTGAATGAGACATTATTCTATGATAAACCTAGGCCCCATCTGCTGGGCCATGATGTCACCAGAAGACCCCAAATCCTTCATCTTGATGTGCACAAAGACACTTACATTTTTGATGAGATTAAGATTGAACAAATAAAAGCCATCGATGAAACACCGATAAATGTGAGGTAATACATTTGGTAGGCAGAATAGGGAGGTCACTTATTACTTGGAGGGTGCGAGCCTGGGTGGGGTAGAGGAATAAAGGGATCTCGGAGAACAAATACACAAATCACTGAAAGTAATGACACAGGTTAGCAAGGCCATAAAAAAAGCAAAGCAAACCAAGCACGAGGGTTTATTTCTAGAGGGATTGAATTGAAAAGTAGGGCAGTTATGCTAAACCTGTATCGAACCTTGGTTAGACCGCACTTGGAGCACTGCGTACAGTTCTGGTCGCCATATTATAAAAAGGATATAGAGGCATTGGAGAGGGTGCAGGGAAGATTTACAAGGGTAATAGCAGAAATGCGAGGGTATACATATCAGGAAAGGATGAACAGGTCTCTTTTCTCTTGAAAAAAAAGGCTGAGGGGTGACCTAATAGAGATCTTTAAAATTATGAAACGTTTTGATAGAGTGGATATAGAGAGAATGTTTCCACATGTGGGGACGAGCATAACTAGAGGCCGTCAATGTAAAATAGTCACCAAGAAATCAAATCGGGAATTCAGAAGAAACTTCTTTACCCAACCTCAAGGGGTATGAAGAGAAAGCAGGAAAGGGGTACTGAGGTGAATGATCAGCCATGAATCTTATTGCAGGCTCGACGGGCCGAATGGCCTACCCCTGCACCTATTTTCTATGTTTCTATGTGTACACTGTAGCTTAAAAAAAACTATATATTCACTGTCATTTCAGAAACTTTCAGGGCCGAGCATTGCGTGACCACTTTGTTTGTGGGATGAAAAATGAAGCAATCAGTTGTTGACAAACAAAAAGGGCCACATTACAGAAAAATTCTAAAGGGGCAAAGTGTGTTAAAAAGACAAGCCTGAAGGCTCTGTGACTCAATGCGAGGAGTATTCAGAATAAGGTGGGCGAATTAACTGCGCAGATAGCAGTTAACGGATATGATGTAATTGGCATCACGGAGACATGGCTCCAGGGTGACCAAGGCTGGGAACTCAACATCCAGGGGTATTCAACATTTAGGAAGGATAGGCAGAGAGGAAAAGGAGGTGGGGAGGCTTTGCTGGTTATAGAGGAAATTAATGCAATAGTAAGGAGGGACATTAGCCTAGATTATGTGGAATCGGTATGGGTGGAGCTGTGGAATTCCAAAGGGCAGAAAACGTTAGTGGGAGTTGTGTACAGACCACCAAACAGTAGTAGTGAGGTTGGGGGACAGCATCAAACAAGAAATAAGGGATGCGTGCAATAAAGGTACAGCAGTTATCATGGGCGACTTTAATCTACATATTGATTGGGCGAACCAAACTGGCAGCAATGCGGTGGAGGAGGATTTCCTGGACTGTATTAGGGATGGTTTTCTAGACCAATATGTCGAGGAACCAACTAGAGAGCTGGCCATCCGAGGTGATGTGTAATGAGAAAGGACTAATTAGCAATCTTGTTGTGCGATGCCCCTTGGGGAAGAGTGACCATAATATGGTAGAATTCTTTATTAAGATGGAGAGTGACACAGTTAATTCAGAAACTAGGGTCCTGAACTGAAGGAAAGGTAACTTCGACAGTGTGAGGCGTGAATTGGCTAGAATAGACTGGCAAAGGATACTTAAAGGGTTGCTGGTGGATAAGCAATGGCAAACATTTAAAGATCACATGGATGAACTTCAGCAATTGTACATCCCTGTCTGGAGTAAAAATAAAATGGGGAAGGTGGCTCAACCATGGTTAACATTGGAAATTAAGGATAGTGTTAAAGTCAAGGAAGAAGCATATACATTGGCTAGAAAAAGCAACAAACATGAGGACTGGGAGAAATTTAGAATTCAACAGAGGAGGACTAAGGGTTTAATTAAGAGGGGGAAAATAGAGTATGAGAGGAAGTTTGCAGGGAACATAAAAACTGACTGCAAAAACTTCAATAAATATTTGAAGAGAAAAAGATTAGTGAAGACAAACGTAGGTCCCTTGCAGTCAGATTCAGGTGAATTTATAATGGGGAACAAAGAAATGGCAGACCAACTGAACAAATACTTCGGTTCTGTCTTCATGAAGGAAGACACAAATAACCTTCCGAATGTACTAGGGGACAGTGGGTCTAGTGAGAAGAGGAACTGAAGGATATCCTTATTAGGCTGGAAATTGCGTTAGGGAAATTGATGGGATTGAAGGCCGATAAATCCCCGGGGCCTGATAGTCTGCATCCCAGAGTACTTAAGGAAGTGGCCCTAGAAATAGTGGATGCATTGGTGATCATTTTCCAACAGTCTATCTGTTGTGTATTGCTCTGGTACATTAAATGTATGATAAGTACAACGGTGCACCACAGAGGGTGCTGTGGTGGGAGACCTGAAAGTACCTGCACGAGGCAGTATAAAAGGCTGCCCACCACACCTGTGGAGCACTCTGGAGCTGTTCAACAAAGGACTAAGGTCACAGCAGTTAGACTTACACCAGACCGTGTGGAGTCAGTGATTTGTGTGCTACATACACCACATTGGCAACGAGGAAGCGGACGAACTCCACGCAACCATGGCTACTCTGGACTCGCTAAAGGATTTCACCGTGGGCAATGATTGGGAGGCCTTTACGGAAAGGCTCGAGTACTACTTCACAGCAAACAACCTGATGGGAGCACGGACGCAATGAGAGATAAGCGCAAGGCCATATTGCTTTCCACTTGTGGAGATGAGGTTTACTGTCTCGTCAGGGATTTGCTGGCACCCGGGAGCGCCAGGGACAAGTCATATGAGGAGCTGTTCGTACTCATTCATGACCAGTTGAAACCGAAGGAGAGCATCCTCACGGCCTCACAGATACAAATTTTACCATCACTGCAGACCTGAGGGCCAGGATGTCACCAAATATGCTGCGGACCTCAGGAGACTCGCGGCGCCGTGTGATTTTGGGGCACACCTTGACGAGGCGTTGCGGTTCGTTTTCGTTATGGGGATTGGCCACGAGGGCCTCCTTCACAAGCTGCTAGCCACTGAACCCACAGTCACCCTGACAAAGGCCATCACCATCAGCCGGGCATATATGACCTCGACTTGCAGCACCAAGCAAATGATCCACACAGTCTCGAACCCGGCAGGTACTGTCCACAGGATAGCGCCCACCACGGACAAAACTGCAGAACGTGGCTCTGCCCGGGGAAGAGAGCACGGACCTCGGGGTCCTGGAACTCAGAGTCCGCTGAGGGGGGGGCCAATCAAGCAGCACCCATGCTGGCGCTGCGGAGGAAGCCATGGGGCTCACCGGTGCAAGTTTGCGGAGTATACATGCAATACCTGCCACGTTAAAGGCCACCTTCAGCGTATGTGTAAAAGAAATCGGACTCACCATGTGGCTGAGGAGATGGGGGATGATCCACTGTTCAGTGAGGAGCAGGCAGAAGAAGATGAGGTGTTGGGACTGTACACGTGCACCGACGATTCGCCCCCAGTGATAATGGAAGTAAAAATTGAGGGATTGGATCCATCGTTGATGAGTCAGAGAACTTTTGATAAACTGTGGGGTAACCCGGCCACATGACCCAAGCTGGTCCTGGTCACGGCAAAGCTGTGTGCTACATACACCACACTATCGACTCTGGATCAGTTCCTATGGACTGGAGGGTAGCTAATGTAACACCACATTTTAAAAAAGGAGGGAGAAAACAGGTAATTATAGACTGGTTAGCTTGACATCAGAAGTGGGGAAAATGTTGGAATCAATCATTAAGGATGAAATAGCAACGCATTTGGAAAGCAGTGACAGGATCGGACCAAGTCAGCATGGATTTATGAAAGGGAAATCATGCTTGACGAATCTTCTGGAATTTTTTGATGATGTAACTAGCAGAGTAGACAAGGGAGAACCAGTGAATGTGGTGTATTTGGACTTTCAAAAGGCTTTTGACAGGTCCCGCACAAGAGATTGGTGTGCAAAATCAAAGCGCATGGTATTGGGGGTAATGTACTGACGTGGATAGAGAACTGATTGGCAGACAGGAAGCAGAGAGTCGGGATAAACGGGTCCTTTTCAGAATGGCAGGCAGTGACTAGTGGAGTTACCTTTCCTTAAGTTCAGGACCCTAGTTTCCGAATTAACTGTGTCAGCCTCCATCTTAATAAAGAATTCTACCATATTAAGGTCACTCTTCCCCAAGGGGCCTCACACAACAACATTGCTAATTAGTCCTTTCTCATTCCACATCACCCAGTCTAGGATGGCCAGCTATCTAGTTGGTTCCTTGATATATTGGTTGAGAAAACCATCCCTAATACACTCCAGGAAATCCTCCTCCACTGCATTACTACCAGTTTGGTTAGCCCAATCAATATGTATATTAAAGTCGCCCATGATAACTGCTGTACCTTTATTGCACACGTCCCTTATTTCTTGTTTGATGCTGTCCCCAACCTCACTATTACTGTTTGGTGGTCTGTACACAACTCCCACTAGCGTTTTCTGCTCTTTGGTATTCCGCAGCTCCACCCATACCGATTCCACATCATCCAGGCTAATGTCCCTCCTTACTATTGCATTAATTTCCTCTTTAACCAGCAACGCCACCCCGCCTCCTTTTCCTCTCTGCCTATCCTTCCTAAATTTTGAATACCCCTGGATGTTGAGTTCCCCGCCTTTGTTACCCTGGAGCCATGTCTCCGTGATGCCAATTACATCATATCCGTAAACTGTTGTCTGCGCAGTTAATTTGTCTACCTTATTCCGAATACTCCTCGCATTGAGGCACAAAGTCTTCAGGCTTGTCTTTTTAACACACTTTGCCCCTTTAGAATTTTGCTGTAATATGGCCCTTTTTGTTTTTTGCCTTGGGTTTCTCTGCCCTCCACTTTTACTATTCTCCTTTCTATCTTTTGCTTCTGCCTCCATTTTATTTCCCTCTGTCTCCCTGCATAGGTTCCCATCCCCCTGCCTTATTAGTTTAACTCCTCCCCAACAGCACTCGCAAACACTCCCCCTAGGACATTGGTTTCAGTCCTGCCCAGGTGCAGACCGTCCGGTTTGTACTGGTCCCACCTCCCCCAGAACCGGTTCAAATGTCCCAGGAATTTGAATCCCTTCCTTTTGCACCACTCCTTAAGCCACGTATTCATCTGAGCTATCCTGCGATTCCTACTCTGACTAGCACGTGGCAATGGTAGCACATATCTCCAAGTTTGCAGATGACACTAGCTGGGTGGCATTGTAAGCTGTGAGGAGGATGCAAAGAGGCTGTAGGGTGACTTGGACAGGTTAGGTGAGTGGGCAAATGCATGGCAGATGCAGTATAATATGGATAAATGTGAGGTTATTCACTTTGGTGGCAAAAACATGAAGGCAGAATATTATCTGAATGGCGGCAGATTATGAAAAGGGGAGGTGCAACCAGACCTGGGTGTCATGGTACATCAGTCATTGAAGGTTGGCATGCAGGTGCAGCAGGCGGTGAAAAGGGCAAATGGCATGTTGGCCTTCATAGCTCGGGGATTTGAGTATAGGAGCAGGGCGGTCTTACTGCAGTTGTACAGGGCCTTAGTGAGGCCTCACCTGGAATATTGTGTTCAGTTTTGGTCTCCTAATCTGAGGAAGGACGTTCTTGCTATTGAGGGAGTGCAGCGAAGGTTCACCAGACTGATTCCCGGGATGGCAGGACTGACACATGAGGAGAGACTGGATCGACTGGGCCTGTATTCACTGGAGTTTAGAAGAATGAGAGGGGATCTCATAGAAACATATAAAATTCTGACGGGACTAGACAGGTTAGATGCGGGAAGAATGTTCCCGATGTTGGGGAAGTCCAGAACCAGGGGACACAGTCTAAGGATAAGGGGTAAGCCATTTAGGACCGAGATGAGGAGAAAAATTTCTTCACTCAGAGAATTGTTAACCTGTGGAATTCTCTACTGCAGAGAGTTGTTGATGCCCGTTCGTTAGATATGTTCAAGAGGGAGTTAGATATGGCCCTTTTGGCTAAAGGGATCAAAGGGTATGGAGAGAAAGTAGGAAAGGGGTACTGAGGTGAATGATCAGCCATGATCTTATTGAATGGTGGTGCAGGCTCGAAGGGTCGAATGGCCAACTGCTGCACCTATTTTATATGTTCCTATGTTTCTATGAAACAGGCAGTCCGATCCAAGGCTTCAAGGCGAGTGTCAGAGGACAGAAGGACACAAGACCAGTTTACTGCATGCCAAGTCCCGTATCATACGCACTCAAGGAGAAAATTGAGCATGAACTCAAAAGATTAGAGACTGAGATCATTATCTCTGAGGTAGATCTAAGTAATTGGGCCACACCCATTGTTGTTGTAACTAAGTCAGATGGTAAGTTAAGGTTGTGTGGTGATTATAAAGTAACCGTAAACCAGGTTCTCGATGGTAATTTATCCAATACATTGCCAAATGTAGAAGATTTGTTCACAATGCTGACAGGTGGTCAGATCTTCTCAAAGTTAGATCTCACAAATGCCTACTTACAACTTGAACTAGATGAGAAGTGCAAGTCATGCTTGACTACAATTACTCACCTCGGCCTGTATCAGCTTAATAGGCTACCACTTGGAGTGTATTCCAACCCCGCCATATTCCAAGGAGTGATGAACCAGATTTTGCAAGGCATTGAAGAGGTCGTATGTTATTTAGATGCCATGCTATTTTCAGCACCAAACAGGCAAATCCATAACATATTAAATGATATGTTCAAAAGACTAGAGAAGCACAGAGTATGAGTGACTGCTCGCAAGTGTGAGCTATTTCAAAACTCAGTGGCGTACTTCAGGCACAGAGTAGACAAAGATGGTTTATACCTAACCAAGGGAAAGCTGGATGCAATTAGAAATGCACCCACTCAGAGGAATGTCTCCCAAATACATTACCTCACACTTCTCCAGATTGAATTCCATTTGCCACAGTTCTGCCCACCTGACCAGTTCATTAATATCTTCCTGCATGTCCTCCAGGGCATAGTCGACCTATTTACTGAGGCGCACGAACGCTTGGGCCTTACACTAAACATTCGTAAGACAAAGGTCCTCTACCAGCCTGTCCTCGCTGCACAGCACTGCCCCCCAGTCATTAAGATCCACGGCGCGGCCCTGGACAACAGTACCCGTGCTCCGCCCGCGCAAGTGACCTGGAGGCATAAGCAACGGGCTGCAATTTACCTGCATCATTGACGTGCTGTAAACGCACGCGACCCCGTACGCTGACGCATCACACGTAAGGACTAACTTTTTACCTGCGTCAAAAAAAGGCTAAAGCACTCTTGGAACATAGAAGGTTGCGTGCCTTATTGAAGACGTGTTCTTGGGCCTCCCCCAAAACCAATCGCACCCCTTTCTGAGTAGCACGTGGAGAGGCTCCAGCAGCGTGCTCAAGTTCTGCATAAAGTTCCCAAAGTAATTGAGTAGCCCGAGAAAGGCGCGCAGTTCCGAGACATTCCGGGGCCTGGGTGCTAGGTGAATCGCTTCGGTTTTGGATTCGGTAAGGCGGATTCCATCAGCGGCAATCCTTCTGCCCAAAAATTCAACCTCAGGCGCGAGAACCAGACACTTGGATTTCTTAACTCTTCGGCCTACCTGATCCAATCGACTTAGTACTTCCTCAAGATTGCGGAGATGAGAGTCGGTGTCCCTGCCCGTGATGAGTATGTCATCTTGAAACGCAACTATCCCCGGGTTGGACTTGAGCAGACTTTCCATGTTGCGCTGGAATATAGCAGCTGCCGACCTGATGCCGAATGGGCATCGATTGTACACAAAAAGGCCTCGATGTGTGTTGATGGTCGTGAATAGCTCAGACTCTTTGATCAGTTCTTGCAGATGTGAGGTCAAGTTTCGAGAAAAGTTTTCTTCCAGCCAACGTGGCAAATAGGTCCTCTGCTTTGGGCAGCGGGTATTGGTCCTGTAGGGAGACTCTGTTTATGGTAGACTTGTAATCCCCACAGATTCGCACGGATCCATCAGGCTTCATGACGGGGACGATGGGGCTTGCCCAGTCGCTGAATTCCACGGGAGAAATTATGCCTTCCCGCAGAAGCCGGTCCAGTTCGTTTTCAATCTTTTCCCTCATCACATAAGGCACAGCTCTAGCCTTGTGATGGACTGGTCTGGCATTCTGTGTGATGTAGATTCTAACTTTAGCCCCTTTTAGGTGCCCATACCTGTCTGAAAGAGATGTTCAAAATGGCTTAGAACTGTTGAGCAGGAGGTCCATTCCTCTGACGACATGGTCTGAACATCATCCCATTTCCAATTAAGTTCTGCTCGCCAGCTTCTCCCCAACAGGGCTGGGAGATCCCCGGGGACAATCCACAGGGAAAGTTGGTGCACCATCCCTTTGTGTGTGACTGAGAGCATGGCGCTGCCAAGGACTGGGACGATTTCTTTAGTATAGATCCTTAGTTTGGTGTCGATCTTTGTGAGTTTTGGTCTGTTGCTTTTGTGCGGCCACAGCTGCTCAAATTGTTGAACGCTCATGAGGGATTGACTGGCCCCCGTGTCCAGTTCCATGTTGACGGGTATCCCATTGAGTAGAACCCTCATCATAACTGGAGGCATCTTGGTGTAAGAACAGTGGACATTGATCGTGTTAATCCGCTGTACCTCGGCGTCCCGTGCACTGTTCCAACCGTCTTCTGGTCCGCTTTCCGACCCTTTTGATTCGTATACCAGCCGAGCTGCTGTTTTTCTGCACATGCGAGCCAGATGCCCTGTGTAGTTGCAGTTTCTGCAAACGGCATGCTGAAATCGACACACCCTGGTTGAGTGCCTTCCCCCACATCTCCAACACAGATCGTTTCCATTGTTTCCGAAGGATGAGCTGCATCTGGCTGATCTCCCTTGAGCTTCTCTCAATCTGTTGTTGATTGCTCACATTGTGGGTTGATGAGGTCTGATCGGCCATTCATGTGGCCCTTGATTTTGATGGCTTCTGGCGCCACTGTCTGCTGTCTGCTGTCGAAGGCCTGCTCTCCTGCCTTTGTCTGTGTGTAGGGGTAGCGGTTTGTTTCACAATGTGAACCCCTTGTTCCGATGCCTCGTTGGTTGTCTTACCCGAAGTATAGATCAGCCTCGTTTCTTCTTCGCCTGCCAAGAACGTCTGTGCGACCAGTGCTGCTGCCTCTAGAGTCAAGTTCTTAGTCTGTATAAGCTTTCGGAATATGCCTGCGTGGCCTATCCCTTCAATAAAAAAGTCTCTCAGTACTTCTGTCCTTAGTTCATCGGGGAACTCACATGAACTAGCCAGCCTCCGAAGTTCCGCCACGAAGTCAGGTATGCTTTGGCCCACACAGCGTCTGTAGTTGTAGAACCTGTGTCTGGCCATGTGTAGGCTGCTCGCTGGCTTCAGGTGGACTCTCACCAGTGTGCTCAACTCCTCAAACGACTTGCTTGCTGGTTTCTCGGGTGCCAGCAGGTCTTTCATTAAAGCGTATGTTTTCGAGCCACAGCTGGTCAAGAGATGGACTCTTTTGTTGTCTGCCTTATCGTCGCCTAGCCAGTCTTTGGTCACAAAGCTTTGCTGGAGTCTTTCTATAAAGTCATCCCAATTGTCTCCAGCATTGTATTTCTCATCTGAGCTGTTGGTAGCCATTCTGTGGATTCTGTGATCCCGTAACTCGTCGCCACTGTTAAGTCCTGACTCTAATGTACTGACTGACACGAGACACATGCTGAAGTCAAGGTCACTCAGGACATGCACCTTTATTTCCAGCTCTCCAGTGCTGCACTTGCCTGAGACCTCCCTTTATATACCTCAGTGGGACAGGTATGGAGTGTCTCCTGCAAGTGCACCCCTGGTGGTAAGGTATGCTTATTGTTACAGGTCATGTATAGCATGGTAAGATACAGTTATATACAGTAATGTGAGATACGTGACAATATCATTCGCATGCTAGACACGCGACTCCCAAAGCAAGCGCTCTACTCGGAACTCTTTCACGGCAAAGGAGCCAAAGATGGGCAGAGAAAACGTTACAGTGACACCCTCAAAGCCTCCCTGAAAAAGTGCAACATCCCCATTGACACCTGTAAGTCCCTGGCCAAAGACTGCCCTAAGTGGAGGCAGTGCATCCGGGAGGGCTCTGAGCACCTCGAGTCTCATCTCTGAGAGCATGCAGAAATCAAGCACAGGCAGCGGAAAGACCATGTGGCAAACCAGTCCTACCCACCCCTTTCCCTCAATGACTATCTGTCCCACCTGTGACAGGGACTGTGGCTCTCATATTGGACTGTTCAGCCACCTAAGGACTCAGTTTAAGAGTGGAAGCAAGTCTTCCTCAATTCCGAGGGACTGACTATGATGATGATGATAATCTTCCTCCAGTCTACAGCTTTCTTCTTCATTATCAACCACACAGCCAATTTTAGTGTCATCTGCAAACTTCATAATAATACCCCGTACATTCAAGCCTAAATCATTAATATATACCACAGAAAGCAAAGGATCGAGTACTGAGCCCTGCGGAACCCCACAGGAAACAGCCTTCCAGTCACAAAAACACCCATCAACCATTACCCTTCGCTTCCTGCCTCTGAGCCAATTTTGGATCCAACTTGCCACTTTGCCCTGGATTCCATGGGTTTTATTTTTGTGACCAGTCTGCCATGTGGGACCTTATCATAAGCCTTGTTAAAATCCATATTCACTACATCAAATGCACTGCCTTCATCGACCCTGCTTGTTACCTCCTCAAAAAATTCAATCAAGTTAGTCAGACATGACCTTCCCATTACAAACCCACGCTGACTGTCCTTGATTAATCAGTGTCTTTCTAAATGAAGATTTATCCTGACCCTCAGAATTTTTTCCAATAATTTTCCCCACCACCGAGGTTGAGCTGACTGGCCTGTAATTATGTAAGAATTAGGAGGAGTAGTGTTGGAGTGGATTTTTGGACATATACTTGACTAGTATACGGGACCAAACATTTGTTTTTATTTTCTCCTTTAATGAATTTTGTAAGGGACAATACTGATGCATTATGCTTTATATAAAAAAATAGTTAGACTTCAAGGTATGCTGGCCTTGAGTTATGGAGATAGGAAAGTGAGATAATGAACGACTGGAGAGATAATTAAGTGGGATGTTTGTCTATACCGGTGCCAAAAGGCCTGCACTTGTTTATAGTGCCCTGTCACAATGAAGGCTGGTTTATATCAAGAACTCAGCCTTGGATAGTAAACCTTGTAATGCGATGATTAGACTTAAGGACTAGTGCTAAATCATGTGATGTAAAGTGACGTAATTTGTAAGATAAAAGAACCTCACTGGAGATACCAATTTGAGAAGTGGTTCAGAGACAGGGGTCTCTAACACTTCTCCCAAAGCTTTGTCTCCGATTTAATAAACCTCTCTTTATATATTATACAGTCTCGGAAATATTTTTCCACAACAAAATGGCGTCACGAACAGGATACTGTCCGATCAGACGTGACCACTTAAGACAGTATCTGGAATCTGGTGTTAGAGACTGAAAAGAGAGGTGTACGGGCACGACGGGATAGTGTATAGGATACGAGTAAGTAGATAGCGGGAAGAGGCTGACTAACCAGTTTGAGTTGTCCCTTTAGTAAATAAGGTCGGTGCGGAAGGGAACTGATCACTCCAACCTAGAGCCGAAAACTCCGGTGGTAAGGAAACACGCTAGCTTTGTTGCGAAGACAAAGGGTCTCCACAGAGTAGTCGTGGCCATGAGTATTACAGAAACAAAGGGAAACGTCCGAGACTGGCGAACATGGAAGATAAGGAAGGGAATGTAAAACGCGGGCTGCCCGGGTCATTAATTAATTCCTATCATTAATTGTAACTTGCGTAATTACGTAATGCCATAAAAAAGCTGATAGTGACTATCTTAAGTGACATATGGATCCAGACATAAGCTTTGTTGAATGCAGAGAGACTTTTGTGAGTGTCTATTTTGAATGAAGAGAGTACTCGAGTGATTTTGACTGTGGAATGAATGAAAGCCTGTTTGGGAAGGTGTGGAGTTGTCTGCCTGTTTTAGCTCCACCCACTCTTTCCAAACAGAGTGAAATTTTTTTTAACCCTTCGTAGTGTTGTCCTATATGTGGGAAGTTTAAGAAACTGTGAACCTTATGGTATTACATTTTAAGTTAGAAACGAAGGTGTGGATATATTCGGATGATAAGTTACGGAGCTAGGAAATGCACAAAGGATAGGTTTGTTGAGTAAAAGATAAAAAAATACATGGTACCGGTAGTAAAAAAAAAAAGAATTTATTTGCGAAAGAAAACATGCAATTGGGTTGAAAGACATAAATTTAGTCTAGGAATGAGATAAAGAATGCCTTTTAAAACGCTCCCATTTTCCTTTGTGTAAAACCTTGACACGAAAGCTTCTAGCTCAGTAAAAAAAAAGAGTTTTAAATTTAGAAATACCTTCAGGGATCAGGTCAAACTCCTGGGCGAGTGGTGAGCTATCTGTGAAGGTGTAAAAGGGACTTTTGAAAAAGGCTAAAACAGTAAGCTTTAGCAGTTTAGAAAAGAAAAAGATAAAGCAGGAAAAGGTCTCTGCCACGGGAACAGGAGGAGGGCAGAAAAGGGGGACTTGCCATAATTGTGGAAAACCGGGCTATTTTTCCAGGGAATGCAAAGGGAAAGGCAGTGAAAAGCAATGTACGTATTGTGGTAAGAAAGGGCACCTGGAAGCGACATGCTATGGTAAAAATGGCTATCCTAATAAGGCAAGGACCCTGTCAGAACAGGAATACCAGAAGTGGCAGGCGTACAAAGCCACCCTGTGATGTCCGGCGGCCCCTGTACAAAGTAAAAAGGAGGGAAGGATATATGTTTCTGCACTAGTAGGGGGCCGACAGTGTGAGATGCTAGTGGACACGGGAGCCTTAATATCCATTACCAATATGCCCCTTCCCGTCACCGACAAGAAGGCTCTGATAAACGGAATAGATGGACGGCCCACACTGGCCTACCTGAGCACCACCCAATTGGTGGAAATTGATAACTTATAGAAACCCATGAGATTTTACGTATGCAAGAATCGTGAGGGAACAATATTGGGCGGTAACAATTAAGCGAGCCTGTGGTGATGACTGGAAACATCATTCTCCACACTAAACACACATTGGTAGAAATGTGAAACACAGGAAAACTGAGAACCGTATCTAATATGAGACGGGCAAAGTGGGAAGCAGTCCTCTTAACACCCAACAAAGCGGTAACCATAATTAGGGATGTAGGAAACAACCCTGCAGAAGGTATGATGGGTGAGGGGGAACCCCACTTTTGCGAAGAGGTATGTGAGGATATGGAAGAGGATAGAATAAAAGACGCCCCCCTTCAAACCGCAGAACAAACCTTGTTTGTGGACGGCTCACGAAAATACGTAGAGGGACTACCTCGCACCGGATGGGCCGTAGTTAACCAGGATCTAGAGACAGTTGAATCAGGGCGAATTAATGGGGGGTCATCAGCTCAAGTGGCAGAACTGGTAGCCCTCACCCGGGCACTGGAATTATCGGAAAATAAGATTGTTAATATCTACACGGACAGTAGATATGCATTCGGGGTAGTACACGATAGAAGCTCTTTTAGCAGTCAGTAATAAACCAAAACAGGTAGCGGTTATTAAAATTAAAGCCCACAGGAGGGAGCCGGACCGAACCAGTGCAGATTGGCTGAGTCACCAGGGAAATAAAGCTGCAGACGTAGCTGCACAGAAGGCATTAGAACAGGAAGAGTGTGAGGAAGCCTCAGTCAGTGCCGCTGGGGCCCGAGACAAACAGATAAGTATTGAGAAACTACACCAGGACACTTCTGAGGGGGAAATAGGTATGTGGACAAAGCAGGGCGCAAACGCAAGGGAAGGATAACGTTTGGAGATGAAACGACAAGGTAATGGTGCCTGAATGCATACAGAATACCTTATTGGAGTTGCATCATGGCCTGTCTCATTCAGGACGAGAGGCCAAGACCGGGAGTCTTGGAAGAGATTGGTGGTGGAAAGGGATGGGGAGATATAGCGTTACGTGCGCACAATATAATCCAGGCAGGCCCATTAAAATTAAAATGGGACACCAGCCCCGTCCACTGGGGCCATGGGAACACATACAAATTGATTTCACAGGTCCTTTGCCCCCATCCCATGGAAAAAGATATTGCCTAGTGATTATAGATCAATTTACCCGGTGGGTGGAAGCTTTCCCCACACGTGATTGCACTGCCTCAACAGTGGCAAGGATATTGACCGAGCAGGTGATTCCCCGATGGGGAGTGCCTCAACAGTGGCAAGGATATTCTGACCAAGGCACCCACTTCACCGGAAAAATTGTAAAAACAATATGCCAGCTGATGGGCATAAAACAAAAATTCCACATCCCCTACCACCCGCAGAGTTCTGGGATGGTAGAGCGCATGCTGAGAATGACGTGAGTATCACGTGTCGCGAGTTGGTCGGACCGCAGGGAAAGGGTCCACAGCCAGATAGGGAATGGAAGACCAACAGGAAGAGCAGTGCAAGGAAGGTAGTGCAGGAGTCCCCTGTGGTCATCCCCCTGCAAAACTGTTGAGGGGGATGACTCATCAGGGGAGGACAGCAGCAGCCAAGTTCATGGCACCGTGGCTGGCTCTGTTGCACAGGAGGGCAGGAAAAAGAGTGGGAGAGCGAGTGATAGGGGATTCAATTGTAAGGGGAATAGATAGGCGTTTCTGCGGCCGCAACCGAGACTCCAGGATGGTATGTTGCCTCCCTGGTGCAAGGGTCTAGGATGTCTCGGAGCGGGTGCAGGACATTCTAAAAAGGGAGGGAGATCAGACAGTTGTCGTGGTGCACATTGGTACCAACGACATAGGTAAAAAAAGGGATGAGGTCCTACGAAACGAATTTAAGGAGCTAGGAGCTAAATTAAAAAGTAGGACCTCAAAAGTAGTAATCTCGGGATTGCTACCAGTGCCACGTGCTAATCAGAGTAGGAATCGCAGGATAGCGCAGATGAATACGTGGCTTGAGCAGTGGTGCAGTAGGGAGGGATTCAAATTCCTGGGGCATTGGAACCGGTTCTGGGGGAGGTGGGACCAGTACAAACCGGACGGTCTGCACCTGGGCAGGATCGGAACCAATGTCCTAGGGGGAGTGTTTGCTAGTGCTGTTGGGGAGGAGTTAAACTAATATGGCAGGGGGATGGGAACCAATGCAGGGAGACAGAGGGAAACAAAAAGGAGGCAAAAGCAAAAGACAGAAAGGAGATGAGGAAAAATGGAGGGCAGAGAAACCCAAGGCAAAGAACAAAAAGGGCCATTGTACAGCAAAATTCTAAAAGGACAAAGGGTGTTAAAATAACAAGCCTGAAGGCTTTGTGTCTTAATGCAAGGAGTATCTGCAATAAGGTGGATGAATTAACTGTGCAAATAGATGTTAACAAATATGATGTGATTGGGATTACGGAGACGTGGCTCCTGGATGATCAGGGCTGGGAACTCAACATCCAGGGGTATTCAACATTCAGGAAAGATAGAATAAAAGGAAAAGGAGGTGGGGTAGCATTGCTGGTTAAGGAGGAAATTAAGGCAATAGTTCAGAAGGACATTAGCTTGGATGATGTGGAATCTATATGGGTAGAGCTGCAGAACACCAAAGGGCAAAAAACGTTTGTGGGAGTTGTGTACAGACCTCCAAACAATAGTAGTGATGTTGGGGAGGGCATCAAACATGAGATTAGGGGTGCGTGCAATAAAGGTGCAGCAGTTATAATGGGTGACTTTAATATGCACATAGATTGGGTTAACCAAACTGGAAGCAATACGGTGGAGGAGGATTTCCTGGAGTGCATAAGGGATGGTTTTCTAGACCAATATGTCGAGGAACCAACTAGGGGGGAGGCCATCTTAGACTGGGTGTTGTGTAATGAGAGAGGATTAATTAGCAATCTCGTTGTGCGAGGTCCCTTGGGGAAGAGTGACCATAATATGGTGGAATTCTGCATTAGGATGGAGAATGAAACAGTTAATTCAGAGACCATGGTCCAGAACTTAAAGAAGGCTAACTTTGAAGGTATGAGGCGTGAATTGGCTAGGATAGATTGGCGAATGATACTTAAGGGGTTGACTGTGGATGGGCAATGGCAGACATTTAGAGACCGCATGGATGAACTACAACAATTGTACATTCCTGTCTAGCGTAAAAATAAAAAAAGGAAGGTGGCTCAACCGTGGCTATCAAGGGAAATCAGGGATAGTATTAAAGCCAAGGAAGTGGCATACAAATTGGCCAGAAATAGCAGCGAACCCGGGGACTGGGAGAGATTTAGAACTCAGCAGAGGAGGACAAAGGGTTTGATTAGGGCAGGGAAAATGGAGTACGAGAAGAAGCTTGCAGGGAACATTAAGACGGATTACAAAAGTTTCTATAGATATGTAAAGAGCAAATGGTTAGTAAAAACAAACGTAGGTCCCCTGCAGTCAGAATCAGGGGAAGTCATAACGGGGAACAAAGAAATGGCGGACCAATTGAACAAGTACTTTGGTTCGGTATTCACTAAGGAGGACACAAACAACCTTCCGGATATAAAAGGGGTCGGAGGGTCTAGTAAGGAGGAGGAACTGAGGGAAATCCTTATTAGTCGGGAAATTGTGTTGGGGAAATTGATGGGATTGAAGGCTGATAAATCCCCAGGGCCTGATGGACTGCATCCCAGAGTACTTAAGGAGGTGGCCTTGGAAATAGCGGATGCATTGACAGTCATTTTCCAACATTCCATTGACTCTGGATCAGTTCCTATCGAGTGGAGGGTAGCCAATGTAACCCCACTTTTTAAAAAAGGAAGGAGAGAGAAAACAGGGAATTATAGACCAGTCAGTCTGACATCGGTAGTGGGTAAAATGATGGAATCAATTATTAAGGATGTCATAGCAGTGCATTTGGAAAGAGGTGACATGATAGGTCCAAGTCAGCATGGATTTGTGAAAGGGAAATCATGCTTGACAAATCTTCTGGAATTTTTTGAGGATGTTTCCAGTAGAGTGGACAAGGGAGAACCAGTTGATGTGGGAAATTTGGACTTTCAGAAGGCTTTCGACAAGGTCCCACACAAGAGATTAATGTGCAAAGTTAAAGCGCATGGGATTGGGGGTAGTGTGCTGACATGGACTGAGAACTGGTTGTCAGACAGGAAGCAAAGAGTAGGAGTAAATGGGGACTTTTCAGAATGGCAGACAGTGACTCGTGGGGTACCGCAAGATTCTGTGCTGGGGCCCCAGCTGTTTACACTGTACATTAATGATTTAGACGAGGGGATTAAATGTAGTATCTCCAAGTTTGCGGATGACACTAAGTTGGGTGGCAGTGTGAGCTGCGAGGAGGATGCTATGAGGCTGCAGAGCGACTTGGATAGGTGAGTGGGCAAATGCATGGCAGATGAAATATAATGTGGATAAATGTGAGGTTATCCACTTTGGTGGTAAAAACAGAGAGACAGACTATTATCTGAATGGTGACAGATTGGGAAAAGGGGAGGTGCAACGAGACCTGGGTGTCATGGTACATCAGTCATTAAAGGCTGGCATGTTGGTACAGCAGGCGATTAAGAAAGCAAATGGCATGTTGGCCTTCATAGCGAGGGGATTTGAGTACAGGGGCAGGGAGGTGTTGCTACAGTTGTACAGGGCCTTGGTGAGGCCACACCTGGAGTATTGTGTACAGTTTTGGTCTCCTAACCTGAGGAAGGACATTCTTGCTATTGAGGGAGTGCAGCGAAGGTTCACCAGACTGATTCCCGGGATGGCGGGACTGACCTATCAAGAAAGACTGGATCAACTGGGCTTGTATTCACTGGAGTTCAGAAGAATGAGAGGGGACCTCATAGAAACGTTTAAAATTCTGATGGGGTTAGACAGGTTAGATGCAGGAAGGATGTTCCCAATATTGGGGAAGTCCAGAACCAGGGGACACATTCTAAGGATAAGGGGTAAGCCATTTAGGACCGAGATGAGGAGGAATTTCTTCACCCAGAGAGTGGTGAACCTGTGGAATTCTCTACCACAGAAAGTTGTTGAGACCAATTCACTAAATATATTCAAAACGGAGTTAGATTAAGTCCTTACTACTAGGGGGATCAAGGGGTATGGTGAGAAAGCAGGAATGGGGTACTGAAGTTGCATGTTCAGCCATGAACTCATTGAATGGCGGTGCAGGCTAGAAGGGCCGAATGGTCTACTCCTGCACCTATTTTCTATGTTTCTATGAACCATACCCTTAAGAACGCCCTGGCAGAAGCCATGAAAATGTCAGGAAAAACGTGGACAGAAGTATTACCCATTATATTGATGAAGTTAAGAGCCATGACAAACCGGACAACTGGATTAACCCCTTATGAACTAATGACAGGAAGGGCAATGCAATTACCAGAGAACATCATAACAGTGGGGGCCGATGTAGGCCCATTAAAAGACAAAATAAAACAGTATGCTTTGGAACTAAGTACTCAATTAAAAGGGATGCATAAATTAGTTAGGGACAATCTGGAAGAAAGAGACGCGGAAGCAGAGCTTACAAAGCTCCCTGAAGTCCCGTTGGCGGGAAGTCGCGTTATGGTAAGGGTCCTCCCGGGAAAACCGGGGTTTGCATCAAAATGGATAGGACCGTATGAGGTTATAATCAGCAGGGACACTTGTGCCTGCATCGATATTAAAGGGAACGGGCAATGGAAGCATCGGACCCAGCTTAAGGTTTTTGAACCAGCCGTTTAGCACACGTATTAGTTGTTGTTTGTCTATTTACAGATTGACAGCGAGAGATTCTTCAAGCAAGCCATAGGGCCATTTTGCCTTTGACTATTTGTTAATTATAGAGTAATAAGATGAAACTATATATTGCGATCGGTGCGATTATCATAGTTCGTGTTAGGTCCGGCCTGCTAGCTAGACCAAAACGAGAGTTACATGTGAATACCTTGTTGTACATGTCTTATGTTTATGCGCAAAATGAGAACTTTTCTAGTTGCTGGGTATGTTCGCACATCCCCATACACAGCAAAGGAGGCATACCTTTGAGGTCAATCTCCCTTAACATTTCGGAAGTAGCAGAGTGGGTAATGCGACAAAACGGTACAGGGGAAGTAAATGATACTTGGAACCAGAGTGGGTAATAAAGAAACGTGGAGATCGGGGGGTTACCTTTTGGATGCATTGACGGATGGTACCAGCCGGAATACAACAGGTCGGTACGACCCCCGTCCCTGGTTTTGACCAACACCTCAGGAGTTGGAAGGCCCACCGCTGACATTTGTTTCACTAGAAACCTGACTGGTGAGAAAACAGGTTTTGTAGCAGGATATAGCAATTGTACGCAATACTTTAACCTCACCAGGTGGAACACAATAGCCAGCGAAACAACAAACCAGGGGTTCTTTGAAATAGAGGGTTTGAAGAATCAGACAAGTAGCCAGGACTGGGACCCTAAGATTAGGTGGCGATGGGGGCTGAGAGAGAGATTGGGATCGAATCTAACAGCATACAATGGCACTTATTTTGTGTGCAGGCATAAGGCCTACCCCTGGTTGCCACAGGACTGGAGGGGGTCCTGTTATTTGGGATATGTGGTCCCCTTTTGTCAGATGGGTACGTACTTTAGCAGAAGTACAGACACCAGGTCGACTAAGACGAGATCTTACCCCGGTAGAGAGGCTATTTGGGGTCATGATGCTCCCATTCGGGATAGGACGCACCATGGATGAATTACGTAACCTAGAGAGGGTACTGGAACAGTTAACGACACTGCTGAAGCAATAGAGGGCATAACGGATTAAATGGTAGCCATACGCACAATGGTACTCCAGAACCGAATGGCCCTAGATTATATACTAGCACAAAGTGGGGGCACATGTGCCTTAATTGGAGCTGAATGTTGCACTTACATTCCCGATAATTCAGAAAACATAACCAACCTCGCTGATCACATAAGAAGGGAGGTAAATAAGTTATTCACAACAGCAGGAAGATCTGGCTGGTTTGACTGGCTGTTAGGGGGATCCTGGAGGTCCTATCTTATGCATGGAGTAATTATTCTGGTAGTAATAATAATTACTTGCTGTCTGATTATCGGGTGTTTTAATATCTGCTGTAAAGTTATGATGGCCCGACTGATGCCAGTAACCAGTGTAATCGCCGAAGAAGAAGCACACCTGATGGAAATACCTGAAGACACCAAGGATGAAGAAACAGACGACGATGACACCGACCACTATCTTTGAAGGGTAGCCTAGAGCTACAGGCAAGGTGAAGATACGGAACATCAGGGAAGTAACATACCCCAAAGGACGAAAATATGACACCATGTTAATATCATTGTGGTCATCTGGATTTCGTGAACATCCTCCAGGACCAAAAGGGGGAATATTGTTGGAGCGGATTTTTGGACATATACTGGACTAGTATACGGGACCAAACATTTGTTTTTATTTTCCCCTTTAATGAATTTTATAAGGGACAATACTGATTCATTATGCTTTATATAAAAAAACAGTTAGACCTCAAGGTATGCTGGCCTTGAGTTATGGAGATAGGAAAGTGAGATAATGAACGACTGGAGAGATAATTAAGTGGGAAGTTTGTCTATACCGGTGCCAAAAGGCCTGCACTTGTTTATAGTGCCCTGTCACAATGAAGGCTGGTTTATATCAAGAACTCAGCCTTGGATAGTAAACCTTGTAATGCGATGATTAGACTTAAGGACTAGTGCTAAAACATGTGATGTAAAATGACGTAATTTGTAAGATAAAAGAACCTCACTGGAGATACCAATTTGAGAAGTGGTTCAGAGACAGGGGTCTCTAACACTTCTCCCAAAGCTTTGTCTCCGATTTAATCAACCTCTCTTTATATATTATATAGTCTCGGAAATATTTTTCCACAACAGTAGGCCAATTGGCCCCCTCGACCACTGCTCCATCATTCAATGAGATCATGGCTGATCTTCTACCTCAACTCCACTTACCTGCACTATCCCCATATCGCTCGATTCCCTTTATTTCCAAAAATCTATCAATCTCTATTATGGCACTTCAAATGCATATCCACGTACTTATTAAATGCTATGAGGGTTTCTGCCTCTACCACACTTTCAGGCAGTGAGTTCCAGACCCCCACCACCCTCTGGGTGAAAAAATATCTCCTCAACTTCCTCTAATCCTCTACCAATTACTTTAAATCTATGCCCCCTGGTTGTTGACCCCTCTGCTAAGGGAAACAGGTGCTTCCTATACACTGTATCTAGGCCCCTCATAATTTTATGCACCTGAATTACATTTCCCCTCAGCCTTTTCTGTTCCAAAGAAAACAATCATAGCCTATCCAATCTTTCCTCATATCTAAAATTCTCCAGTCCTGGCAACATCTTTGTAAATCTTCTCTATACCCTCTCTTGTGCAATCATATCATCCCTGTAATGCGGTGAGCAGAACTGCACGCAGTACTCTAACTGTGGCCTAACTAGCTTTTTATACTGTTGAGGCATAACCTCCATGTTCTTATATTCTATGCCTTAGTTAATAAGAGTATTCCACATGCCTTCTTAACCACCATATTTACCTGTCCTATTGCTCGATTAATAAAGGATGGAATCACTGCAATAGTAAGAAACGATATTGGCTCAAATGATAAGGATGTTGAAACAGTTTGGGTGGAGATAAGGAACAATAAGGGGAAAAAGTCACTGGTGGGTGTAGTCTATAGGCCCCCTAACAGTAACAACTCTGTTGGTTGGAGCATAAACCAGGAAATAGTGGGGGCTTGTAAAAAGGGAACAGCAATAATCATGGGTGATTTTAACCTCCATATTGATTGGACAAATTAAATTGGTCAGGATAGCCTTGAGGAGGAGTTCATAGTGCGTAAGGGATGGGTTTCTTGAGCAGTATGTAACGGAACCAGAGGGCAGGCTTTCTTAAATCTGGTGCTGTGTAATGAAACAGGATTAATAAACAATCTCCTAGTAAAGGATCCCCTCGGAATGAGTCAACATAGCCTGATTGAATTTCAAATTCAGATGGAGGGTGAGAAAGGTGGATCTCTAACCAGCGTACTAAGCTTAAATAAAGGAGACTATGAAGGTATGAGGGCAGAGTTGACTGGGAAAATAGATTAAAGTGTAGGACGGTTGGTGAACAGTGGTGTACATTTAAGGAGATATTTCACAACTCTCAAGAAAAATATATTCCAGTGAAAAGGAAAGGGTATAAGAGAAAAGATAGCAATCTGTGGCTAACTAAAGAAATAAAGGAAGGTATCCCATTAAAATCAAGGGCATACAAAGTGGCCAAAACTATCGGGAGGACAGAAGACTGGAAAGCTTTTAAAAGCCAGCAAAGAACGACTAAAGAAAATGATTAAGAAAGGGAAGATAGACTTTGAAAGTAAACTAGCGCAAAATATAAAAACAGACAGCAAGAGCTTCTATAGGTATATAAAAAGGAAAAGGATGGCTAAAGTAAATGTTGGTCCCTTAGAAATGGGGAATATGGAGATGGCAGAAACTCTGAACAAATATTTTGTATCAGTCTTTATGGTAGAGGACACTAACAATATTCCGACAGTGGATAGTCTGGGGGCTATGGGGCGGAGGAGCGTAACACAATCACAATCACTAAGGAGGTGGTACTCAGTAAGATAATGGGACTAAAGGCAGATAAATCGCCTGGACCTGATGGCTTGCATCCTAGGGTCTCAAGAGAAGTAGCGGCAGGGATTGTGGATGCATTCGTTGTAATTTACCAAAATTCCTTGGATTCTGGAGAGATCCCAGCAAATTGGAAAACTGCAAATGTAATGCCCCTATTTAAAAAAGGAGGCAGACAAAAAGCAGGAAACTATAGACCAGTTAGCCTAACATCTGTGGTTGGGAAAATGTTGGAGTCCATTATTAAAGAAGCAGTAGCAGGACATTTGGAAAAGCATAATTCGGTCAGGCAGAGTCAGCATGGATTTATGAAGGAGAAGTTATGTTTGACAAATTTGCTGGAGTTCTTTGAGGATGTACAAACAGGGTGGTTTAAAGGGGAACCAGTGGATGTGGTGTATTTGGACTTCCAGAAGGCATTTGACAAGGTGCCATATAAAAGATTACTGCACAAGATAAAAGTTCACGGGGTTGGGTGGTAATATATTAGCATGGATAGAGGATTGGCATGGAATGGCAACCAGTAACTAGTGGGGTGCCGCAGGGATCAGTGCTGAAACCCCAACTATTTATAATCTATATAAACAACTTAGAAGAAGGGACTGAGTGCAACATAGCCAAGTTTGCTGACGATACAAAGATGGGAGGAAAAGCAATGTGTGAGGAGGACACAAAAAATCTGCAAAAGGACATAGACAGACTAAGTGAGTGGGCAAAGATTTGGCAGATGGAGTATAATGTTGAAAAGCGTGAGGTCACGCACTTTGGCAGAACAAAAAATCAAAGAGCAAGTTATTATTTAAATGAAAAAGATTGTAAAGTGCCGCACTACAGCAGGACCTGGGGGTAGTCTTGTGCATGAAACACAAAAGAATAGTATGCAGGTACAGCAAGTGATCAGGAAGGCCAATGGAATCTTTGCCTTTATTGCAAAGGGGATGGAGTATAAAAGCAGGGAAGTCTTGCTACAGCTATATAAGGTATGGGTGAGGCCACACCTGGAATACTGCATGTCGTTTTGGTTTCCATATTTACGAAAGGATATACTTGATTTGGAGGTGGTTCAGAGAAGGTTCACTAGGTTGATTCTGGGGATGAGGGGTTGAGTATTGAGGAAAGGTTGAGTAGGTTGAGTAGGTTGGGCCTTTACTCATTGGAATTCAGAAGAATGAGAGGTGATCTTATCGAAACGAATAAGATTATCAGGGTGCTTGACAAGGTGGATGCAAAGAGGATGTTTCCACTGATAGGGGAGACTAGAACTAGAGGGCATAATCTTAGAATTAGGTGCCGCCCATTTAACACAGAGATGAGGAGGAATTTCTTCTCTCAGAGGGTTGTAAATCTGTGGAATTCGCTGCCTCAGAGAGCTGTGGAAGCTGGGTCATTGAATAAATTTAAGACAGAGATAGACAGTTTCTTAACCGATAAGGGATTAAGGGGTTATGGGGAGCAGGCAGGGAAGTGGACCTGATTCAATGATCGGATCAGCCAGGATCGTATTAAATGGCTGAGCAGGCTCGAGGGGCCGTATGGCTCCTATGTTCTTATCAACCATCTACTGTCCTTGTTTTTTTTTGGAAATCTACCACTACTGATCACCTCCTTCAATTCGTTCCTTTCCCCTCTTGTCTGAATTCCCACTCTTTTCAAATTCCCCAATGAACTACTCTGGTTACAATCACTCCATGTGTAGCAAGGTGCTCTCCAGCTTGTTGCTAACAGAGAAGTACAGGTGGCCCATGAGAGGGATGATGGTGAGAGGGGACATGGAAGTGTGGGCTCCTCTCAAAGTGCTTATACCTCTCCCTCGTTGCCACCAACCCCCTTAGTCAGAGCCCCAAGGTGGCTCCTCGGATCGCAATGGCCGAGTCTTCCCCTGCACAGTCGCAGGTGGAGCAGACTTTGGTGGGGCCATCAAAGGCTCCAAAACCCAAAGGACATCCACTAAGAGTGTCTGTAGCAGGGAAGTGAGCCTCTGCTGAAGCCACAGGGGTTGCACTTCGTAGAAGCACATGGAAGAGAAAGATGACACACAAGTAGATTCACAAAGGTGGCCACTTGAATGTTTTATTCAATGTTAATGTTAAGTTTCCGTTAATGTATTGTCATCCATAAAAATCTTTATTTTCACCAGTTTAGCGTCTTGAACAAGTTTGTGTGCAGGTTTGGAGGAGGCCTAGTGAGTTGCAGTGACTGGTGAAACATAATGGCACCTCCAGCAATGTTGGTCAGTGTAAAATTAATGGCTTGGTCAGTTATCCTTTAAAGGGATTCTTTATGGTGTTGCTGTGAGGTGGTGCCAACCTGATGCAGCATGTGGAAGTCATGTGGGTGTATTGCATAAAGTTAACTAACTCTGGGCATGATGAGGCCATTCGAGGGCTCCTGGTCAGCAATGTGCTCGGCTGCTGGTGGGATCTGGCCTGCAGCTTCCTCCAGCTCCTGCTCCTCCTGGTCTCCCAGCCGATGATCCTGCTCCTCCTCCTGCTCCTCTGAAGAGGCTGTGCGCTTCTCATGCAGCACTAAAATTGCTGCTGCAACAATTCTGGAGACCCTAGTTGGTGCGGACTGAAGGGCTATTCCAGATCTGTTAAGGCATCTGAAGTGCAGGGAACGGAACCGAACTTCGGGTCCGGAGCACTACCTGGGTGATGCGAACAGCGATGATGTCACGATCTCCGGGCGAAGGAGATCGGGGCACAATGCCATACCGCCGCCGCAAACCTCCTGCCGAATACAGCGGCAGTCGACCGCCTCGCTGCGCCCGTTGGTAAGTGCTTAGCGCCTTATTATCACCCGCCAGAGACGATAATGGGAGGAGCTGAGAAGGCCAATTTCTAGGTCCTTGTCTGCAATAAAATTCTCCTGTAGATGAACTATTGTCTGATAGTGCCTGATATGGGTTCCATTTCTCAGACTAGCCCTCAGATATTGAACGGAAGAAAGCTATTTCTCTCCAGCCGACAAAGAGCTATCCAAACTAATCTCACTTTCCAGCTCTTGGTCCGTAATCTTGTAGGTTACGGCAATTCAAGTGAATATCCAAGTACTTTTTAAATGTGGTGAAGGTTTCTGCCTCTACCACCCTTTCAGGCAGTGAGTTCCAGACCCCCACCACCTTCTAGGTGAAAACATTTCCCCTCAAATCCCCTCTAAACCTCATACCAATTACTTTAAATCTATGCCCCTTGGTTATTGACCCCACTGCTAAGGGAAATAGGTCCTTCCTATCCATTCTGTCTAGGCCCCTCATAATTTTTATACACCTCAATAAGGTCTCCCCTCAGCCTCCTCTGTTCCAAACAAAACAAACCCAGCCTGTCCAATCTTTCCTCATAGCTAAACTTCTCCAGTCCAGGCAACATTACCCTTCTCTCTTATCGGTCTTATCCAAAGACCATTTATTTTTGCACCAGTATCTTTGCTATTTGTACATGGATTAAAAAATTCCCCTCTGTGTCTATTTGCTCCCGACCCTATTTTCCTTTTTCTGCAATTTCTAGGCCCTCTCTCATCCAGCAATGATCCTTTGTTCAACCCTTTCTCCAGACCATGGCTCCAGTGTTTGTATCTCCCACTCCTCAATATTCATCAGTCCGTCTTCTGTCCTGCTCTTGTCCCGGTTTGAGTCCCACTTGAATGAGCCTTCAGCTTCCAACTGCACTCCTTTGCTATTCTCTGGCACTCCCAGTGTTGTGCTTATCACTGACGCTTCCACAGCATCAACTCTAATTGTTGCATCCCCTGCTGTTCGGCCATCTCACCCCTCCTGCTCCTCCTAGACTAACTTCTGTAACCTTCTCACACTCTTCCATAGCCCCTCTCTAACCCCACTTGTGGATCATCAATCACCAATCTGCTCTGTATCGTCCTCATAAGAACATTGGAACATAAAAATTTGGCGCAGGAGTAGGCCATACCCCTTTCAAGCCTGGTCCACCATTCAATGAGATCATGGCTGATCTTCAATCTCAACTCCATTTTCTTGCCCAATCCCCATAATCGCTTGATTCCCCATGAGTCCAAAAATCCATCTATCTCAGCCTTGAATTTCCTCAATGATTCATATCCACAGCCCTTTGGGTTAGAATTTTTCTAAAGATTCACAGCCCTCTGAGTGAAGAAATTCCTCCTCATTTCTGTCTTAAATGGCCGATCCCTTATCCTGAGACTATGCCCCCCCCCTAGTTCTAGACTCTCCAGCCAGGGGAAACAGCCTCTCAGCATCGACCCTGTCAATTCCCCTCAGAATCTTATATATTTCAATGAAATCACTCTCATTCTTCTAAACTCCAGACAATATAGGCCCAGTCTACTCAAACACTCCTCATAGGACAACTCTCTCATCCCAGGGATCAATCCAGTGAACAAGTGAACCCTCTAGAATGCGTACTTCACTGAAATCAGGCGTTTGACATCCTTACACATAGAAATATGGATAAGGTTTGGTGTTTCCTTCCCCCTTACTGAAGCCTTTCCATCTGGCTATATTTTCCATCACCTGTTCCATACAAAGCACGACAACAGTGGCATAGCCCTTAATGCCAAGTGGCAGCTTGGCCTGACCATTATTCATCTGGCAACTCCTCATTGAGCATCTCATCCTTTTTTGTCCTTCTCACCTCTCATTCAAAGTCCTTGCTGCTCTCTCAAGCCTCATGTTGACTTCCTCACTTAGATGTTCACCTTTCTCTTCACCTTTAGCTTTTGCACTGAGCAGTTTCTGATCTTTGGTGATTTGAAATAACACCTAAACTTCCTCAGCCCTCTATTCTCCAATTGCTCTGCCTTCCTCTCCTCATTCAATTTTACCTTTCTTTTAAACTCCCCCATCCATACTCACAGCTAGTGTCTCAATACAGCTTTTCAGTGGTCCCTCCACTCCCACCTCAGCAAAAAAAATTCACCTCTAGCTCCCTCATGAATTCGCTCTCAAGCTCCCAAATGTTGATTTGGCTCAACGGGTAACACTCTCACCTCCTAAACAAAAGGTTGTGGGTTCAAGGACGTCAGAATTTGAGCACATAATCTAGACTGCACTAAAGGAATGCTGCATTGTCAGAGGTACCATCTTTTGGATGTGATGTTAAACGGAGCCAGTTCAGATGGACACATGGGGGAAGAAATTTGCCTGGTTTGCACCTACCGTTAGCACCTCTAAGGGGGGGGGGGGAGCTGTGTGTGTGTGGTAACGGGGCACTAAGGGGTTACTGGCTGGGCACGGCAAATTCACTGGCACCCGCAAATTTCCTTGGCGGTTTTGCAGTGGCGTTAAAACTTACCACCTCGCTCTCTTGCGCCTCGTAGATCATGACGTCATCCGGTGAGCAGTGACCCGGATGTGATATTCGGTTCCGCCCAATGCAGCATCACCGGGCGTCGACAATGGCAGATGCAGGAGGCGTTGTCACCTCGGCTGGCCGCTTGGGGAGTGATAGTTAAAGGCAGTGGTGGTCAGGTAGGGCAAAATCTACTTCTCTCCCCAGTCTGGTGCATCCCGATTGCATTTGATGTCCTGATTCATCAGCGCCGCTCTCTGAGTCCATAGGGCTGCTATGCCTGTAGCACAGGTCCCGTGGCCCCACAGAGAGAGCCTGAAAAGTGATGGAGCCCATCATTGTTCAGCGCTCTGCCACTACTACCCCTCTCACTTACGAAAGCGCACTAAGGGTAGTGAGAGCACCTGATTTAGCGCTCTACTTCTCTCTTGGAGCTCTAAAGTGGAAGTTCCCTGGATGAGAAAAGGATTATCGCCTGGCAATACTTTTGCGCTCCTTCAACTCTCCCCCTTGCTCTGTCCTCCTCTTATCCCTACACAGTGAGAATGTCATTGCATTGAGTTATAGTGCCACTGATCCATAATGCCACTATCAAGCCACTACATCAAGTATTTCCAAAGACTAATCCCAATTTCTAGAACTCACAGTCTTACATCTGCTTGTTATCTAATATACCTGATTTTGTTGCAGCAGCACGCCTCAACGTGTGGAGAGCCCTTCGCCTGATATGGCCTCTGGGATATTTCCTCCTTGTAGATCGCACTGCTATTGGACAGAGAAGCAATTACTTGATTGGTCAAAATAACAATGTACCCATTCTGTCCTTGTGTCCAAGTCCTTGGTGTCCTTTTCTTTTTGCAATTTCTTTGAGTTTTACCTATTTAAATATTGAAAGCCAATAGAAAATGTCGTCTATAAATTACTGTTGGTGATATTCACCATTTTCAAGGGTGAAACTTAGATAGTCATCATAGGCAATGCCTTGGAATCGAAGAAGACTTGCTTCCACTCTTAAAGTGAGTCCTTAAGTGGTTGAACAATCCAATACGAGAGCCACAGTCCCTGTCACTGTGGGACATATAGTCGTTGAGGGAAGGGGTGGGTGGGACAGGTTTGCCGCACGCCCTTTCCACGGCCTGCGCTTGATTTCTGCATGCTCTCGGCGATGGGGCTCGAGGTGCTCAGCGCCCTCCCAGATGCACTTCCTCCACTTAGGGCGGTCTTTGGCCAGGGTCTCCCAGGTGTCAGTGGGGATGTTGCACTTTATCAGGGAGGCTTTGAGGGTGTCCTTGTAACGTTTCCTCTGTCCACCTTTGGCTCATTTGCTGTGAAGAGCGCTTGCTTTGGGAGTCGCGTGTCTGGCATGCGAACGATGTGGCCTGCCCAGCGGAGCTGATCAAGTGTGTTCAGTGCTTCAATGCTGGGGATGTTGGCCTGGTCGAGGACGCTAATGTTGGTGCGTCTGTTCTCCCACGGGATTTGTAGGATCTTGCGGAGACATCGTTGGTGGTATTTCTCCAGCAATTTGAGGTGTCTACTGTACATGGTCCATGTCTCTGAGCCATACAGGAGGGCGGGTATTACTACAGCCCTGTAGACCATGAGCTTGGTGGCAGATTTGAGGGCCTAGTCTTCAAACGCTCTTTTCCTCAGGCGGCCGAAGGCTGCACTGGCGCACTGAAGGCGGTGTTGAATCTCGTCATCAATGTCTGCTCTTGTTGATAAGAGGCTCCCGAGGTATGGGAAATGGTCCACTTTGTCCAGGGCCACGCCGTGGATCTTGATGACTGGGGGGGCAGTGCTGTGCGGCAAGGACAGGCTGGTGGAGGAGCTTTGTCTTACGAATGTTTAGTGTAAGGCCCAGGCTTTCGTACGCCTCAGTAAATACGTCGACTATGTCCTGGAGTTCAGCTTCTGTATGTGCGCAGATGCAGACGTGGGCGTCGTCCGCGCACTGTAGCTCAACGACAGAGGTTGGGGTGGTCTTGGACCCGGCCTGGAGATGACAAAGGTTGTGCAGGTTTCCACTGGTTCTGTAGTTTCGTTCCTCTCCAGCGGGGAGCTTGTTGACTGTGAGGTGGAGCATGGCAGCGAGGAACATTGAGAAGAGGGTTGGGGCGATGATGCAGCCCTGCTTGACCCCGGTCCGGACGTGTAATGGATCCGTTGGTAAGGATCACTGACTGTATGTCGTCGTGGAGCAGGCGGAGGTGGTGATGAACTTTTGGGGTCATCCGAAACGGAGGAGGACACTCCATAGACCCTCATGGTTCTACCCTCCTAACATGTTGCAGGTTAAGAGATAGCCTAAAAATTACTTTTTGTGATACTGAATGAACACATAACACATTTGTGTCATATTCTGTTGTACACTATTTTAGCTGAACCTTTAACACACTTAAGTCAAACAGGCAATGACTATCGCCAACAATTGAGTCTAACCTCCGCACCTTGATATTCAACGGCATTATCTTCTCCGAATCACCCACCATCAACATCCTGGAGGTCATCATGGACCAGAAACTTAACTGGACTAGCCACACAATTTAAGAACGAATTATGTTTAAATGCTGTGCTTTAAGTGAGCTCATACAGGTTTAAAGACAAAAATCACAGGCTGCAACTCAAATGACTAAAGCCTTTTGCTCTTACTGGTCACATGTTAAATACTGATATTTCCATTTCTATCATTGCTCCTTATATATTTGAGAAGATGAGATCTAACGCCTGAAGTTCTTGAGGTAGATAGTGCAGATAATCTGGATGGGTAGAGGCAAGATTTGGGGATCTGGTTACATTGCATCCTGTCCCCTTTATCTAGTGCCAAAAATTCCACCTAATTTAAAGGAGCGTTGCATAATTCACGACCCATGTATTTGGGCATGTATTATGACGTAATGCATTTAAGGGAAATAATAGGTTATGAAGTCTACTTCTCTTTTGTTATGCACTCACAGCATCACAGCAATAACAACAATTTACATTTATATAGCGACTTTAACATAGTAAAACTTTCCAACATACTTCACAGGAGCCTTGTAGGAGGGGGCTCAGAAGACTCGGGGCGGGGGGGAGCGGGGGGTGTGGAAAGTATTTTTATCTAAGCTGATACCATACGGTATTTGTGTGCCTTTTGATTAAAATGGAGTCCTGGCCCTTCCAGAACTTTCTGCATTTTAGCAGTCAGCTTGCATAAACAGCTAAACCTGCTGTTAGATGGCTGATGGCCATCAGACAGCTAGGAGACAAGTCATGCTGAGACAAGTAACCCCCCATGGTGCTCTCCTATTGTCTACACTACAGGAGTTCCATGTCACCCCACCCTTATCTTCTAGCCATTATCTCTTTCCTTTACCTCATCCATTTGATGCAAACAGATAAACTGACCAGGAAATTGAAACAATCCTGACACAATACAAGACAGGTGATAGCCCATTACCTATGACTCATGGAGTAATGGCCGTTTGGCTTTCTGATAACCCTGACAAAAGGAAATATCTGGACACCATGTCAGGACCAGGATATAGTAATTAACTCTTTATCTGTATTCACTGACTGTGAGACAGAGCAATACACAGGGAGAGGCCAGAACTTTGGTTTTACTGTATAAATATCTTGTTAAACTGAACCATTTCGGAGGTGTTCATTTAGCCCTTGACTGAGTGAAACCTACTCCTTGCGAGCAAGTAAATTAAAAAGGAAACTTCTACCGGAGCTGTAAGTGTCGGAGTCTTTCTTTTCGGAGGTCGAGATTTCGACAGGGGGGAGGTGGTTGGGGGGGCAGATCGTAAATTTTGTGGGGGAATTGGTGGCCTCAGGGGGTGGGGGGGGGAAGAACAGAAGGATCAGGCAGTGTCTATTGCAGGGTAGATCCAGCAGGTAAATGGAAAGGAGCTTAGTTCCTGGATGCAGCCGTTCTCACCTTCCCTTAGCTGGGCCCGGGAAACAAGACCAAACAGAGTCAAATTTAAAATGGTGGATCACCATGCGGTTCGGAGCCTCACTATAGTATTTAAAGTGCCAACCCACCTCCTTCCTGCGAGGTTAAACCGGAAGTGAGCGGGTCGGGGTCGCAATCAAGATGTCTAACTCGTTAACCTCACATCCGACCCCAAACCACCCGTTTTTTGGGATAAAATTACTCCCAAATATTCAGTTCAGGTCACAAGGTCACACCCTGGAATTATACTATTGTATAGTTAGATATTGGGCCGTATCAACTGTAAGGTTCTCAAATACATTACGGGAGTTACTAGTAGCACTGTAGCCAAAAGTATACATAAGGCAAAACCCTGAATTTGCAAGGATACTTGAACCTAGGACATGGACCAGGATAAGGTGTGTCGACATGGGGCATGGAGGAATATAGGAACAGGAGTTGGCTGTTTAGCTCATTGAGCCTGTTCCACCATTCAATGAGATCATGACTGATCTGTGACCATAGCCCTGAATAACTTTGGTTACCAGAAACCGATCAATCTCAGATTTAAAATTAACATTGACCCAGCATCAATTACCATTTCCGGAAGAGAGTTCCAAATCTCTACCACTCTTTGCATGTTAAAGTGTTTCCTAACTTCATTCTTGAAAGACCTGCAGCTAATTTTTAGGCTATGTCCCTAGTCCTAGATTCTCCAACAAGTGGAAATAGTTTCTCTTCAGCCACCCTATAAGTTCCTGACAACATCTTGAAAAATCACCCCTTAATCTTCTAAATTCTGGGGAATACAACCCTAGTTTGTGTAATCACACTTTATAATTTAACCCTTGGAGTCCGGGTATCATTCTAGAAAATCTACTCTGCACTCCCTCCAAAGCCAATATATCCTTCCGAGCGTACAGTGCCCAGAACTCCAGGTGTGCTCTAACTAGGGCTTTGTATAGCTGCAGCTTAACTTCTAACCCCTTGTATTCTAGTCCTCTAGATATAAATTCCATTAGCCTTTTTGATTATTTTCCTAAATAGTGGAGTGACATGTGCAATTTTCCAATCTAAAGGAATGGTTCCTGAATTGAGAGAACTTTGGAAGATAGGGTATCGGGAATGTTCTCACCTACTTCCTTTAAAACCCTGGGATGAAAACCATCTGGTCCTTGGAATTTGTCATTCATTAGTGCCATTATTATCTTTATTACTGTTAATTTGTTTACACTAATTATGGGAGTCCCTGTTCCTGATTCGATATTAGGGGTGTCCGGCATGCTATCCTCCTCTTCTACTGTAAATACTGACATAAAGATATTTCTAACAAAGGCTTGGGATCTGAGCGGCGGCAGCAATGGAGGAGGCAGAATATAAACGAAGCAGGAGGAGAGAGGAGAGGACAGCGTGGACCTGAGCACTGGAGGAGGCAGAACATCTCCAGCGAATTCAAAAACGAGTGACGTCATGAGACAGCAGGTAGGTGATTGACTGTGGAATATCAACATTTTTTTTTTCTCTCTAAGGTAGGGCAGTGGTTTAAACAAGGAGTGGCAAATTACATTCACTTTGTTAAATTATTGGATTAACTAGTTAAACTAATTAACATAACTATAAATAGTAATTGAATAAAGCCTTTAACAAATTAAATAAATTAAATAACTTGAGTCTAAGATATGGCAGAGCAGGTTGTGTGTCTGGAGTGAAGTATGTGGGAGTTTGTGGACAGCGAGACTGTCCCGAGCGAACACATATGCGGTCGGTATCTCCGTCTCGAACCTCTCCGGTTCAGGGTCATTGAGCTAGATTTTGGTGACCGATAGTATGCAGAGTAAGGGGAACCCAGGTAAGAAAGGGAACGAGGATTCACAGAAACTGATCTTATCCAACAGGTGCAATGTACTTGCTACCTGCGATAAAAACTGTCGAAGAGCAGCCAGAATGCGGCCCATAGCACTTTGGAGCAGGAGGCTGTCCTCAGCGAGGGAGGAGATGGGGTGGGAGGAGGAGGAAAGAAAGCATAGTGTGGTAGTTGTAGGGGATTCCATAATTAGTGGGACAGATAGCATCCTTAGTGAGCAAGATCGAGAGTCCCACATGGTATGTTGCCCACCTAGTGCCAGGGTGAGCGACATCTCAAAACGACTTGAAAAGATATTGAAGAGGGAGGGGGAGGATCTAGTCGTTGTGCTCCATGTTGGGATCAACAACAGAGGGAAGATTGGGCAACAGGTCCTGTTTGGGGAGTACCAGGAAAGAAGAGCTAAATTAAAGAACAGGACCTCAAGCATTATGTGGGGGGGGGTGGGGGATAACTTGCTCCCTGCCCTATTTCGGGCGGATAATTTGAATTCTTACTGCCTGGCAGGAGTAGGAGGGAATTGTCGTAAAACTCGGCTACTTAAGTCTGACACCGCCTCCCAGCGTTTTGGGGCGCAGTTTGAGGCGGTGTAGGGGCGGGCTCAGGTTGGGAGCGGCGCGGTGTGCATCACCGTGGTGAGGACGTCAGCTCAAGGCGGATAGGCCGCGCCGTGCTAACACATAGCAATGTCCCTCCCCTTCGGGGTTAAAGGGGAGGGACGCTGCGAGGCCTAGTGAGGCCTCCGTGGCTCCCACTGACTGCCGAGTCGGCCGACAATTAAAACAAAACGGAGGCCGCGGCAGTACATCTTACCCCTTTAAGCGCGGCAGCACCGCCCAGCGACTGGCAGCTTCCCGCCTCGCGAAGCTGCCAGTGGCATTGACCGGCAGTGGCCGCGCTCCCGTGAGGCAATTTCCCCCATCCAGCGGAAAAGGGGTCGGCGCCAGTTGGTAAGGGGTCGGCGCATGGCCGACAAAGGGTCAGAGTGCCGGGCGGGGTGGAAAGTCGGAATGCGGCAGAAAACTTTTTCCACCGCCCACAGCCAGGGGGCAATTGTGGATGGGTCGCACCCGGTAAGGCCTTAGCTTTAAAAAAAAGGGGCAATTTTGGCCACATAATCACTGGCTGAGCCACGTGCAAATTGGCGCATGGATAAGCTGATTAGGGAAGTGAACACATGGCTAAAGGAGTGGTGTGGGAACGAGGGGTTCCAGTACATGGGGCACTGGCACCAGTATTGGGACAGGAAGGAACTGTATCATTGGGATGGGCTCCACCTGAACCGGTTTGGGACCCGAGTCCTAGCAGAAAGGATAAATAGGGCAGTCACAAGGTCTTTAAATTAGTAAATGGGAGAGGGGGAGCAGGGGGGGGAAAGAGGGCTCAGGTGTAAATTGTTGTACAAATAGTAGTTCCAAGACAAACAAAAGTGAAGAGAGTAGATGAACAGTCAGAAATTATGCTTTAGGCACTACATGCAAAAGGAAAACTAAAAGATGTAAAGTGATTAAACCAGGAGAGCGAAATAAGAAATAAGTGAGTAAAACATTAGAGCTGAAGGACAGGCTAGGGTGTGTGGCCCAAGTAAGCGTTCTTTATACAAATGGAGTATAAGGAATAAATTGAATGAACTGCAGGCGTGAATTCAACTTGGCGGGTATGACATGGTGGTGTAAGGGTACAACTATTTTCTTGGAACAAGGCACAGGAAAAGGCCACAAAACAAACTTTTGGACTACCTGGGAGGGGAAAAGGCGCCAGTCTGGGGCAAATGGTGACTCATCACCCATTAAGAACTATACATACAGACAAAGAGATTGCTACTATCTATCAGAGGAGCCCCGGAGTTGATTGGCCGCAGCAGGTAAAAAAGTTCACCCCAGAGGCTACAAGTCTGCAAGAAACCAGGACTACAAAAGGAAAGCCTTCTGAAAGTCCAAATATACCACATCAACTGGTACTCCTTTGTCCACTTTATTGGAAACATCCTCAAAAAATTCCATAAGATTTGTCAATCATGATCTCCCTTTTACAAATCCATGCTGACTTGGACCTATCATGTCACCATTTTCCAAATGCGCTGCTATGACATCCTTAATAATTGATTCCATCATTTTACCCACTACTGAGGTCAGACTGACCATAATTCCCTGCTTTCTCTCTCCCTCCTTTTTTAAAAAGTGGGGTTTCATTGGCTACCCTCCACTCGATAGGAACTGATCCAGAGTCAATGGAATGTTGGAAAATGACTGTCAATGCATCCGCTATTTCCAAGGCCACCTCCTTAAGTACTCTGGGATGCAGTCCATCAGGCCTGGGGATTTATCGGCCTTCAATCCCATCAATTTCCCCAACACAATTTCCCGACTAATAAAGATTTCCCTCAGTTCCTCCTCTTTAATAGACCCTCTGAACACTTTTATATCCGGAAGGTTGTTTGTGTCCTCCTTAGTGAATACTGAACCAAAGTACTTGTTCAATTGGTCTGCCATTTCTTTGTTCCCCGTTATGACTTCCCCTGATTCTGACTGCAGGGGACCTACGTTTGTTTTTACTAACCTCTTTCTCTTTACATACCTATAGAAACTTTTGCAATCCGCCTTAATGTTCCCTGCAAGCTTCTTCTCGTACTCCATTTTCCCTGCCCTAATCAAACCCTTTGTCCTCCTCTGCTGAGTTCTAAATTTCTCCCAGTCCTCAGGTTCGCTGCTATTTCTGGCCAATTTGTATGCCACTTCCTTGGCTTTAATACTATCCCTGATTTCCCTAGATAGCCACGGTTGAGCCACCTTCCCTTTTTTATTTTTACGCCAGACAGGAATGTACAATTGTTGTAATTCATCCATGCGTTCTCTAAATGTCTGCCATTGCCCATCCACAGTCAACCCCTTAAGTATCATTAGCCAATCTATCTTAGCCAATTCATGCCTCATACCTTCAAAGTTACCCTTCTTTAAGTTCTGGACCATGGTCTCTGAATTAACTGTTTCATTCTCCATCCTAATGCAGAATTCCACCATATTATGGTCACTCTTCCCCAAGGGGCCTCGCACAATGAGATTGCTAATTAATCCTCTCTCATTACACAACACCCAGTCTAAGATGGCCTCCCCCCTAGTTGGTTCCTCGACATATTGGTCTAGAAAACCATCCCTTATGCATTCCAGGAAATCCTCCTCCACCGTATTGCTTCCAGTTTGGCTAGCCCAATCTATGTGCATATTAAAGTCACCCATTATAACTGCTGCACCTTTATTGCATGCACTCCTAATTTCCTGTTTGATGCCCTCCCCAACATCACTACTACTGTTTGGAGGTCTGTACACAACTCCCACTAACGATTTTTGCCCTTTAGTGTTCTGCAGCTCCACCCATATAGATTCCACATCATCCAAGCTAATGTCTTTCCTAACTATTGCATTAATCTCCTCTTTAACCAGTAATGCTACCCCACCTCCTTTTCCTTTTATTCTATCCTTCCTGAATGTTGAATACCCCTGGATGTTGAGTTCCCAGCCCTGATCATCCTGGAGCCACGTCTCCGTAATCCCAATCACATCATATTTGTTAACATCTATTTGCACAATTAATTCATCCACCTTATTGCGGATACTCCTTGCATTAAGACACAAAGCCTTCAGGCTTGTTTTTTTAACACCCTTTGTCCTTTTAGAATTTTGCTGTACAGTGGCCCTTTTTGTTCTTTGCCTTGGGTTTCTCTGCCCTCCACTTTTCCTCATCTCCTTTCTGTCTTTTGCTTTTGCTTCCTTTTTGTCTCCCTCTGTCTCCCTGTATAGGTTCCCATCCCCCTGCAATATTAGTTTAACTCCTCCCCAACAGCACTAGCAAACACTCCCCCTAGGACATTGGTTCCGGACCTGCCCAGGTGCAGACCGTCCGGTTTGTACTGGTCCCACCTCCCCCAGAACCGGTTCCAATGCCCCAAGAATTTGAATCCCTCCCTGCTGCACCACTGCTCAAGCCATGTATTCATCTGCGCTATCCTGCGATTCCTACTCTGACTAGCACGTGGCACTGGTAGCAATCCCGAGATTACTACTTTTGAGGTCCTACTTTTTAATTTAGCTCCTAGCTCCTTAAATTCTTTTCGTAGGACCTCATCCCTTTTTTTACCTATGTCGTTGGTACCAATGTGCACCACGACAACTGGCTGTTCTCCCTCCCATTTCAGAATGTCCTGCACCCGCTCCGAGACATCCTTGACCCTTGCACCAGGGAGGCAACATACCATCCTGGAGTCTCGGTTGCGTCCGCAGAAACGCCTATCTATTCCCCTCACCATCGAATCCCCTATCACTATCGCGCTCCCACTCTTTTTCCTGCCCTCCTTTGCAGCAGAGCCACCTACGGTGCCATGAACTTGGCTGCTGCTGCCCTCCCCTGATGAGTCATCCTCCCCAACAGTACTCAAAGCAGTGTATCTGTTTTGCAGGGGGATGACCACAGGGGACTCCTGCACTATCTTTCTTGCACTGCTCTTCCTGTTGGTCTTCCATTCCATATCTGGCTGTGGACCCTTCTCCTGCGGTAAGACCAACTCACTACACGTGATACTCACGTCATTCTCAGCATCGTGGATGCTCCAGAGTGAATCCACCTTCAGCTCCAATTCTGCAACGCGGACCGTCAAGAGCTCGAGGCGGATACACTTCCCACACACGTAGTCGTCATGGACACCGGAAGTGTCCCCGAGTTCCCACATGGTACAGGAGGAGCATATCACATTTGTACAGGGCCTTGGTGAGGCCACACCTGGAGTATTGTGTACAGTTTTGGTCTCCTAACTTGAGGAAGGACATACTTGCTGTTGAGGGAGTGCAGCGAAGATTCACCAGACTGATTCCCGGGATGGTGGGACTGACCTATCAAGAAAGACTGAATCAACTGGGCTTGTATTCACTGGAGTTCAGAAGAGTGAGAGGGGACCTCATAGAAACGTTTAAAATTCTGACGGGTTTGGACAGGTTGGATGCAGGAAGAATGTTCCCAATGTTGGGGAAGTCCAGAACCAGGGGTCACAGTCTAAGGATAAGGGGTAAGCCATTTAGGACCGAGATAAGGAGAAAATTCTTCACCGAGAGAGTGGTGAACCTGTGGAATTCTCTACCGCAGGAAGTAGTTGAGGCCAATTCACTAAATATATTCAAAAGGGAGTTAGATGAAGTCCTTAGTACTCGGGGGATCAAGGGGTATGGCGTGAAAGCAGGAAGTGGGTACTGAAGTTTCATGTTCAGCCATGAACTCGTTGAATGGCGGTGCAGGCTAGAAGGGCTGAATGGCCTGCTCCTGCACCTATTTTCTATGTTTCTATCTATGTTTCTATGACTCTATGAAATGCACATTTTTGGATAACAGGGCATAGAAACATAGAAACATAGAAAATAGCTGCAGGAGTAGGCCATTCGGCTCTTCGAGCCTGCACACCATTTAATATGATCATGGCTGACCATGCAACTTCAGTACCCCATTCCTGCTTTCTCTCCATACCCTTTGATCCCTTTAGCTGTAAGAGCTACATCTAACTCCCTTTTGAATATATCTAACGAACTGGCCTCAACAACTTTCTGTGGAAGACAATTCCACAGGTTCATAACTCTCTGCGTGAAGAAGTTTCTCCTCATTTCAGTCCTAAATGGCTTACCCCTTATCCTTAGACTATGTCCCCTGGTTCTGGACTTCCCCAACATCGGGAACATTCTTCATGCATCTAACCTGTCCAATCCCGTCAGAATTTTATATGTTTCTACGAGATCCCCTCTCATTCTTCTAAATTTCAGTGAATATAAGCCTAGTCGATCCAGTCTTTCTTCATATGTCAGTCCTGCCATCCCGGGAATCAGTCTGGTGAACCTTCGCTGCACTCGCTTAATAGCAAGAATGTCCTTCCTCAGATTAGGAGGCCAAAACTGCACACAATACTCAAGGTGTGGTCTTCTCACCAAGGATAAGGATAAGGAGTTATCTTTTGCACTGTCGACTCAGTGTGCAAATTAGTGGCCATTCAAACTCATCACCATATCCAGTTAAACAAATCACCACCTCGATCCAGACGCATTAATCGGACCCCGGCCCAGCGGGAAACTTATTCATCCCATGGATATAAATATACGAACAAAGAAACACAAGAAGACGAAGAAGGACAGAGAGAGAGATGGACAGGAACAGGAACAGCACTGCAGAGAACAGACAGAAGAACCAACCGGTCACGGAATCAAACGTACAATGGCTACAGCCAGCGGTGGTGATTGTATGTCTTAAATCAATTTCTCTCAGAAGTCTAGTCCTAAAGTTTTAGTCGTTTTTTCTTGCATAATAAAACTGACACTGGGTTAAGCCTACATTTTGTGCCACCTGTTGTCCTTTCCCACTATAAGTTCCCAGGTCTAAGAATCAGAGTAGAGTGAAAACCGAACACCCTACAGTAGCCATTACTGAGACATGGCTGCAAGACTGTCAGGATTGGGAACTAAATATACCAGGTTATAAGATCTACAGGAAAGATAGGGAAAATGGCAGATGGGGAGTAGTAGTTTTAGTGATTAAGGATGAAATCACTTCAATGATAAGAGTGGATATAAAGCGTGGTACGCAGGCAGTGGAGACTTTATGGGTAGAATTAAGAAATAGGAAAGTATTTAAGATGGTAGTGGGAATTGTGTATAGGCCCCCTGGTAGCAGCTGTAAAGTGCTAGATTGTATAAATGCAGAGATCAGGTAAGCATGTAGCAAAGGCAGAGTGGTTTTAATGGAGGATTTTAACTTTCAGATAGATTGGGACAAGCAGACTAGCACCTGTCAGGAAGGTAGTGAATTTACTGAGTGTGTCCGGGATAGTTTCCTACAACAATATGCCCTAGAGGCATCAAGGGGGAATGCCATATTAGATGTAGCAATGAGTAATGAGCCAGGTTTAGTTTAGCCTAACTGTGCGTGAATATTTATGCAACAGCAATCATAAACATGATCGAGTTCAACCCAGCATTTGAAAGGGAGAATCGCAAAACAGTTACTAATGGGGAGAAATTCGATAGAGGCCCAAACTTTTTTAATTTAGAAAATTTAGCGGCAGTCGCAAAGAATTCTGAAGTTCTTCTAAATTGGGCTTTCTAGCCTCAGGAAGGAAGGGGGGGGACCGTAAAGCAAGCGTAATGACATCAGTGGGGCTACAAGGGTGCTACCACCAGAGTGCTACTGAATTTTTCAGGTGATTTGCATTCAGCAATCATCCTTCAATCCTTCACACTGGCTCATTCCAGCTCTTAAAGGGGAGGTTGTATCAATGTGCAGCTGCTCATTTCCA
Source organism: Pristiophorus japonicus (assembly GCF_044704955.1). NCBI lineage: Eukaryota > Metazoa > Chordata > Chondrichthyes > Pristiophoridae > Pristiophorus > Pristiophorus japonicus. The sequence continues at coordinate 293,765,057 of NC_091981.1, read as the reverse complement.
TCATTTCTGGAACCGAAGTCGACCTGAGAGCAAGTGAAACACACTCATGGATGCGGCTGCTACCAATCAAAATCCAAGGGAGAGAGTTTGTCAGCTCACTGACGTCACATTGGAGGCACTGGTGACGGCAGTGGAGTAAAGGAGGGAAGCGTTGTTCCCGGCAAGTGGAAGGAGGCCGTTGGCCCGGGTCTTCAGGGCCATGTGGAGGGAAGTGGCACAGGAGGCCTCGGCCAGTGGTGTTGTGGAAAGCAGTGCCGTAAAAAATTCAACAACCTCAGTCAGGTGGTCAAGATGATTACATGCTTCAACAGGTCCTATAGACTAGCATCTGAACTGTGCACACTGCAGAAAGCACCACTCACCCACCAAGCATCTGCATCTACTCAAACTCACATCCTCATCTCACACCTTGTCTACATTCACAGCTATTCAACAACGGCAGGCATATCTACAAAATAAATAGCTGGACTCTGACTCACACACATTCCTTTTCTTTGCAGGCCAAGGTTGCACACAATAGGTGGGAGCAGCAGGGGACAGGCGGGGGCTGAACCTCAGCTGCAGCAGCTCTCAGACCTTGAGGGGCGAGTGCTGCAACTCATTGGGCAGCAGCTGGTGGACACCGTTGCCGTCAGCGATGTCGACCTTGGGGGGGGGGGGGCAATAACAGTGTCTTCATCCCCTCTCCTTTCTCATCCCACTTCCCCCTCATGGGGCTCGGTGTCAAATATTTTGTTTTATAACACTCCTTGGGACATTTTCTTACGTCAAAGGCACTATATAAATGCAAGTTGTAGTTGTTGTTGTTGACATGCTGCATAAGCCTTCAGTTGAACTCGTTGCCAAGTCTGAAACATCTTGCTGATAATTGGTACTATTGCTGACTTACTGCGTCTTTGTTGTGCCGGAGGTGACCGACGCGCCCTTGGGTCAATTGGATCTACATCTATCAGAACCTGTCCGGCATTTGCTGGCACTGTCAAAGGAGAGGAAGAATAGAGGTTCTTATTTAACATTTGCACGTTATTAAATCTAACAACTGGACATGCTGATTGTTGTCATAAAACAGGCACAAGTTCAATAGTGCTGAGTAAATAAGATTTTCTTTTGGGATACGAAATGATTCTGGATTCTGTAAAAGTTGTAAACGTTTATCTGGTTTCTTAGTAGCCAATTAGAAAACTCTACTCATTAGATCTGTCAGTCTGTCATTCATTTTGATTGTTCACATCTCCAAATTGTCATCAAGCTTATCCAATTCTTTTGCTCTTGAAAATATTTACTGGCTCCCTGTCACTTAATGCGGTAATGGCATAACAGGGCCAAAAATAATTCCGTGACTTGGCAAGATCAGGTAAAGTAACAGCGCAGCACCATAAGCACTGCTAAATAATCCTGCATGTCTACAGACTTTTTGGTCATTTTTTTGACAAAGTGCAGCTGTTTAAATAAATACGGGGAAAAATTGAGTCCCTCGCAAGGCGCGAGACTTTGCGGCAGGCACGGAAGTATTGCCTCATGAAAAATTGGGGTTACCACCTCCGAAAGGAAGTGGAGCGCAAGATTAAGCGCTCCAATGCCTTTCTAGGGCGCTAATGGGATGGGCGCCTTTGGTAGTGGGGCGCAGTGCTACACACTGGGCCACATAGCTCTGTCGGGTAGGAGGGGCTCTTCATGTAATTAAAGGGAAGGGCCCAAGCTGCATACTTTGCAGCAAAAGCAGGGTCCTAACTGGACCATCGGGGAGCGGGGGTGCCATGCCAACAGCCCGGCACTCAAGTAGAGTGCCAGGCTGACCGATCGTGGCATGGACGCCACGTTCAAAGCGCCAATGGGGCACAGAAGAATATGGGATAATTTTTTTTTAAAAGCACCACACTTCCCCTTTAAGTTTCTCCCGTCTCGCAACGCGTACCCAATTTAGGGTCCGGTCGCTAACTTGGCACTGTGCATGGTGATGATATCAGCATCGCCTTCAGAGCGAAGCGCTACAGGTTATCGTTGCGATAAACTCCGCCAAAATTAGCGGGAGTCGTTAGGTTGGTAGAGGATCTTTATCTTACGGATATTTAGTGCAAGGCCAATGCTTTCGTACGCCTCGGTGAATGTGTTGACGACGGCTTGGAGTTTGGCCTCCGAGTGTGCACAAACGCAAGTGTCGTCCGAAAACTGTAGTTCGATGACAGAGGATGGGATGACCTTGGATCTAACCTGGAGGTGACATAGGTTGAACAGGTTCCCATTCGTTCTATAGTTTCATTCCACTCCAGCAGGAAGCTTGTTGAGAGTGAGATGGAGCATTGGTGCGATGACGCGGCCCTTCTTGACCCGGATCCGGACGTGGATTGGGTCTGCGGTGGATCCGTTGGTCAGGATCACAACTTGCATGTCATCGTGGAGCAGGCAGAAGATGGTGACAAACTTTTGGGGGCAGCCGAAACGGAGCAAATTTAGGGAGATTGAGAGGAGGAGGAGGGCTCGCTCAAACTCACTGGAGGGCCAGCTTTTGACACAGTTCAGCTGACCAGGACAGAGCTGTGAACTTTAGAGAGCTTCCGTAATATGTTGGGGAATGTGGAGGAGTCCACTTTAGAGAGCTTCCGTAATATATTGGGGAATGTGGAGGAGTCCATTAACAACGTGAGTGAGATTCTAGCAAATAGAACCAGCACTCTACTCTCAGCAATGGTGCCTTTGGTCACTTCAATGGACACTGGAGCTGGGCCCTCCCTGTAGGAGCGTGTGACACCAGCAATAATGCCTGTCAGAGATGCTCATACCAGAGTTATCTGGGCTCTAAGGCTGGGAGACCAAGTGCCTATCCACTTGTTCTCCCAGCCTTGGGAAAGCTGGGAGACCAAGTGGATAGGCACTTCATTTGGATCACGGATATCCTATACTCTCTTCTCCCACAGATCAGTAGAATTGTTGTAACCCAATGGCAAATGCCGTCATGCAATGGGAATGGAAATGTTGCCATCTCTCAGGATGACATATGTCTGGATAGGATATAGGAAAGTCATGAGGGCCTTGCACCGTCTTGAGCTTTTCTATAAGCCAGCTTGTTGTCCTGCAATGTTAGTTAACATGCGAGCCGAAATTGCCCCTTTTTTTTGCACCCTGTTAGCGTCTCCGGGAGGCAATGGCCTTTTTGCTCGGGAGTGGGCGGCGGTAGCACCATGGGCGAAAGTGCCCCAGAGATTTTGGGGGCAATTTGCCGCTCGTACCACACAGCGCCTGGTAGGGCAACGGGCGATGAACCCTTTGCAGCTCGCGCAGGAAATTGCCCCGCGGACCGCGAGGCTGGCACGAGCCGATGTCAGCATCAGCTTCACGGTGCGCTGGCATCCACCCAGAGCATTCCTGAAAGAGGAGGGTGTGTACGACCCGGGCTGCCATTTTACTTTGTCGGCCGACTCCGCGTTTGGCCCGGCAATGGCGACTCTCGCCTCGACCGGGCCGCCATCATGTCGCCCTGCACTACCTTTTGGGTGCCAGGCCTCTGGCACATTCGAGTGTGTCCACACATGATGGCGGCCCAGTCGAGGCGAGGAGTCGGACGACAAAATAAAAGGGAAGCCTGGGTCGTACACGGCCTCCCCTTTCAGCGACGTTCCAGCGGCGGTCACCAAAGAGCCAGCAGACTGCGCAGCGACCCTCCCCCTTAACTGAACGGGACGGGCTATGTAGTGCGTTAGTGCTATGCGGAGATTCTGCGTAGCGTTGACCTCTTCGGTGTAGCGTTGACCTCTTCAGTGTAGCGTTGACCTCTTCAGTGTGTCGCCGAACTCAGTGATGCACTGACGCACCAGGAGCGCCCCTCTAACCAGGCGGAGCTCCTGAGACAGCGCTCCACCGCGTTTATGGGGCGCAAAGCCTAATTGCACACCATGAGCGGGGTTACTATTTTGAACACCTCTATCAAATCTCCTCTCAACCTTCTCTGCTCTAAGGAGACCAACCCCAGCTTCTCCAGTCTTTCCATGTGAATGAAGTCTCTCATCCCTGGAACCATTCTTGCAAATCTTTTCTGCCCCCTCTCGAAGGCCTTCACATCCTTCTTAAAGTGTGATGTCCAAAGCTGGACACAATACTTCAGTTGACGCCAAACCAGTGTTTTATAAAGATTCATCATAACTTCCTTGCTTTTGTACTCTATGCCTCGGTTATGAAGCCCAGGATCCCGCGTGCTTTAATAACCGCTTTCTTAACGTGCCCTGCGATGCACTGACGCTGCAGGAGCGCCCTTCTAACGATTTCTGCATATTTACCGCCAGGTCTCTCTGTCCATGCACCCCTTTAGAATTTTACCCTTTAGTTTATATTGCCTCTCCTCATTCTTCCTACCAAAATGTATCACTTTGTAATTTTCTGCATTAAATTTCATCTGTCTCATGTCCGCCCATTTCACCAACCTGTCTATGTCCATTTTACATAAGAACATAAGAATTAGGAACAGGAGTAGGCCATCTAGCCCCTCGAGCCTGCTCCGCCATTCAACAAGATCATGGCTGATCTGGCCGTGGACTCAGCTCCACTTACCCGCCCACTCCCCATAACCCTTAATTCCCTTATTGGTTAAAAATCTATCTATCTGTGACTTGAATACATTCAATGAGCTAGCCTCAACTGCTTCCTTGGGCAGAGAATTCCACAGATTCACAACCCTCTGGGAGAAGAAATTCCTTCTCAACTCGGTTTTAAATTGGCTTCCCCCGTATTTTGAGGCTGTGCCCCCTAGTTCTAGTCTCCCCGACCAGTGGAAACAACCTCTCTGCCTCTATCTTGTCTATCCCTTTCATTATTTTAAATGTTTCTATAAGATCACCTTCATCCTTCTGAACTCCAACGAGTAAAGACCTCACCAATACCCTATACAGTTGTAGCAGGACCTCCCTGCTTTTGTACTCCATTCCTCTCGCAATGAAGGCCAACATTCCATTCGCCTTCCTGATTACCTGCTGCACCTGCAAACTAACTTTTTGGGATTCATGCACAAGGACGCTCGCGGCCTTCCGCGAGAGGTGGGCACCGGAGGGACTGGAGTGCATCATCACGCCCGGCAACCAAATTTTTATTTGATTTTACGTTTTTAAGTTTAATTTGTTTTAATTGCCGGTGCTTTTAGTGTCCCCCTCTCCTTTTATAGGGGGCACTGGAAAAAGGAAAAATTTGATTTTAGCGCCCCAAAAAAAAAACAAAAACCAAAAAAAAAAAGGGGCCTTGAAAATGTCTGCTGTGTCACCCAGTCGGGTGGCATGGTTTTAATGTTTTATGTTTCTGCAGGTTAACTCAAAAGAGTTTCATGCACAAGGACCCCCAGGTCCCTCTGCACCACAGCATGTTGTAATTTCTCCCCATTCAAATAATATTCCCTTTTACTGTTTTTTTTTCCCAAGGTGGATGACCTCACGTTTTCCGACATTGTATTCCATCTGCCAAACCTTAAGTCTATCACTAACCTCCCCACTGTTCACTGTACTTCCAAGTTTTGTGTCATCTGCAAATTTTGAAATTGCGCCCTGTACATCTAAGTCCAAGTCATTAATATATATCAAGAAAAGCAGTGGTCCTTTTACTGACCCCTGGGGAACACCATTGTATACCTTCCTCCTGTGCAAAAACAACCGTTCACCACTACTCTATGTTTCCTGTCACTTAGCCATTTTCGTATCCATGGGCTTCAACTTTGCTGTCAAGCCTATTATGTGGCACTTTATCAAACGCCTTTTGGAAGTCCATGTACACCCCATCAATCACATTGCTCTCATCAACCCTCTCTGGTACATCATGAAAAACTCAATCTAGTTAGTGAAACAAGATTTGCCTTTAACAAATATCTAATTAATCCACACTTGTCCAAGTGTCTGTTAATTTTGTTCCAGATTATTGTTTCTAAAAGCTTCCCCACTACCGCGGTTAAAATGCCTGGCCTGTAGTTACTGAATTTATCCTGACATCCTTTTTTGAACAAACGTGTAACTTTTGCAATTCTCTAATCCTCTGGCACCAGCCTCGTATCCAAGGAGGATTGGAAGATTATGACCAGTACCTCTACAATTTCCACCTTTACTTCCCTCAGAATCCTAAGATGCATCCCATCCGGTCCTGGTGACTTATCTACTTTAAATATAGCCAGTCTTTCTAGTACTGCCTCCTGCTGCAACTGTACAGGGTATTGGTGAGGCCACACCTGGAGTACTGCGTGTAGCTTTGGTCACCTTACTTAAGTAAGGATATACTAGCTTTGGAGGAGGTACAGAGACGATTCACTAGGCTGCTTCCGGAGATGAGGGGGTTACCTTATGATGATAGATTGAGTAGACTGGGTCTTTACTCGTTGGAGTTCAGAAGGATGAGGGGCGATCTTATAGAAACATTTAAAATAATGAAAGGGATAGACACGATAGAGGCAGAGAGGTTGTTTCCACTGGTCGGGGAGACAAGAACTAGGGGGCACAGCCTCAAAATACGGGGGAGCCAATTTAAAACCGAGTTGAGAAGGAATTTCTTCTCCCAGAGGGTGCTGAATCTGTGGAATTCTCTGCCCAAGGAAACAGTTGAGGCTAGCTCATTGAATGTAGTCAAATCACAGAGAGATAGATTTTTAACCAATAAGGGAATTAAGGGTTATGGGGAGCGGGCGGGTAAGTGGAGCTGAGTCCACGGCCAGATCAGCCATGATCTTTTTGAATGGCGGAGCAGGCTCGAGGGGCTAGATGGCCTACTCCTGTTCCTAATTCTTATGTTCTTATGCTCTTATCAATTTTTATCCCATCCAGTTTCTCAACTACCTCTTCTTTCACTATAACTTCTACAGCATCTTCTTCCTTGGTAAAGACAGATGCAAAGTACTCATTTAGTACCTCAGCCATGCCCTCTCCCTCAATGCCTAGGTCTCCATTTTGGTCCCAAATCAGCCCCACTTCTCCTCTTCCTTTCCATTTAATGGCCCAGAAATTCCGGTTTCTCCTTCCCACAGGCGATTGAATGGATTTTAGAAAAAAGATGCCGACCAGAAGCTGCTGCAGCCATGCAAGCTCCCAGTCCAGAGGACTCTCCTGACAGCGCGTCGCAACGCGTGCATGTCAGGACGTGCGCAGGCCTGGAGCTGGAGTCACATGGCTCTGGGCAGCCAATCAGGTATAGTATATTCTCATTCATAATAATGGGAATTCCGTAAGTTGGAGTTCCCATTATTATGAATGAGAACCCCCCCCCAACACTAATAACCAATAATAAAAGTTAGAAAAAATGCACAACACATTTTTATTTATTTAAATTAAAGTTATTTATATATTTAAAAAATATATACTTTTCCAATTTAAAAAAAAGTTTTTTTAATTATGGTTTAAAATAAACTTACTGTAGCAGGGAGGGTTTTTAAACAATAACATATGTTTTAAAAATTTTATTTTGCAATGCTTGTGTGTTTTAAAACTCTTACACCTGTAAAAGTAGGCTATGCACCTGCTTTTATCAGGCGAAAGAGTTTTGAGGACATTTGCTGGGCAAGATTTGCGTAAATCCCGCAATCTTGCCCAAGTAAATGTCCTCGCTCCCGACATGCACGCGATCTGTCAAGCCAGAAACTTGACAGATTGGAAAAGCTGGTTTTCAATGCATGCGCGTGTGCCTTCCAGGCTTTTCCGATGCCTTCCCAGGTCCATAAAAACTCCGTATGGACCCAGGGCGGCCGGGATTTCCAGGCCAATATTTATATGCCTTATAGAAGACTTTTAGATTCCCTTTTATGATAGCTGTCAATCTATTCTCATACTCCCTCTTTGCCCCTCTTATTTTCTGTCACTTCCCCTCTGAACTTTTTATATTCAGCCTGGTTCTCACTTGTATTCTCAAGCTGAAATCTGTCATTCCCTCCTTTTTCTGCTTCATCTTACTCTCTATCTCTTTCATCATCCAGGGAGCTCAGGCTTTGGTTGCCCTACCTTTCCCCCTCGTGGGAATGCACCCAAACCATGTCCTCTTTAAAGGCAGTTCATTGTTCGATTAAGTTTTGCCTGCCAATCTTTGATTCCAATTTATCCGGGCCAGACCCATTCTCAACCCACTGAAATTGACCTCCATCAAATTAAGTATTTTTACTCTAGATTGCTCCCTGTCCTTTACCATAGCTGGTCTAAACCTTATGATACTGTGATCACTGTTCCCTAAATGTTCCCCTACTGACACTTGCTCCACCTGCATCACCGCATTCCTCAGAACCAGATCCAGCAATGCCTCCTTCCTCATTGGGGCAGAAACATACTGATCAAGAAGGTTCTCCTGAACACACTCAGAAATTCTTCCCCCTCTCTGTCCTTTACACAATTACTATCCCAATCTATATTAGGATAGTTGAAGTCCCCCATTATCACTACTCTATAGTTCTTGCACACCTCTGTGATTTCCCTGGAAATTTGCTCCTCTGTATCCTTCCCACCAGTTGGAAGCCTATAGAATATACCTAGTAGTGGCACCTCTATTGTTTCTTAATTCTAACCAAATCGATTCTGTCCTAGATTCCTCCAGGGCATTCCCTCTTTCCAGTACAGTAATATTTACCTTAATCAATACTGCCACCACACCTCCTTTCTTTTCTTCCCTATCTTTCCTGAACACCTTATATCCAGGAATATTTAGTACCCAATCCTGCCTTTTTTTGAGCCAGGTCTCTGTTATCACTACAACATCATATTCCCATGTGTCTATTTCCACTTGCAGCTCACCAACATTATTTACCACACTTCATGCATTCACACACCTAGCTTAGACCTTGTATTCTCTCTTAGTCTGACCCCACCTAATACTGTACTATTTCTTACTCTAGTGCTATCTGTCTCTCCCAATCCTTTGTGCATCTTATTTCTAATGATACATCCTGGTGCCCATTGCCCTGCCAAATTAGTTTAAACCCTCCCCAACAACACTAGCAAACCCCACCCCACCCCACCCCATCCCCTGCGAGGATATTGGTCCAAACACTGTTAAGGTGCAACCCGACCATCCTGTACAGGTCCCCCTCCCCCAGAGCCAGACCCAACGTCCCAAGAATCTAAAGCCCTCCCTCCTGCACCATCTCTCCAGTCATCTGCTCTATCCTCCTGTTTCTATACTCACTAGCTCGTGGCACTGGTCGTAATCCGGAGATTACTACTGTTGAGGTCTTGTTTTTAATCTCTTTCCTAGCTCACTATCTGCCTGCCAGACCTCATCCCTCTTTCTATTTATGTCGTTGATAATGATATGGACCACAACCTCTGGCTGTTCACCCTCCCCCTAGCAGAATGTTCTGCAGCACTCAGTGACATCCTTGACCCTGGCACCAGGGAGGCAATATACCACCCTGGAATCACGTCTGCAGCTGCAGAAATGCCTGCCCTCCTTCTCTGACCACTATTGTTTTCCTGATTTTCCTCCTCCCCCCTATACAGCTGAGCCACCTGTGGTGCCGTGGACTTGGCTCTGGCTGTACTTCCCAGAGGAACCATCGCGCTCACCAATATTCAGTACTGAATACTGGTTGGAGAGCGAGATGCACTCACGGGGACTCCTGCACTACCTGCCTGTTCCTCCTTGTCTGTCTGACGGTCACCCATTCTCTCTCTGCCTGCACACTCTTGCGCTGCGGGGTGACCACCTCCTGAAATGTGCTATCCATGTAGCTCTCAGCCTCATGGATGCACCTGGTAGATTATGACAATGTTGAAGATGATGAGGATAATGAAGATAATGAGGATAATGAAAACGATGAGGATGATGAACGGCCACACCAAAGTCCCTGGATGAAGCCATTCTGCTGAAGCTGTATATGTGTTATCTAGCACATTATGCTAAACAACCTTGTAAATCTTTAAACGGGGCACATTTTAACCAAATTATTGCAAGAGAAACTGGTACTCAAATGGAGGGCGATTATGAGAAGAGGAGGTGGCCCTGCCAAACCCATAGGAGGGCCAGTTCGTGTCCCAGTTCTGCTGATTAGGACAGAGATGTGGACATGAAGGAGCTCCCGTAACATGTAACGCCTCTCAGGGATGCTCACAGTAGAGCTTTATGGGCTGTAAGCTCAACCATCTCCTACACCTCGGGCAAGCCGGGAGACCAAATGAATAGTTATTTCCATCACTCCATCACTTGTTTCCTTACTTCCAAACACCAGCTCAAATACTTCCACAATGTATATGAGGATGTGGCTCTGGGTGACTTACAAAGAAGAATACGAGGAAATCCCATCCTCCCAGAGGAGGCTGCAGAAATGACCGGCTATACATTTGTGCAACTTAGATCTCTTTTATTCTCGCCTGGAGAAGATTGCTTAAGGACCATTACAACTACATCAACAGGCAAGAGGCCAACTGAAATGCACTACCTGTGGGCAGATTGCTGATTGGGAGAGTGGGAAATATGACGGCTGCTACTTAAAGACAGCCTCTGCAGTACCTTATTGGGGAACCACAACACAATCAATCCTTTCAGTCCCTGCTTCCTGTGTCTCTTCTGAACTCAGCAATTCTTTTCTGTTTCCATTCACTCCCAAATATTGCCCTCATAATTTCATCCTCCTGCTGGCCATACATGCTGCTCCTTCCTGTTATCTAGCACATCATGCTAAACAACCTTGTAAATCTTTAAACGGGGCACATTTTAACCAAATTATTGCAAGAGAAACTGGTACTCAAATGGAGGGCGATTATGAGAAGAGGAGGTGGCCCTGCCAAACCCATAGGAGGGCCAGTTCGTGTCCCAGTTCTGCTGATTAGGACAGAGATGTGGACATGAAGGAGCTCCCGTAACATGTAACGCCTCTCATGGATGCTCATAGTAGAGATTTATGGGCTGTAAGCTCAACCATCTCCTACACCTCGGGCAAGCTGGGAGACCAAATGAATAGTTATTTCAGTTGGATAATAGATATCCTATACTCTATTCTCCCACAGATCAGTAGTATTGATGATCTGCAACTTAATAGCAAATGCAGTTGTACAATGGGAATGAAATATTTTGCCATCTCTGTTTTAAAATAGGACTGGAGCAGCACTAAAGTTGACAAAAGATCACTTAAGACAAGATTAAGGTTCTCACACAAAGTTGCGGGCTTTTGTGTAAGCCAGGAAAATGGTACAATGGTAACAGTAATGTTAGTCCTTGGGCAGATAGTTTGCTTGTGGGTGGGACGGCTGGGAGAGATGACAATGCAGGGGGGCAGGGGTTGTTCAGCTGGTGAGCTCTTCCAGAGCTGCTAAGGAAGAAATCTCGCTGCCGACAAGTGTTGGAGCCATCCTGGTTCCTCGCCATCCTCTACGTTATTAGTGTCTCATCTTCCTCATCATGATGAAATTCCTCATTCAATGGAGGCTCCATGTGATGAGCCCATTGCAGAGCAAACTTATTGAACATACAGCAAACTACAATTATGAAGGACATTCTTTCTGGGCTGTATTGCAGGATACCACCAGGTCTGTTGAGATATTGGACTCTGATGGTTCACTCAGTGAGGGTTCTAGTTGACCCATGGATCTGACTTCAGTACAGTTTGACCATTGAGCACAATATCCTTAGAGGGGTCATGAACAAAGTTACAAAGTTTTTAAGTAGTTCCTTTTGTTGCGTGGTTAAGTTAGTTTGTCGATTGCTAGTCAACATTTCTGGCAGTGTTAGAGAAGGTTAAGGGAAGATTTAATAGATGAGTTCAAAATCATGAAGGGTTTTGATAGACTAAATAAGTATCAACTGTTTCCAGTTGCAGAAGGATAGGTGACCAGAGGACACAGATTTCGGGTAATTGGGAAAAGCACCACAGGCGACTCGAGGAGAATTTTCCTTTTAACACATCGAGTTGTTATGATCTGGAATGCACTTCCTGAAAGGCTGGTGGAAGCAGATTGAATAATAACATCCAAAAGGGAATTGGATAAATGCATAAAGGGGACTCATTTGCAGGGCGTTTTGGAAAGGGCAGGGGAATGGGACTAATTAGATTTGCTCTTTCAAAGAGCCGGCACCGGCACGATGGGCTGAATGGCCATTTTCTGTGATTCTACGATTCTATAAGTGTGACGGGCATAGCCGTTGTCTCTGGACATATAGTCCAGAAGGCATGAGTTCAAATCACATCTTGGCAGTTTGAGAATTTTAAAAAGCTGCAAATAAAAAGCTGATAGTAAAAGTTTGTTTGTCGTAATATCCCATTGGTTCACTCATGTCCTGAAGGGAAGTACACGTCATTTTTCCTGTTTTTGCTTGTGATTGCAGTCCCGCACCAACATGGTTGACTCTTAACAGCTCTCTGAACGAGCCTAACTTGTACCAAATCATGCTCCGAGCACCTCGGGACGGCCAATAATTGCCAGCCTTGCTAGTGATACCAACAATGCCGCGAATGAGATAAAAATGACTGCTTCCCGAACTGTACCGTCCATGGCTTATGTGTCGGATCAGGAACCATGCCATGCTGCATAACCCCTAAGCTGAACTCATTGCCATTCTGAAACATCTTGTTGAAAATACTTTTGCTGACTCACTGGCTCCAAGAGAAGGGCGACGGCAAACACCCGCTGAAGAACCCGAGCCTGTAGTCAGAAATTTCGTGAAGTCAGCCACACGTATATCTAGCAGATTCTGTCTGCCGTTCGCTGTGAAAAGAGAGGAAGAATAGAAGTTCTCATTGCACATTAGCACGTCAAAAAATCTAACAACTGCACATACAGAATGTTGTCATCACACAGGCACAAGTACAATAGTGCTGTCAGATGTTTTAATAATTCAAATCAACAACTTTTCAACAAGCATCAAGCTTAGCCAATCCTTTTGCCCTTTAACATCTTTGCTGACTCACAGTCACTGAACCCGGTAATGGAATAACTGATAGTGTCAGAAATAGTTTAGTGACTTGACGAGATCAAGCAAAGTAAGAGAACAGCACCATGAGCACCAATACACTCTTCAGCCTGTAAAATGACAAACAGCATAAGTCATCCTTCACGCTATATTGAAATTATATCGACCCCCGCCCACCCACCCCACCAAGTCCCCCCGCCCGCAAGTGTCTCCCCGCCGAAACTGCAGGACTGTACGGGACAAGCTTTGTGACCCACAAGGGAAGGCAGGGTAACAGACAAGCCACTTTCTCCCTTCTTTCTTGGGCACCACACACAGCGAGACAGTGCCTGCCTGGTATGACAACCCATTCTTAGCTTATTCCCTCCTTTCCTGCACATCCATCACAGCCTCAGGAAGCAGCAAAAGATTACCTTTAGGAAGATAAATGAGGGAATTGAATTTCGTCTTGGAAGATTATGATAACAGTGATGACAATGAGGAAAAAGGATGAAGATAATGCAGAGGCCACACAACAGTCCCTAAATGAAGCCACTGCTCATTGTTCCTTTTCTAAAGTTGCTCAATATCACACATTCCATCACTTGTTTCCTTACTTCCAAGCACCAATTCAAAACTGGGAACGGTAGCATAGTGGTTATGTTACTGTGCTAGTAAGCCAGAGGCCTAGACTAATGATCCAATAGGTGTGAGTTCAAATCCCACCATGGCAGCTGGGGAATTTAAATTCAGTTAATTAAAAAAATCTGGAATTAAAAGCTAGTAACTATTGAACTATTGTAAAAACCCATCTCAGGGAAGGAAATCTGCCATGTTGAACACCACTTGGATGAAGCACTGAGGATAGCAAGGGCACAAAATGTACTCTGGATGGGGGACTTCTCTGCTCATTATCAAGAGTGTCTCGGTAGCAGCACTACCAACCGACCTGGCTGAGTCCTGTAGGATGTAGCTATCAGACTGGGCCTGTGGCAGGTGGTGAGAGAACCAATCTAGCTGTCGCAGATGCATCTGTCCATGACAACATTGGTAGCAGTGACCACTGCATAGTACTGGTGGAGACAAAGTCCTGTCTTCACACTGAGTTACGTGACCCCCGAGCTAGGATAAGGGGTAGGCCATTTAGGACTGAGATGAGGAGAAACTTCTTCACTCAGAGAGTTGTTAACCTGTGGAATTCCCTACCGCAGAGAGTTGTTGATGCCAGTTCATTGGATATGTTCAAGAGGGAGTTAGATATGGCCCTTGCGGCTAAGGGGATCAAGGGGTATGGAGAGAAAGCAGGAAAGGGGTACTGAGGGAATGATCAGCCAAGATCTTACTGAATGGTGGTGCAGGCTCGAATGGCCTACTCCTGCACCTATTTTCTATGTGTCCATCGTGTTGTGGCACTACCACCGTGTTAGATGGAACAGAGCTAACAGCCCTAAACTGGGCATCCAGGAGGCGCTGTGGGCTATCAGCAACAGTATTATGTTCCACCGCAATCTTTAACCTCATGGCCCGGCATACCCCTCACTCTACCATTACCATCAAGCCAGGGGAGCAACCCTGGTTCAATGAGAGGTGCAGAAGAGCATGCCAGGAATACCTAAAAATAAGGAGAACACCTGGGGCAACTGCAAAACAGTACTACATGAAGTTAAACAGCAGAAGCTGCATGCTATAGATGGAACTAAGCGATCCTACAATCAATGAATCAGATCAAAGCTCTGCAGTTCTACAACATCTAATCGTGAATGGCGGTGGACAAGTAAAGAACCAACAGGAGGAGGAGGCTCCAAGAACATCCCCTAGCATGGTGGAGCCTAGCATGCAAGTGCAAAAGACAAGGCTAAAGCATTTGTAACCATCTTCAGCTAGAATTGCGGAGTGGATGATCCATATCGGCCTCCTCCTGAGGTCCCCACCATCACCAAAGCCAGTCTTCAGCCAATTCGATTCACTCCATGTGATATCAAGAAACGGCGGAGAGCACTGGACACCGGAAAGGCGATGGGCTCTGCCAACATCTCGGCTGAAGACTTGTGCTCCAGAACTAGCCACACCTCTAGCCAAGCTGTTCCAGTACAGCTATAACAACTGGCATCTACCCGACAATGTGGAAAACTATCCCGGTATGTCCTGCCCACAAAAATCAGGGTGAAAACGCTCTACTGGCTGGAATTAAACTTTACACAAAGGAAGATGGTTGTAGTTGTTGGAGGCCAATCATCTCACGCACAAAACACTGCTGCAGGAATTCCTCAGGGCAGTGTCCTAGGCCCAACCATCTTCAAGTGCTTCATCAATGACGGTTCCTCCAACAGAAGGTCAGAAATGGAGATGTTCACTAATAATTGCACAGTGTTCAGTGCCATTCGCAACTCCTCAGATAATGAAGCAGCCCATGCCCACATGCAACAAGTCCTGGACGATATTCAGGCTTGGTTTGATAAGTAGCAAGTAACAATCATGCCACACAAGTGCCAGGCATTGACTATCTCCAACAAGCGAGAGTCTAACCACCGCTCCATGACATTCAATGACATTACCATCACCGAATATCCAACCATCCACATTCTACAGGTCACTGTTGACCATAAGTGTAACTGGACCAGCCACATAAATAGTGTGGCAACAAGAGGTCAGAGGCTGGGCATTCTGTGGCGAGTGTCTCACCTCCTGACTGCCCAAAGCATCTACAAGGTACAAGTCAGGAGTGTGATGGAATACTCTGCACTTGCCTGGATGAGTGCAGCTCCAACAACACTCAAGAAGCTCAACACCATCCAGGACCAGGCAGCCTGCTTGAATGGCACCCCATCCACCACCTTAAACATTCACTCCCTCCATCATCGGCGCATTGTGGCTGCAGTGTGCACCATCTACAAGACCAGTTAGCCTAACATCAGTAGTAGGGAAAATGCTGGAATTTATTATTAAGGATGTGACAACAGGGTACTTAGAAAATAATAATAGGATTGGGCAGTGTCAACACGCATTTATGAAAGGGAAATCATGTTTAACAAATCTGTCCTTTGAGGCTGTAACTAGCTGAATAGATAAGGGGGAATCAGTGGATGTGGTGCATTTGGATTTTCAGAAGGCATTCGATAAGGTGCCATGCAAGAGGTTATTGAACAATATTAGGGTTCATGGGATTGGGGGCAATACACTCGCATGGGTTGAGGGTTGGTTAACAGGCAGAATACAGAGATTAGGAATAAATGGGTCATTTACAGGTTGGCTGTAACTAGTGGGATGCCACAAGGATCAGTGCTTGGGCCCCAGCTATTCACAATCTATATCAATGATTTAGATGAGCAGACCAAATATAATATATCCAAGTTTGCTGATGATACAAAGCTAAGTGGGAATGTAAGTTGTGAGGAGGATGCAAAGAGACTTCAAGGGAATATAGACTGCCTAAGTGAGTGGGCAAGAACATGGCAAATGGAGTATAATGTGGAGAAATGTGAAGTTATCCACTTTGGTAGGAAAAATAGAAAACAGGGTATGGTATATTGGTCTTTATTGCCAGAGGATTTGAGTATAAGAGCAAAGACATCTTACTGCAATTATATAGAGGCCTGGTGAGACCACACCTGGACTATTGTGTACAGTTTTGATCTCCTTACCTAAGGAAGGATATACTTGCCATTGAGGGAGTGCAACAAAGGTTCACCAGACTGATTCCTGGGATGGGGGATTGTCCTATGAGGAGAGATTGAGTAGACTAGGCCTATATTCTCTAGCGTTTAGAAGAATGAGAGGTGATCTCATTAAAACATACAAAATTCTTAAAGGGCTTAACAGGGTAAATGCAGGGAAGATGTTTCCTCTGGCTGGGGAGTCTAGAATCAGGGTTCACAGTCTCAGGCCATTTAGGAATAAAATGATTAGAAACTTCTTCACTCAGAGGATGGTGAATATCTGGAATTCTCTCCCATAGAGGGAGGTAGAGGCTCAGTCTTTGAGGCAGAGATCGATAGATTTTTGGATATTAAGGGAATCACGGGATATGGGGACAGTGCAGGAAAATAGAGTTGAGGTATATCAGCCATGATCTCATTGAATGGCGGAGCAGGCTCGAGGGGCCTCAGGGCCTTCTTCTGTGCTATGGCCTATGTTCTTATGCAGTTCAGCAACTGGCCAAAGCTTCTTCAACAGACTACCACCTAGAAGGACAAGGGCAGCAGGCGTATGGGAAAACCATCACCTCCAATTTCCCCTCCAAGTCACACGCCTGACTTGGAAATATATCGGTGTTCAATGATTGTCACTGGGCCAAAATCCTGAAACTCTCTCTCTCACAGCACTGTGGGAGTACCTTCAGCGCAGCGACTGCAGTGGTTCAAGAAGGCAGCTCACCACCACCTTCTTCAGGACAAGTAGGGATAGGTAATAAATGCTGGCCTTGCCAGAGACACCCAGATCCCAGGAACACATTTTTTTTTAAGTATTGGGAGCCCTCCTGGTTTCTTGCCATCCTGTGTTGTCTACCTCATCAGGCTTAAGGTCCTTGTCCAATGGTGGCTCCATGTGTTGAGCCCATTCCAGAGCAAAGTTATTGAGCATGCAGCAAACAACAATTATGCAGGACACTCTTTCTGGGCTGTTTTGCAGGATGCCATCAGATCTGTGAAACATTGGAATTGTTACTTGAGGACTCTGATGGTTCCCTCATGTTGACCCAAGGATCTTATTACAGTATTTGGCCATTGAGTGTGGGTTCCTCAGAGGAGTCATGAGCCAAGTGTGCAGGGTATATCTGTTGTCTCTTGAGGGCGAGACCAGAAGTAGGGGCCATAAATATAAGATTGTGTCTAATAAATCCAAGTGGGAATTCCTTACCCAGAGAGAATGTGGGACTCGCTACCACAAGGAGTAGTTGAAGCAAATAACATAGATGCAGTCAAGGCAAAGCTAGATAAGCACATGATGGTGAAAGGGATAGAAAGATATGTTGGTGGGGTTTGATGACGAGGGGTGGGAGGAGGCTCGAGTGGAACATAAACACCGGCTGCAAATACTTTGTCATACCTTATAGTGATCCAGAGAGCGAGAGTGTAAATGCCACCATAGCAGTTTGAGAATTTGAATTCAGTCTTAAAAAAAGCTGCAAATCCAAAAATGATCATGAAGCTGTAGGATTGCGGTAAAATCTTATTGGTATACTACTGCAGCGAAGGGAAGGGAGTCTGCCATTCTTACAGGGTGTGAGCTATATGTGTTGGCAGTCCCATACCAACATGGTTGACTCTCATTCAAGCCATTCACTTGTGTTAAACTGCTACTCAGGGCACCGAGGGATGAGCAATAAATTCCAGCCTTGCCTGTAATGCACACATCCCGGAAACTAATAAAAAATGGCTGCCTCCCAACTTGTACTTTCCATGGATTGTGGGTGGGATCAGGAACTGCTGGCAGCAGGGCAGGTTGGACAAAAAATGATCAGGGGTCTTAAATATATCACGCACCTTACAGTGCCAGAGCACCATTACATGCTGAACTTATTGCCCATTCAGAAATATCCTGTTGAAAATTAAGAACTTACCAGGTTGCGTTAGTGGCAGGGTCGGCATGTGAACATTTGGATCTAGATTTATCAGATCCTGTCCGACATCTTTTGGCACTGTCAAAAGAGAGGAAGAATAGAAGTTTTAATTCAACATTTGCACATACTACAACTGGACATGCTGATTATTGTCATCAAACAGGCACAAGTACAATAGTGCTGAGTAAATAGATTTTCTTTGGGATATGAAATGATTCTGGATTCTGTAAAAGTTGTAAACATTTATCTGATTTCTTGGTCACCAGTTAGAAAACACTACTCATCAGATCTGTTAGTCTGTCAGACGTTTTGATAGTTCAAATCTCAAATTTCTTATTAAGCTTATCCAATCCTTTTGCTCTTGAAAATATTTGCTGACTCCCAGTCACTGAATGCAATAATGGAATAATTAACAGAGCCGAAAATAGTTCAGTGATTTGACAAGAACAGACACTGTAACAGTGGAGCACCATGAGCAACAACACATTGTACATTCTGTGAAATGACTGCTAGCACAAGTCATCTCTTACACTGTACTGATGCGTTCACTAACTCTGTATCTTACAAGAGATGTTGTCAAACCCCTTAACAGGAATTATATGCATGAAAAGCCTCAAACATCTCCCTCCCCTTTTTTCAGCAGATATATGGGCAAGTTAGTGGGCACAGAGCTACACGTTCACTAAATAAAGCTGCAGTCAGAAACTTCGTGACTGTTCTGTGGCTCCTTAATCTCAAGGAGTTTTGGTCAGCCTCCAGTGGTGCACTGAAGTATCAGCCTATACTTACCACTCACTGCATCACTTGTTTCCTCACTTCCAAACACCAGGTCAAATACTTCCACAGTGTAAATAAGAATGTGGCTCAGGGTGACTCACAAAGCATGAGGGAGCTGGGGGAATGAAGAATGCGAGGATGTCCCACCCTCCCAGAGGAGGCTGCATGAGAACATAAGAAATAGGAGCAGGGGTAGGCCATACGCCCCAAGGCCAACATACCATTTGCCTTCCTAATTGATTGCTGCACCTGCATATTAACTTTAACAGAAGAAATAGGAGCAGGAGTAGGCCATTGGGCCCTTCGAGCCTGCTTCACCATTTAATAAGATCGTGGCTGATCTGATCTTGGACTCAGCTCCGCTTCCCTGCCCGCTCTCCATAACCCTTTACACTCTTATCATTCAAAACTCTGTCTATCTCTATCTTAAATATATTCAATGACCCAGCCTCCACAGCTCTCTGGAGCAGAGAATTTCACAGATTTACAACCCTGTGAGAGAAACAATTCCTCTTCATCTCAGTTCTAAATGGGCGATCCCTTATTCTTAAACTAAGCCCTCTAGTTCTAAATTCCCCCATGAATGGAAACACCCTCTCTGTATCTACCTTGTCGAGCCCCTGCAGTATTTATATGTTTCAATAAAATCATCTCTCATTCTTCTAAACTCCAATGAGTATAGTCCCAACCTGCTCAACCTATCTTCATAAGTCAACCCCCTTCATTTTTGTATCATCAGCAAACTTGGCTACATTACACTTGGTTCCTTCATCCAAGTCATTAATATAGATTGTAAATAGTTGACGCCCCAGCACCGATCCTTGCAGCACCCCATTAGTTACTGTTTGCCAACCGGAAAATTACCCATTTATCCCAACTCTCTGTTTTCTGTTAGTTAGCCAATCCTCTATCCATGCTAATATATTACCCCCAACCCCATGAACTTTTATCTTGTGCAGTAACCTTTTATGTGGCAGACTTAATGAATGCCTTCTGGAAATCCAAATACACCACATCCACTGGTTCCCCTTTATCCACCCTGCTCGTTACATCCTCAAAGAACTCCAGCAAATTTGTCAAATATTATTTCCCTTGCATAAAACCATGCTGACTCTGCTTGACTGTATTATGCTTTTCCAAATGCCGCCGCTCGAGTCTGCAAACCCTTTATCGCCCCTGTTGCGATGACTGCTATCCAACTGAATTTCCTTCTATTGTTCTTCTCACAGCTTACTTTCCCACCTAGCTTTGTTTCGTCAGCAAACTTATACACACATTGCACTCTCTTCATTTCAATCATTAATGTAGATTGTAAACAGCTGAGGCCCAAGCACTGATTCTTGCAGCATTCAACTAGCTACACAGCCTGCCAACTGAAAAATGACGTAAGAACATAATAAGAACATAAGAATTAGGAACAGGAGTAGGCCATCTAGCCCCTCGAGCCTGCTCCGCCATTCAACAAGATCATGGCTGATCTGGCCGTGGACTCAGCTCCACTTACCCGCCCTCTCCCCGTAACCCTTAATTCCCTTATTGGTTAAAAATCTATCTATCTTTGACTTGAAAACATTCAATGAGCTAGCCTCAACTGCTTCCTTGGGCAGAGAATTCCACAGATTCACAACCCTCTGGGAGAAGAAATTCCTTCTCAACTCGGTTTTAAATTGGCTCCCCCGTATTTTGAGGCTGTGCCCCCTAGTTCTAGTCTCCCCGACCAGTGGAAACAACCTCTCTGCCTCTATCTTGTCTATTCCTTTCATGATTTTAAATGTTTCTATAAGATCACCCCTCATCCTTCTGAACTCCAACGAGTAAAGACCCAGTCTACTCAATCTATCATCATAAGGTAACCCCCTCATTTCTGGAATCAGCCTAGTGAATCGTCTCTGTACCCCTTCCAAAGCTAGTATATCCTTCCTTAAGTAAGGTGACCAAAACTGCACGCAGTACTCCAGGTGCGGCCTTACCAATACCTTATACAGTTGCAGCAGGACCTCCCTGCTTTTGTACTCCATCCCTCTCGCAATGAAGGCCAACATTCCATTCGCCTTCCTGATTACCTGCTGCACCTGCAAACTAACCTTTTGGGATTTATGCACAAGGACCCCCAGGTCCCTCTGCACCGCAGCATGTTGTAATTTCTCCCCATTCAAATAATATTCCCTTTTACTGTTTTTTTTTCTCAAGGTGGATGACCTCACACTTTCCGACATTGTATTCCATCTGCCAAACTTTAGCTCATTCGCTTAATCTCCTTCCAGCCTCTCTGAGTCCTCTACACAACCCGCTTTCCCACTAATCTTAATGTCATCTGCAAATTTTGTTGCACTACACTCTGTCCCCTCTTCTAGGTCATCTATGTATATTGTAAACAGTTGTGGTCCCAGCACTGATCCCTGTGGCACACCACTAACCATTGATTTCCAACCGGAAAAGGACCCATTTATCCCGACTCTCTGCTTTCTGTCCATTAACCAATCCTCTATCCATGCTAATATATTACCTCCAACCTCATGAGCCTTTATCTTGTGTAGCAACCTTTTATGTGGCGCCTAGTCGAATGGCTTTTGGAAATCCAATTATACTACATTCACTGGTTTCCTTTTATCTGCTGTGCTAGATACATCCTCAAAAAACGCTAAGAAATTTGTTAAATATGATTTCCCTATCAGAAACTATCTCCTATGTCTTGGGCAAGCTGGGAGACAAGTGCATTGGAACTTCAATAGGATCACAGATATCCCAGATTCTATTCTCCTGCAGGTCAGTAAAATTGCTGACTTGCAACTCAATTTCAAATGCAGTCATACAATGGGAATGAAATATATTGAGAGTTCTCAGATTGAAAGAATATCTGGAGTAGTGCTACAGCAGATAAAAGATCACTTAAGAAAGGCATGAGGGCCTTGCACCAAGCTGTGAGCATTAGTGTAAGCCAGGAAAATGATAAACCTCTTTGAAATCTTTGTGTGCAGAGTACTCTTGAAATAGCTGGTGTTCCTGCAATGTTAATTAACATGAAAAGTAATGTTGGTCCTTGGGCAGATGCAGTTTGTTTGAGGGTGAGAAGGCTGGGAGAAATGTAGGATATGAAATGAAGGGGAGTAAGGATTGTTCAGCTGAATCGCTCTTTAAGAAATGCTGTGAAAGAGCTTTGCCTACAGACTTTGGGCTCAATTTTCCACATTGCAGCCCAAAGAGTTACAGCCAAATTTTTTTTGTTGTCCAACTACGGCAAAAAAAACGTTGCAAGATTCCCCGTTTCAACTTGTGAATGTGGCACAGCGCAGATTGTCCTTAAAATCTGTGGGTGGAGCCGAAGATGTGCGCCAAAAAGATCGGGTTGTCAGTGTTATGTATGCAACACTATGTAACCAGCAATCTACCGCCACTCTGTTGGAATCCCAAGGAATCCAGGAATATAAGCAGGCCTCCCATGCTGTACCAGCACTCTGGAGTTAGAATAAAGAGACTAAGGTCACATGTACTCACGTCTACAGTACTCAGTTACATTGCTCTATTCGAGACATAACAACTGGTGACGAGATAACGAACCATGCAGAGAATGCAGAGAACTGTTGGTTTCCTGGAGAAATTCTCAGAAGGGGACAATTGGGAGGCCTTCGTGGAGCGACTCGACCAATACTTCGTGGCCAACAAGCTGGAAGGGAGCTCGAACGCTGCCAAACGAAGGGCGATCCTCCTCACCGTCTGCGGGGCAACAACCTATGGCCTCATGAAGAATCTTCTTGCTCCGGTGAAAGCAACAATCAAATCGTATAAAGAACTGTGTACGCTGGTCCGGGAGCACCTAAATCCGAAGGAGAGCAATCTGATGGCAAGGTATCGATTTTACACATGTCAACGGTCTGAAGGCCAGGAAGTGGCGAGCTACGTCGCCGAATTAAGGCACCTCGCAGGACATTGCGAATTCAATGGATTCCTGGAGCAAATGCTAAGAGACTTTTTTGTGCTTGGCATTGGCCACGAGGTTATCCTTCGCAAACTAGTGACTGTTGAAACACTGAACCTGAGCAAAACCATAACGATAGCCCAGGCATTTATGTCCACCAACAATAACACCAAACAACTTTCGCAGCATAAAGATGCTTCGGCAAGTACTGTACACAAAGTAACGTCGTTTTTATTGTGTTCCTAACACAGATGAGGCTGCACATAGGGAGGTTAAAGTAACAGTGACCTCAGTCTTTAATAAGACACTCCAGAGTGAGGAACAGGCCTTAGGGGCCAGCTTATGTACAGTGCTCCCAAGGGATGCTGGGATCCCTTGGGACTTCAGGGGATGAGCTCCGTGGTGGCGGAACATGGGAGTGCATGCTTTACAGATACACAACATCACTCCCCCGCAAAGTCAAAGTGAAAACGATTTACAAGGTGAGGTAGCCGGGAGCCTTTCTTTCCCTGGTGGACCGCCTAGGTACAAATGTCTGTTCTGATGTGTTGGCTGTGCCCTCGCTGGGCTGCTGTGTTCTTGGCCCTGCAGGGCTGCTAGGTGAGCCTGGCCTTGCTGGGCTGTTGGGCGTGATGGGTTCGATTTCCTGGTCCAGCGTGGTGTCATTGATCCTTTGGGTGTGTGTTGTGGGCTCGAAAAAGGTGGTGTCTGCTGTGGATTGTTCAGGGCAGTCTGTGAACCGCAGCCTTGTTTGGTCCAGGTGCTTTCTGCAAATTTGTCCATTGTCTAGTTTGACTACAAACACCCCACTCCCTTCTTTAGCTATCACCGTGCCCACGATCCACTTGGGACCATGTCCATAGTTTAGCACATACACAGGGTCATTCAGATCAATTTCCCGTGACACAGTGGCGCGACCATCGTTTACATTTTATTGCTGCCGCCTGCTCTCTACCTGATCGTGCAGGTTGGGGTGAACCAGCGAGAGTCTGGTTTTAAGTGTCCTTTTCATGAGTAGCTCACCTGGGGGCACCTCTGTGAGTGAGTGGGGTCTCGTGCAGTAGCTGAGCAGTACTCGGGACAGGCGGGTTTGGAGTGAGCCTTCTGTGACTCGTTTAAGGCTCTGTTTGATTGTTTGTACTGCCCGCTCTGCCTGCCCATTGGAGGCTGGTTTAAACGGGGCCGAGGTGACATGTTTGATCCCATTGCGGGTCATGAATTCTTTAAATTCGGCACTGGTGAAACATGGCCCGTTGTCACTGACCAGTATGTCAGGCAGGCCGTGGGTGGCAAACATGGCCCTCAGGCTTTCAATTGTTGCGATGGCAGTGCTTCCCGACATTTTTCACATTCAATCCATTTTGAAAAAGCATCCACCACCATCAGGAACATTTTACTGAGAAATGGGCCCACATAGTCGACATGGATCCTTGACCATGGTCTGGAGGGCCAGACCACAAACTTAGTGGTGCCTCTCTGGGCGCGTTGCTCAACTGAGCACATACGCTGCATTGCAGTACACAGGACTCTAAGTCAGAGTCGATACCGGGCCACCACATGTGGGATCTGGCTATCGCTTTCATCATTATTATACCTGGGTTTGTGCTGTGGAGATCCGAGATGAACGTCTCCCTGCCCTTTTTTGGTACTATTACGCGGTTACCCCACAACAGGCAGTCTGCCTGAATGGACAGCTCGTCCTTTCGCCGCTGGAACGGCTTGATTGGCTCTTGCATTTCAACGGGGATGCTGGCCCAGCTCCCATGCAGTACACAGTTTTTTACTAGGGCCAGCAGAGGATCTTGGCTTGTCCAAGTCCTAATCTGGCGGGCCGTGACAGGTGATTTATCATTTTCAAACACTTCCATAACCATCAACAAGTCTGTGGGCTGCGCCACCATCAACAAGTTTGCAGGCTGCGCCATTTCCACCCCCGTGGTGGGCAATGGTAGTCGACTGAGAGCATCCGCACAGTTCTCGGTGCCTGGCCTGTGGCAGATGGTATAGTTATAAGCTGATAGCGCGAGTGCCCACCTTTGTATGCAGGCTGAGGCATTAGTATTTATCCCCTTGTTTTCAGCGAACAGGGATGTGAGGGGCTTGTGATCGGTTTCCAGCTCAAATTTGAGGCCAAACAGGTACTGATGCATTTTCTTTACCCCAAACACACACGCTAATGCCTCTTTCTCAATCATGCTGTCGGCCCTCTCGGCCTTAGACAAGCTCCTGGAGGCATAGGCGACAGGTTGCAATTTACCCGCAACGTTAGTTTGTTGTAATACACACCCGACTCTGTACGACGATGCGTCACATGCTAGCACAAGTCTTTTACACGGGTTATACAATACAAGCAGCTTGTTGGAGCATAAAATGTTTCTGGTTTTCTCAAAAGCAATTACTTGTTTTTTTCCCCATACCCAGTTCTCACCTTTGTGCAATAACACATGTAGGGGCTCTAAAATAATGCTCTCTTCCCAAAAACTCCACTTCAGTTGCCATGAAGACACATTTCGACCTCTTCAGCCGCAGCCCTACGCGATCCAGTCGCTGGAGGACCTCCTCCAGGTTTTGTAGGTGCTCGGCGGTGTCCCGACCCGTGACCAATATGTCGTCCTGAAAGACCACTGTATGTGGTACCGACTTGAGTAGGCTCTCCATGTTTCTCTGGAAGATCGCTGCAGCCGACCGAATTCCAAACTGGCATCTGTTGTAGATGAACAGTCCTTGTGCGTGTTGATGCAGGTGAGGCCCTTCAAAGACTCCTCCAGATCCCGCATCATATCGGCCGAAGTTAGGTCGAGCTTGGTGAATGTCTTGCCTCCTGCCAGCGTCGCAAATAGGTCATCTGCCTTAGGTAGTGGGTATTGGTCCTGTAGCGAGAAACGATTAATAGTTACTTTATAATCGCCGCAAATCCTGACCGTGCCATCACTTTTGAGTACTGGAACAATTGGGCTGGCCCACTCGCTCAATTCCACTGTGGAGATGATGCCCTCACGTTGCAGGCTGTCCAGCTCGATTTCCACTCTCTCCCTCATCATGTGAGGTACCGCTCGCGCCTTGTGGTGAATGGGTCGTGCCTCTGGGACCAAGTGGATCCGCACCTTCGCCCTAGAAAAGTTTCCAATGCCTGGCTCAAAAAGGGAGGGAAATTTGTTCAGAACCTGGGTACATGAGGCCTCATCAACATGTAATAACGCTCGGATGTCATCCCAGTTCCAGCGGATTTTGCACAGCCAGCTCCTTCCAAGCAGTGTGGAGCCATCGCCCGGGATAATCCAGAGTGGCAGTTCATGCACCATGCCCTCGTAGGTGACCTTGACCATGGCGCTGCCCAGGGCAGTGGTAAGCTCTTTGGTGTATGTTCTCAGTTTCATGTGGATGGGGCTCAGGGCTGTTCTGAATGCCTTATTGCACCACAATCTCTCAAACATCTTTTTACTCATGATGGATTGGCTAGCGCCAGTGTCCAGTTCTGTGGCTACGGGTAAGCCATTCAATTTTACGTTTAGCATTATAGGTGGACATTTCGTCGAAAATGTGCACCCCGTGTACTTCAGCATCTGCCTCCTCTCTCTCGAGGCTCGAAATTGCTTTGATCCACCATGGACCGATCTTCATCTGCTACGTGGTGGTTAGCAGGTTTTGCAGAGCTTGTAGCTCGTTTGCAAGCTCGTTGGAGGTGCCCCATTGTTCCACAGCTCTTGCAAACATACCTTTTGAAGCGGTGTGAATAGGCTGAATGGAAGCCTCCACAA
Organism: Pristiophorus japonicus; assembly: GCF_044704955.1. Taxonomy (NCBI): domain Eukaryota; kingdom Metazoa; phylum Chordata; class Chondrichthyes; family Pristiophoridae; genus Pristiophorus; species Pristiophorus japonicus. The sequence goes on along the minus strand of NC_091981.1, from coordinate 293,738,227 downwards.
CGCCAACAAGGTGTGAATTGTCTTGCATTCATCCTTTGTTGGGGACTCAGTCATCTGGGTCCTCTGAGGCCTGCTGGCAGTTGCAGACTCGTGGGTTCTGCCCTGTATATTTCTGCTCGCAAACATAGTTCCAGATAATTTATGAACATTGCTAGCACTTGTGTGCTGAGAGATTTATTTGGTGTTATCACTGGTGGACATAAATGCCTGTGCTATCGCAATGGCCTTATTGAGGGTCGGTGTCTCTACAGTCAAAAGTTTTCATAGGATGGTCTCGTGGCCAATGCCCAGTACAAAAAAGTCTGACCTTCAGATTGCTGGCACGTGTAGAACCGATACCTCGCCATCAGCACACTCCCCCTCGGGTTAAGATGCTCCTGAACCAGTGTACACAGCTCCTCATACAACTTATCTGTGGGTTTCACTGGAACCAGAAGATTCTTCATGAGGTTGTAGGTCGGTGCCCCGCAGACTGTGAGGAGGACCGCTCTCCTTTTTGCAGCGCTTCCTTCTCTGTCCAGCTCGTTGGCTGCAAAGTACTGGTCTAGCCATTCGACATAGGCTTCCCAGTCCCCACCCTCCGAGAACTTCTCCAGAATGCCCACAGTTTGCTGCATCTTTGTGTTGGATTCGTATTCTCGTCGCCAGTTATTGTATTCCTAACACAGATGAGGCTGCACACAGGGAGGTTAAAGTAACAGTAAGCCTTTAATAAGACACTCCAGAGTGAGGAATAGGCCTTTGGGGCTAGCTTATATACAGTGCTCCCAAGGGATGCCGGGATCCCTTGGGACTTCAGGGGATGAACTCCCTGGTGGCGGAACATGGGAGTGCATGCTTTACAGATGCACAGCAGTTTTCAGGCAGGAATGCATATAGCAGAGCGTACACGCCTGCAGTTGGACGACCTCAGATAACTCAGAGTCCACCATCAAACATTAATGCGAAGCAACTGACACTTTGTTGGTGCTGCGGAGGTGATCATCGAGCCCATCAATGCCGCTTCAAACACTATGCGTGCAAAGGTTGTGGAACAATGGGACACCTCCAGCGAATGTGCAGACGAGCTGCAAAACCTGCAAACCACCACGTTGCAGAGGAAGACCGATCCAGGGCAGATCAAACTGAACTAGAGACTCAAACCAAGGAGGCAGAAGTGTACAGGGTACACACCTTCACCACGAAATGTCCACCGATCATGTTAAAAGTCAAACTGAATGGAATTTCAGAATCCATGGAACTGGACACCGGTGCGAGTCATCCACCATGAGCAAAAAGACCTTCGAGAGGCTGTGGTGCAACAAGGCACACAGGCCCAAGCTGAGCCCTATTCATACCAAGCTAAGAACTTACACTAAAGAGCTGATCCCTGTAGTTGGCAGTGCAGCAGTAAAAGTCTCCTATGATGGAGCGGTGCACGAACTACCACTATGGATTGTACCAGGAGATGGCCCCACACTGTTCGGCAGAAGTTGGCTGGGAAAAATCCGCTGGAACTGGAACGACAACATATTGATCACAGGTCGGGACACCATCGAACACTTGAAGAACCTGGAGGAGGTTCTAAGTCGGCTAGATTACTTGGGACTCAGGTTGAAACGCTCGAAATGTGTTTTCCTGGCGCCAGAGGTCGAGTTCTTCGGCAGAAAAATCGCGGCAGATGGCATCAGACCCACCGACGCCAAGATGGAGGCCATCAAGAACGCGCGAAGACCACAGAACGTGACAGAGCTGCGGTCGTTCCTGGGACTCCTCAATTATTTTGGTAATTTCCTACTCGGGTTAAGCACCTTGCTGGAATCTCTACATGCATTGCTACGCAAGGGAGATGACTGGTTATGGGAGAAATCACAAGAGATGGATTTGAGAAAGCTAGAAATCTGTTATGTTCCAAAAACGGCTTGTCTTGTATGAGCCACGTAAACGTTTAGTGCTAGCTTGCGATGCGTCTTCGTACGGGTCAGGTGTGTGTTACAACAAGCTAACGAATCGGGGATCTTGCAACAGGTCGCTTATGCGTCCAGGAGTTTGTCTAAGGCCGAATGGGCCTACAGCATGCGCATACGGGGTAAAAAAAATGCATCAGTATCTGTTTGGGCTTAAGTTCGAGTTAGAAACTGACCACAAGCCACTCATATCGCTATTCTCAGAGAACAAAGGTATCAATACCAATGCCTCTGCTCCCATCCAAAGATGGGCACTTACGCTGTCTGCATATAACTATGTAATTCGCCACAGGCCAGGCACAGAGAACTGCGCTGACGCCCTCAGTCAGCTACCATTGCCCACCACTGGGGTGGAAATGGCGCAGCTTGCAGACTTGCTCTTAGTGATGGATGCATTTGAAGATGAAAAGTCACCTGTTACGGCCCGCCAGATCAGGACCTGGACCAGCCAGGATCCTTTACTGTCCCTCGTAAAAAACTGTGTCCTCCATGGGAGCTAGTCTAGCATCCCAGCGGAGATGCAGGAAGAGATCAAGCCGTTCCAGTGGCGTAAAGATGAAATATCCATACTGGCGGACTGTCTTTTGTGGGGTAATCGCGTGGTTTTGCCTAAGAAAGGCAGGGAAATGTTCATACGCGACCTACACAGCACCCACCCAAGCATAGTAATGAAGAAAGCTACAGCCAGATCCCATGTGTGGTGGCCCGGCATAGACTCAGATTTGGAATCTTGTGTGCGCCAATGCAACACTTGCTCTCAACTGAGCAATGCACCCAGGAAGGCACCGCTAAGTTTGTGGTCATGGCCCTCCAAACCGTGGTCTAGGATCCATGTTGACTTCGCTGGCCCGTTCCTAGGCAAAATGTTCCTGGTTGTTGTGGATGCTTATTCCAAATGGATTGAGTGTGGAATAATGTCTGTGAGCACGTCCACTGCCACCATCGAAAACCTACGAGCCATGTTTGCCGCACACGGCCTGCCTGATGTCCTTGTCAGCGACAATGGGCCGTGCTTCACCAGCACTGAATTCAAGGAATTCAAGACCCGTAATAGGATCAGGCACGTCACATCTGCCCCGTTCAAGCCCGCATCCAACAGCCAGGCAGAACGGGCAGTCCAAACCATCAAGCAAAGCTTGAAACGTGTGTCGGAAGGCTCTCTGCAGACCCGCCTGTCCCGAGTCCTGCTCAGCTACCGCACCAGACCCCACTCGCTCACCTGGGGGTTCCCCCAGCCGAGCTGCTCATGAAAAGGGCACTCAAAACAAGGCTCTCTCTAGTCCACCCTGATCTCCAGGATCATGGCGGCGGCATCAACAAAGCATGTACCATGATTGCGCAAATTTGTCACGCGATATTGAAGTCAATGACCCTGTATTTGTAATCAACTATGGACATGGTCCCAAATAGCTTGCTGGCACCGTCATAGCCAAAGAAGGGGGTAGAGTGTTTCAGGTCAAACTCGCAAATGGACTAACTTTCAGAAAGCATTTGGACCAAACCAAACTGCGACTCACAGACTGCCACAAGCAACCTGAAGAGGACACCACCAACTTCGACCCTCCAACACACACACAAGTAGCAACTGACATCACGGTTGACCACAAAGCTGAACTCATCATCCCCAGCAGCCCAGCAAGGCCAGCTGCGAAGCAGCCCAGCGAATGTCCAACCAACTCACCTGCATTTGTACCGAGACGATCGACTAGGGAGCGGAAAGCCCCAGATCATCTCACCCTGTAAATAAGCGTACTATTGACTTTGGGCGGAGTGATGTTATGTATGCAACACTATATAACCAGCATTCTACCAGCACCAGAGGGTGTATCTGTTGGGAGTCCCAAGGGATCCCAGCATCCCTTGGGAGCACTGTACATAAGCAGGCCTCCCATGCTGTACCAGCACTCTGGAGTTAGAGTAAAGAGACTAAGGTCACACTTACTCATGTCTACAGTACTCAGTCACATTGCTTTATTCGAGACATAACAGCCAGGGTAACGAGGGCTGAGGATAGAAAGTGAAACATACAAGACATTCTGGCCAGCTTACAGCAACCTGTACAAGCACCTTACACATTGCAGCTATTTAAGACAGTAGCTCACCAACATGAAAATATTAAAGAGTCTTTGTGCCAAAAGTCTATCCTGCAAGAATTGGAAAGGCCCCCCTCGTGCCCCCCCCCACCCCCGTGCCGGTGCCGATGCCGGGTGCCACTCCTAGACCGGGCCGAAAGGCCCCCCGCCGGTGCGGCTCTTAGCCCTGACCGAAATACCGAAATAGGCTGGTACTGCTAGAAGAGAGGAACTCAACCTATCCAAACTAAGGTCATGAGCGTGATTGTTTCAAATACAAATAACATAGGCGGAACAAGACATTGTTCAAGCTCACACGCACTTCCCTCCAATCTCCTGGATTCATTTACATTGTACTGTGTATGAAAGGTGACTAAAACATGTCTGATGACTCCTGAAGTAAGTTAAATTGAGCTGCTGCAAGCAATAGTATAAAAAAGATTGCATCAAATCTCTGTAATTACACTCTCCTCTCCAGAGCCAGTGCTGCTGCTAGCCCGGGCCGAAAGACCTCCCCTCCCCCCGGAGCCGGTGCCTCCAAGCCCAGGCCGGAAGGCCTCCCCCTCCCTCAAAGCCGGTGCCCCCTAGCCCAGGCCAGAAGGTCTCCCCCTCCCCCGGTGTCACTCCGAGCCCATGTCGAAAGGCCTCCCCCTACCCCTTCCCTGGTGTCACTCCTAGCCCAGGCCGGAAGGCCTCCGCTCCCTCGGAGCCGATGCGCTCCGAACCCAGGCCGAATGCTGCTCCCACCCCGCCGCTGCAGTCCCGGCCGAGGAACTGGACCTTCTGTGCTGATTTATTTTGTTAACTGCCCTGAAGGTTTTTCAGAGCGGTCACAAACGCCGTCTTAAAAAAAAAAATCACAGTTGGCCAAACTTGCTTAAATGGCCAGAATTGGCACGGGTGGCAGGTTACGCCCGCAATGAGGTAAAAAAAATCGTACCTAAGTGAATTATACTGGCACAGAAACTTTGGGGAATCTTGGAAATTTGAATTTATTCCCCAAAAAACGGTGCACGCCAAAAACAATGGCGCAGATAATTGGGGAAAATTGAGCCCCATGTCATTAGTGTTGTTTTCCTCATCGTGCAAAAGACTCTTGTCCAATGTTGCCTCCAGGTGTTGAGCCCATTACAGTGCAAAGTAATTGAGCATACAGCAAATTACTATTATGCAGCACACTCTTTCTGGGCTAGATTGCAGGATGCTACCAAATCAGTTGTGATATTGAGGGGAATTTTAACAGCAGAGAATGAGTGGGTATGGGAGAAGTTGGGTGGTTAAATGCACTGAAATTGACAGCATGTTGGAAAGCCAGAAACAACCCACTGACTTCCGATTCAACTGGAGCGCATTGAGCTGCGTGTGAGAAGCCCCCCATGGGAAGGGTGGGTTGCCAATTAAAAGACCTTACTGGCAATTAGGAGATGTTATCATGCAGTTTGAAGTGGGGATGTTCGCTGATGATTGCAGTGTTCAGTTCCATTCGCAACTCCTCAGAAAATGAAGCAGTCCATGCCCACAATGCAGCAAGAGCAGGATGACATTCCTTCTCATCTCAGTTTTAATGGGTGGCTCCTTATTCTGAGACTATGTTTCTTAGTTTTAGTTTCCCCTATGAGTGGAAACATCCTCTCTGCATCCACCTTGTTGAGCCCCCTCATTATCGTATATGTCTCGATAAGATCACCTCTCATTCTTCTGAACTCCAATGACTATAGGCCCAACCTACTCAACCTATCCTCATAAGTCAACCCCCTCTTCTCCAGAATCAACCTCGTGAACCTTCTCTAAACTGCCTCCAATGCAAGTACATCCTTCCTTAAATACGGAGACCAAAACTGTACACAGATTTCCAGGTGTGACCTCACCAATACCCTGTACAGTTGTAGCAGGACTTCTCTGCTTTTATACTCTATCCCCGTTGCATTAAAGGCCAACATTGCATTTGCCTTCCTGATCACTTGCTGTACCTGCATACTCACTTGTGTTTCATGCACAGGGACCCCCCCAGGTCCCTCTGTATTATGTGGTGAGTGCCTCACCTCCTGACTCCCCAAAGCCTTTCCACCATCTACGTGGCACAAGTCAGGAGTGTGATGGAATACTCTCCACTTGCCTGGATGAGTGCAGCTCCAACAACACTCAAGGAGCTCGACACCACCCAGGACAAAGCAGCCCGCTTGATTGGCACCCCATCCACCACCTTAAACATTCACTCCCTCCATCACCGACGGTACCGTGGCTGCAGTGTGTACCAGCTACAAGATGCAGTGCAGCAACTCGCCAAGGCTTCTTCAGGAGCACCTCTCAACCCAGAAGAACAAGGTCAGCAGACGCATGGGAGCACCACTATCTCCAATTTCCCCTCCAAGTTGCACACCGCCCTGACTTGGAAGTATATCGCTGTTCCTTCATTGTCGCCGAGTCAAAATCCTGGAACTCCCTCTCTAACAGCACCCCAAGGACTGCAGCGGTTCAAGGCGGCGGCTCACCAGCACCTGCTCAAGGAGAATTAGGGATGGGCAATAAATGCCGGCCTTGCCAGCGACACCCAACATCACAGAAACAAATTTTAAAAAAGAAGCAATTAGGAGCTGTTGTAATTGCAGATTTGAGTTTTAACTCTGCGGCTCTGGCTGGCTTCCCACAGGTCCAGGGAGTCACTGGTGGTAATCAAGGTACCCCCAGATCACCCTGGACTATTCACCAATGCAAGGGCTTCCACCCTATCAATGTTCAGCTAGTATGCAACCATAAAAACATAATCATGCCGGTGCGTGCAAGATTCCCAGGCCGCTGCCGTGATGTTTCCATCCTGCACCAGTCCATACTCCCAGAGTACTTTGGACCACATAGCAGAGTTAGCGGCTGCCTACAAGCATATATGTACGAGGAGTGATGTACTGGAGTTGGCTTGGGAAGTGAATCGCCCTGCGGTGCCTAACAGAACACAGCAGCAGCTTTAGGGAGGCATTGTTGAAGTGATGTACAGCCTTGCCACATTGGGAGTTCATTAATGCAGTTGCTTCCTCTATTCCCCCACATGGACAATCCTTCAACTTGTATCTTCACAGGATCCCTTTAAATAGTTCAGCTGAACTAGATCCGTGCATGTTGTCATCACTCCTGCTCGTGCTAATTGGTCGGGAAACCCGGAAATCAGACGGGTAAAAAAGCCACTGACAAAATGTGCCGCAGCTACCTCTGGGTTTCCTGTGCACCAACAGGCTTCACTATTCGAGCAATTGGAATTGTTGCTCGAGGACAGCGATGATTCACTCAGTTAGGGTTCCAGTTGATTCACGAATCTTATTGTAGTGCAGTTTGGCCATCGAGCATGTGCAGCTGAGTGGAGGCATGAGCCAAGTGTTCAGGGCACAGCTGATGTCTCTGGACAAACATACCAGAAATCGTAAGTTCAAATCCCACCAGAATTGAGAATTTGAATTCAGCTTCAAAAAAGCGAGAAATATAAAACTGGCATCACAAAAGGTGACCATGAAACTGTTGGATTCTGGTAAAATCCTTCCAGTTCATTCATGTCCTGAAGGGTAGGAAACCTGCCATTCCTAACCAGTTTGGCCTACATGTCAGTCCAGTCCCATACGAAGGTGGTTGACTCTCAACTGCTCTCTGAAGCGACCGAGCAAACCATTCAGTTGTATCAAACTGCTACTTAGAGCACCTATAGATGGGCAATAAATTCCAGCATTGCCAGAGACAACCACATTCTACTGATAAAAAATGACTGCCTCCCGACTTGTACTGACTGATCATGGTTTGTGGGTTGGATCAGGAGCTGCTGGCAGCAATGCTGGTGGGCAAAGATGGCATCGGAGTCTTAAATTTCACGTTAATTGCAGAGCCACAGCATCATGACATGCTGCATAACATTTCAGTTAACCTCATTGTCCATTCTGAAACATACTGTAGCAAATTAGTACTTTTGCTGACTCACTGAATGGAACTTGTGTCAGAGGCTGAAATGCCGCCGGGCAGACATTTGCTGGCCCTGTCAAAAGAGAGCAAAAGGTTTTCATTCAACATTTGCACGTTAATAAATCTAACAACTGGACGTGCTGAATGTTGTCATCAAACAGGCACAAGTACAGAAGTGCTGAATAAATAGATTTTCTTATGAAGCTTAGCCAATCCATTTACTCTTTAGCATCTTTGTTGACTCCCAGTTACTGAACCCAGTGTTGGAATAACAGACAGCATTGGAAATAGTTTATGATGAGAACAGGCAAATTAAGAGATATTAATCTTAATCTCTTCGATATGGCCCAAAACATAGAAATATAGAAAATAGGTGCAGGAGTAGGCCATTCGGCCCTTCGAGCCTGCACCACCAGTCAATAAGATCATGGCTGATCATTCACCTCAGTACCTCTTTCCTGCTTTCTCTCCATACCCCTTGATCCCCTTCGCCATAAGGGCTATATCTAACTCCCTCTTGAATATATCCAATGAACTGGCATCAACAACTCTCTGCGGCAGGGAATTCCACAGGTTAACAACTCTCTGAGTAAAGAAGTTTCTCCTCATCTCAGTCCTAAATGGCCTACCCCTTATCCGAAGACTGCGTCCACTGGTTCTGGAGTTCCCCAACATCGGGAACATTCGTCCCGCATCTAACCTGTCCGGTCCCTTCAGAATCTAATCTAACATGTTTCTATGAGATCCCCTCTCATCCTTCTAATCCATAAAAAGAGATAGTAAAAGCTTTTACAGATATATAAAATGGAAAAGCGTGACTAAAGTAAATGTTGGTCCCTTAGATGATAAGAAGGGAGATTTAATAATGGGAAATGTGGAAATGGCTGAGACCTTAAACAATTATTTTGCTTCAGTCTTCACAGTGGAAGAAACAAAAACCATGCCAAAAATTGCTGGTCACGGGAATGTGGGAAGGGAGGACCTTGAGACAATCACTATCACTAGGGGGGTAGTGCTGGACAGGCTAATGGGACTCAAGGTAAACAAATCCCCTGGTCCTGATGAAATGATTCCCAGTGTATTAAAAGAGATGGCGGAAGTTATAGCAGATGCATTCGTTATAATCTACCAAAATTCTCTGGACTCTGGGGAGGTACCAGCGGATTGGAAAGCAGCTAATGTAACGCCTCTGTTTAAAAAAGGGGGCAGACAAAAGGCAGGTAACTATAGGCCGGTTAGTTTAACATCTGTACTGGGGAAAATGCTTCAAACTATCATTAAGGAAGAAATAGCGGGACATCTAGATAGGAATAGTGCAATCAAGAGACGCAGTATGGATTCATGAAGGGGAAATCATGTTTAACTAATTTACTGGAATTCTTTGAGGATATAACGAGCATGGTGGATAGAGGTGTACCGATGGATGTGGTGTATTTAGATTTCCAAAAGGCATTCGATAAGGTGCCACACAAAAGATTACTGCAGAAGATAAAGGTACGCGAAGTCAGAGGAAATGTATCAGCATGGATAGAGAATTGGCTGGCTAACAGAAAGCAGAAAGTCGGGATAAATGGGTCCTTTTCAGGTTGGAAATCAGTGGTTAGTGGTGTGCCACAGGGATCGGTGCTGGGACCACAACTGTTTACAATATACATAGATGACCTGGAAGAGGGGACAGAATATAGTGTAACAAAATTTGCAGATGACACAAAGATTAGTGGGAAAGCGGGTTGTGTAGAGGACACAGAGAGGCTGCAAAGAGATTTAGATAGGTTAAGCGAATGGGCTTAGGTTTGGCAGATGGAATACAATGTCGGAAAGTGTGAGGTCATCCACCTTGGGGAAAAAAACCAGTAAAAGGGAATATTATTTGAATGGGGAGAAATTACAACATGCTGCGGTGCAGAGGGACCTGGGGGTCCTTGTGCATGAATCCCAAAAAGTTAGTTTGCAGGTGCAGCAGGTAATCAGAAAGGCGAATGAAATGTTGGCCTTCATTGCGAGAGGGATGGAGTACAAGAGCAGGGAGGTCCTGCTGCAACTGTATAGGGCATTGGTGAGGCCGCATCTGGAGTACTGCGTGCAGTTTTGGTCACCTTACTTAAGGAAGGATATACTAGCTTTGGAGGGGGTACAGAGACGATTCACGAGGCTGATTCCGGAAATGAGGGGGTTACCTTATGATGATAGATTGAGTAGACTGGGTCTTTACTCGTTGGAGTTCAGAAGGATGAGGGGTGATCTTATAGAAACATTTAAAATAATGAAAGGGATAGACAAGATAGAGGCAGAGAGGTTGTTTCCACTGGTCGGGTAGACTAGAACTAGGGGGCACAACCTCAAAATATGGGGGAGCCAATTTAAAACCGAGTTGAGAAGGAATTTCTTCTCCCAGAGGGTTGTGAATCTGTGGAATTCTCTGCCCAAGGAAGCAGTTGAGGCTAGCTCATTGAATGTATTCAAGTCACAGATAGATAGATTTTTAACCAATAAGGGAATTAAGGGTTACGGGGAGCGGGCGGGTAAGTGGAGCTGAGTCCACGGCCAGATCAGCCATGATCTTGTTGAATGGCGGAGCACGCTCGAGGGGCTAGATGGCCCACTCCTGTTCCCAATTTTTATGTTCTTATGTTCTTATAAACGCCAATGTATAAAGGCCCAATTGATCCAGTCTCTCCTCATATGTCAGTCCTGCCATCCCGGGAATCAGTCTGGTGAACCTTCGCTGCACTCCCTCAATAGCAAGAACATCCTTCCTCAGATTAGGAGACCAAGACTGAACACAATATTCCAGGTGAGGCCTCACTAAGGCCCTGTACAACTGCAGTAAGACCTCCCTGCTCCTATACTCAAATCCCCTAGCTATGAAGGCCAACATACCATTTGCCTTCTTTACCGCCTGCTGTACCTGTATGCCAACTTTCAATGACTGATGAACCACAACACCCAAGTCTCGTTCCACCACCCCTTTTCCTAATCTGCCGCCATTCAGATAATATTCTGTCTTCTCGTTTTTGCCCCCAAAGTGGATAACCTCACATTTATCCACATTATACTGCATCTACCACGCATTTGCCCACTTACCTAACCTGTCCAAGTCACCCAGCAGCCTCCTAGCGTCCCCCTCACAGCTCACACCGCCACCCAGTTTCGTGTTATCTGCAAACTTGGAGATATTACACTCAATTCCTTCATCCAAAGCATTGATGTATATTGTAAAGAGCTGAGGTCCCAGCAGTGAGCCCTGCAGCACTCCACTAGTCACTGCCTGCCATTCTGAAAAGGACCCTTTTATCCCGACTCTCTGCTTCCTGTCTGCCAACCAGTTCTCGATCCACGTCAGTATATTACCCCCAATCCCTTGTGCTTTGATTTTGCACACCAATCTCTTGTGTGGGACCTTGTCAAAAGGCTTTTGAAAGTCCGAATACACATCCACTGGTTCTCCCTTGTCCACTCTACTAATTACATCCTCAAAAAATTCCAGAAGATTTGTCAAGCATGATTGCCCCTTCATAAATCCATGCTGACTTGGACCGATCATGTCACTGCTTTCTAAATGCACTGCTATTTTTCATCATTAATAATTGATTCCAACATTTTCCCCACTACTGATGTCAGGCTAACAGGTCTATAATTACCCGCTTTCTCTCTCCCTCCCTTTTTAAAAAGTGGTGTTACATTAGCTATCCACCATTCCATAGGAACTGATCCAGAGTCGATAGACTGTTGGAAAATGATCACCAATGCATCCACTATTTCTAGGGACACTTCCTTCAGTACTCTGGGATGCAGACTATCAGGCCACGGGGATTTATCGGCCTTCAATCCCATCAATTTCCCGAACACAATTTCCCGCCTAATAAGGATATCCTTCGGTTCCTCCTTCTCACTAGACCCTCGGTCCCCTAGTACTTCCGGAAGGTTACTTGTGTCTTCCTTCGTGAAGACAGAACCAAAGTATTTGTTCAATTGGTCTGCCATTTCTTTGTTCCCCATTATAAATTCACCTGAATCTGACTGCAAAGGACCTACATTTGTCTTCACTAATCTTTTTCTCTTCACATATCTATAGAAGCTTTTGCAGTCAGTTTTTATGTTCCCGGCAAGCTTTTTCTCGTACTCTATTTTCCCCCTCTTAATTAAACCCTTTGTCCTCATCTGCTAAATTCTAAATTTCTCCCAGACCTCAGATTTGCTGCTTTTTCTGGCCAATTTATATGCCTCTTCCTTGGATTTAACACTATCCTTAATTTCCCTTGTTAGTCACGGTTGAGCCACCTTCCCCGTTTTATTTTTACTCCAGACAGGGATGTACAATTGCTGACGTTCATCCATGTGATCTTTAAATGTTTGCCATTGCTTATCCACCGTCAACTCTTTAAGTATCATTTGCCAGTCTATTCTAGCCAATTCACGCCTCAAACCATCAAAGTTACCTTTCCTTAAGTTCAGGACCCTAGTTTCCGAATTAACTGTGTCACTCTCCATCTTAATAAAGAATTCTACCATATTATGGTCACTCTTTCCCAAGGGGCCTCGCACAACAAGATTGTTAATTAGTCCTTTCTCATTACACATCACCCAGTCTCGGATGGCCAGCTCCCTAGTTGGTTCCTCAACATATTGGTCAAGAAAACCATCCCTAATACACTCCAGGAAATCCTCCTCCACCACTTTGCTACCAGTTTGGTTAGCCCAATCAATATGTAGATTGAAATCACCCATGATAACTGCTGTACCTTTATTGCATGCATCCCTAATTTCTTGTTTGATGCTGTCCCCAACCTCACTACTACTGTTTGGTGGTCTGTACACAACTCCCACTAGCGTTTTCTGCTCCCTGGTATTCCGTAGCTCCACCCATACCGATTCCACATCATCCAACCTAATGTCCTTCCTTACTATTGCATTAATTTCCTCTTTAACCAGCAAGACCACCCCGCCTCCTTTTCCTTTCTGTCTATCCTTCCTAAATGTTGAATACCGCTGGATGTTGAGTTCCCAGCCTTGGTCACCCTGGAGCCATGTCTCCGTAATGCCAATTACATCATACCCGTTAACTGCTATCTGCGCAATTAACTCATCCACCTTATTCCGAATACTCCTCGCATTGAGGCACAGAGCCCTCATGTTTGTTTTTCTAACACACTTTGCCACTTTAGAATTTTGGTGTAAGGTGGCCCTTTTTGCTTTTTACCTTAGGTTTTTCTGCCCTCCACTTTTACTTTTCTTCTTTCTATCTTTTGCTTCTGCCCCTATTCTACTTCTCTCTGTCTCACTGCATCGGTTCCCATCCCCCTGCCATATTAGTTTAACTCCTCCCCAACAGCACTCGCAAACACTCCCCCTTGGACATTGGTTCCGGTCCTGCCCAGGTGCAGACTGTCCGGTTTATACTGGTCCCACCTCCCCCAGAACCGGTTCCAATGTCCCAGGAATTTTAAATCCTCTCTGCTGCACCACTCCTCAAGCCACGTATTCATCTGAGCTATCCTGCGATTCCTACTCTGACTAGCACATGGCACTGGTAGCAATCCTGAGATTACTACTTTTGAGGTCCTACTTTTTAATTTAGCTCCTAGCTCCCTAAATTCATCTTGTAGGACCTCATCCCATTTTTTACCGATATCGTTGGTACCTATATGAACCACGACAACTGGCTGTTCACCCTCCCTTTTCAGAATGCCCTGCACCCATTCCGAGACATCCTTGACCCTTGTACCAGGGAGGCAACATACCATCCTGGAGTCTCGGTTGCGGCCGCAGAAACGTCTATCTATTCCCCTTACAATTGAATCCCCTATCACTATAGATCTCCCACTCTTTTTCCTGCCCTCCTGTGCAGCAAAGCCACCCACGGTGCCATGAACTTGGCTGCTGCTGCCCTCCCCGATGAGTCATCCCCCTCAACAGTACCCAAAGTGGTGTATCTGTTTTGCAGGGGGATGACTGCAGGGGACCCCTGCACTACCTTCCTTGTACTGCTCTTTCTGTTGGTCATCCATTCCCTATCTACCTGCGGTAAGATCAACTCACTAAACGTGTTATTCACGTCATTCTCAGCATCGTGGATGCTCCAGAGTTCATCCACCTGCAACTCCAGTGCCACAATGCGGTCCGTCAGGAGCTGCAGGCGGATGCACTTCCCGCGCACGTAGTCATCAGGGACACCGGAAGCATCCCTGACTTCCCACATAGTACAGGAGGAGTATAACACATGTCCGAGCTCTTCTGCCATGACTTAACCCTTCGATAAACTTAAATTGGCAACAATAATGCTAAAGGTTACTTACTGATATGGAAAAGAAAAAGAAAACCTACTTACCAATTTCCAGCCAATCACTTACCCCCTTGGCTGTGAGGCCACCTTTCAATTTCTTTCTACTTCTTTTTTGCCTTCTCTCCCTGCTGCAGCTGCACCAGCTGGCCTTTATAGGCCTCTCCGAACTCCCGCCTCTGCCAACTCCCCGGTCTCCTGGTCTCTCTGGCCTTTTATAGGCCTCTCCGAACTGCCGCCCGAACTCCCGCCTCCGCCGACTCCCGGACTCCTGCTCTCCTGCTCTCACTGGCCTTTTATAAAATCTGGCAAACTACTGCCACGAGTTACTGCCGCGATCCTGGGAAAAAATTGCAGTCGCCACTCTAACGCCCATCTCAGACACGGGACTCGGTGGCCTCCATTTTGGTGAGGGCCTTAGCGATGCCGATAGCAGCGATGGCACTGTCGATGCAGATGTGGATAGTGTGAACACAGACTTATCATCACCTCAGCGAACTTGTACCTGAGTGCTGAGTTTAGCGCTGGATCCTAAGCCCACTCTGAAGAGCGAGGGAGCAACAGACTGACAGAAATGCTGTCAACACTTATTAATTGGACACACATGCATATTTCAGTTCAGTTTGCATTCAGATTTTGGAGTGGATTTTTTCTATTTTATTGAAGTGGTGCAGTACATTTTAAAAGTTTGCTGCCGGACACTTGCAAGGCTTTGGATGGTAAAGGAAGACATCTGAGAAGACAGAAAATGCTGCAAATACTCAGCAGGTCAGGCAGCATCCGTAGATAGAGAAACAGAGTCCACATCTCAGTTGAGATGCTGCCTGACCTGCTGAATATTTGCAGCATTTTATGCTTTTATTTCAGAGTTACAGCATCTGCTCACAGAGGGAAGAGGAAGATGCAGAAGGGGAAGACGCAGCAGAAGAAAAGGCAGAAGAGAAGGAAGCAGAAGAGAAGAGGAGGAAGCAGAAGGAAGCAAGCAATCCAGACAGTTCTTTCCAGGCCGGGGATATCCGGGATGGAATCATCTGTCTGCGGTACCAGTGACCACAACCCCAATTCCCCTTTCAACAGTTGTCCCACATCTTCCTTGCCTCTGTTACTCACCATCACAGTGTCCTCCTGGCCACATTGCAGAAATTAAAGTCACCACAAAGCAAACTTTCCAATCCAACATTATATATCTATCCATCCAATCAAGACTTCAACTAATCACCCTTATGCATTCCCTAAGTGACTCTCGAGTGTGCCTTTCCCTATCCTACTAATGTCATACAGTGCTACCCCAGCGGCTGCACCATGGCTGACTTTCAGTGGGGGACACTGCAAATGACCTTGTTGGTCAACCTTGATGAGTTGGTGGCTTGGAGTGTCAAATCGAGAGATGGTGTTCCTTCCTCTTCTGCTTCTTCACTCTCCTCTTTTGAAGATGCATTCACTGACCTTGACCACTGGTCTAAGATCAAGATGCTGCTTTGGACACTGGAGCGAGGTCATGGCAGCGACACTGTTGGCCTCAGTGATTTGGTCCCATCCTTCTTTCTGGAGGGCCTCTGGGCCACTGTGGGTAGAGGACCTCTCTTAGTGTTGACGCTGCCCAAAGCTGAAATAAAACTGCCTATTTTAAATGATTTAAATTTTATTCATTTAAGGCGGCCCTTTCCCTTTCTGAAATGACAGCCTTGTTTTAAGAGAAGGCAATTCTTGCTGCAACATTGCCCATACCCACATACCCAAGGGAGATCATACCCACATCTCCCGTGGATATGGTTCTTAATGAATACTTTGCATCTGTTTTCACAAACGAGAGGGGTGATGCAGACATTTCTATCGAGGAGGTGGAGTGTGAAATATTAGATGAAATAAACAGAGAGAGAGGCGGTATTAAGGGATTGTGAAAGTGGATAAGTCCCCAGGCCCGGATGAAATGTATCCCAGCCTGTTAAGTGAAGCAAAAGAGGAAATAGCAGAGGCCTTGACCATTTTTCAATCCTCTTTGGCTTCAGGTATGGTGCCAGAGGACTGAAGGACTGCTAATGTGATACCTTTGTTTAAGAAGGGAGAAAGGGAAAGACCGAGTAATTACAGGCCAGTCAGCCTTATCTCGGTGGTGGGAAAATTACTGGATAAAAATTCTGAAGGACAAGATAAATCTTCATTTAGAAAGATATGGATTAATCAAGGATAGATAGTATGGATTTGTTAAGGGAAGGTCGTGCCTGACTAACTTGATTGAACTTTTTGAGGAAGTAACAAGGAAGGTCGATGAGGGGAGTGCATTTGATGCAGCGTATATGGATTTTAGCAAGGCTTTTGATAAGGTCCCACATGGTAGACTGGTCACGAAAGTAAAAGCCCATGGGATCCAGGGCAAAGTAGAGAGTTGGATCCAAAATTGGCTCAGGGGCAGGAAGCAAAGGGTAATGGTTGATGGCTGTTAGTTATGTCCCTTGCTTTTTGTGGTATACATCAATGATCTAGACTTGAATATTAGGGGGATAATTAAGAAGTTTGCAGATGATACTAAAATCGGCTGTGTGGTTGATAATGAAGAAGAAAGCTGTGGACTGCAGAAAGATATCAATCAACAGGTCAGGTGGGCAGAACACATTAAATGGTAGTACACTGAGAAGTGTAGAGGATCACAGACCAGGTGGATAAAGTGATTAAGAAGGCATACAGAATGCTTGCCTTTATAAGCCGAGGCATGGGAGGAGGATTATGCTTGAACTGTATAAAACACTGGTTAGGCCACAGCTGGAGTACTGCATGCAGTTCTGGTCACCACATTACAGAAAGGATGTGACTGCACTGGAGAGGGTATAGAGGAAATTTACGAGGATGTTGCGGGGAGTGGAGAATCTTAGGTATGATGGCAGATTGGATAGGCTGGGTTTGTTTTCCTTGAAGGAGGCCAGGAGGAAACCTAATTGAAGTGTATAAAATTATGAAGGGCCTAGATATAGTGGATAGAATGGGCCTATTTCCCTTAGCAGAAGGATCATCAACCAGGGCATAAATTTTAATTAATTGGTAGAAGGTTTAGAGGGGATTTGAGGGGAAATGTCTTCATGCAGAGGGTTGTGGGGGTCTGGAACTCACTGCCTGAAAGGATGGTAGAGGCAGAAATCCTCACCACATTTAAAACATACTTGGATATGCACCTGAAGTGCTGTAACTTGCAGGGTTATGGACCAAGAGCTGGAAAGTGGGATTAGACTAGATAGCCACTTGTTGGCCGGCATGAACACGATGGGCTGAAATGGGCTCCTTCCGTGCTGTAAAGTTCTATGAATATATGATTATGGCAATGCTACATTGGACCTCCTGCCGGGACGAACGCCACGAAAACGGCCTTGCATGGTGAGTTTAGCGATGGGCTAATTGGCAACCAGCACAAATGTCCCAACCCCATCAATTTCAGTAAGTGTTAACTCCAGCCCACGGTGGCACAGCTAGGTGTTTAGCAATCTCAAATTTCTCAGCCCAGCTTTATGATGAGTTAACAGAGAGCGTGAATAAGGGCAGTGCAATTGCTGTGTATATGGACTTTCAAAAGGCATTTAATAAAGTTGAATGGGGTGGTGGGTCTGATCTAAGAACATAAAAAATAGGAACTGCAGTAGGCCATTTGGCCCTTCAAGCTTGCTCCGCCATTCAACAAGATCATCGTTGATCTTCTACCTGAACTGTACCTTCGTACGATATCCCCATATCCCTTAAATCTCTAGGTGTCATGGTACATCAGTCATTGGCATGTCGGTATAGCAGGCAGTGAAGAAGGCAAATGGTATGTTGGCCTTCATAGCTAGGGGATTTGAGTATGGGAGCAGGGAGGTCTTACTGCAGTTGTACAGGGCCTTAGTGAGGCCTCAACTGGAATACTGTGTTCAGTTTTGGTCTCCTAATCTGAGGAAGGACGTTCTTGCTATTGAGGTTCACCAGACTGATTCCCGGGATGGCAAGACTGACATATGAGGAGAGACTGGATCGACTGGGCCTGTACTCACTGGAGTTTAGAAGGATGAGAGAGGATCTCATAGAAACATATAAAATTCTGACGGGACTGGACAGGTTAGATGGGGGAAGAATGTTCCTGATGTTGGGGAAGTCCAGAACCAGGGGACATAGTCTAAGGATAAGGGGTAAGCCATTTAGGACTGAGATGAAGAGAAACTTTTTCACTCAGAGAGTTGTTAACCTGTGGAATTCCCTATCGCAGAGAATTGTTGATGCCAGTTCACTGGATATATTCAAGAGGGAGTTAGATATGGCCCTTACAGCTAAAGGGATCAAGGGGTATGGAGTGAAAGCAGGAAAGGGGTACTGAGGTGGATGATCAGCCATGATCTTATTGAATGGTGGTGCAGGCTCGAAGGGCCGAATGGCCAACTCCTGCGCCTATTTTCTATGTTTCTATGTTTCTCTCCAGCCCTGAGGAGAGGTCCTTAACCCTGGCATCGGGCAGGCAACACAGCCTTCGGGACTCACGCTCTCAACTCCAGAGAACAGTATCTATCCCCTACACTATATTGTCCCTAGCACTACAACACTTCTTTTTACTCCCCCAACTTGAATGGGCCCATGTACCACGGTGCTGTGGTCGGTTTGCTCATCCTCGCTGTAGTCGCTGCTCTCGTTCACACAGGGAGCAAGAACCTCGTAGCTGCTGTACAAGTGCAAGAGCTGAGGCTCCTCTAATGTTACTTTCTCGATCCCTATACCTGCCTCACTCATAGGAGGAGTTAAACTAATATGACCCTTACAGCTAAAGGGATCAAGGGGTATGGAATGAAAGTAGGAAAGGGGTACTGAGGTGAATGATCAGCCATGATCTTATTGAATGGTGATGCAGGCTCGAAGGGCCGAATGGCCCACTCCTGCTTGTCTACCGTCATACCTTTTAATGGAGTTTCCCAATCTACTTTAGCCAATTCATCCCTCATACTTTTGTAGTTTGCTTTGTTTAGGTTTAAGACCCTAGTTTTGGACTTTACTAAATCGCTTTCAAACACAATATAAAATTCTATCATATTATGGTCACTCTTCCTTTAAGGTTCTTTGACATAAAATTATTTATTAATCTTTCTCATTGCACAATGCTAGATCTAAAATAGCCTGTTCCCCAGTAGGTTCCTCCAACATACTGTTCTAGGAAACTACCTTGTATTCATTCCATGAACTCATTCTTTCTCCACACTATTACTACAAATTTTATTTGCTCAGTCTATATGTAGATTAAAGTCCCCCATGATTACCGTATTACCCTTGTTACATGCGTCTCCAATTTCCTGATTTATACTCTGCCCTACATTACAACTACAATTTGGGGGACTGTTTACTGCCCTTCCTGGTGCTGAGGGTCTCCTCCTGACCCACAAGGTGTGCTCCCCGAAGCCGTCCTCGCCTCGCTGCAACTTCCGGGCCACAGTAGAATCTGCACAGCAGGTTTAATCGAAGGCTTCAAATCCTCATAATATATTTACAATGCCAAGCCGCCTCCTGGGAGCGAGTTGGCTGCTCGCCCCTTGTCCTGCCTCAGTAAACCCCAGAAGTTGGCAGGTTGGAGCTGGCTTTCCGACATGCTTGTAATTCTTGCCCATTTTACCCCCAATCCGTACCCACTCCCACCTGCTCATCTATGTTAAAAATCCCCCCCATTGTTTCCAATTGTGGAAGGAAGAACGAGAAGGATTTAGAGGTTATAAAAGAGATTTATGTGTGTTTCCAGAGATGTGGGATTATAGTTATGTGGATAAACTGCAGAAGCTGGGGTTGCTATCCTTAGAGTAGAGAAGGCTAAGAGAAGATGTGATGGAGGTGTTTAAAATGATGAAGGGTTTAGATACAGGAATTAAAGAAAAACATTTTGCAACAGTTGAAGGGTCGATAATCCGAGGGCACAGATTTTAGGTGAATTGCAAAAGAACCAGAGTCCTTTTGCTCGAGCATCTTTACTAGCTACTCAGTCTCAGAACCTTGTAATTTAATAACAGGGTCGGAAATAGTTCAGTGATTTGACGAGAACAGACAAAGTAACAGTGGGGCAGCATGAGCAACACATTGTTCATTCTGTAAAATGACGAACAGCACAAGTCATCATTCATACTGTACTGAACTTCATGGGTTCACTAACTCTGTATCTTACAAGAAGTGTTGTCAACTCCCTTAACACGAATTACTTGCAAGCATAAGATTCAAACATGTTCCTCCCCCTTGTACTGGGTGATTTTAGCAGATTTATGGGGCGTTCTTTGTTCTCGGGCTCCTTAATTTGCGGATGACACTAAGTTGGGTGGCAGTGTGAGCTGCGAGGAGGATGCTATGAGGCTGCAGAGTGACTTGGATAGGTTAGGTGAGTGGGCAAATGCATGGCAGATGAAGTATAATGTGGATAAATGTGAGGTTATCCACTTTGGTGGTAAAAACAGAGAGACAGACTATTATCTGAATGGTGACAGATTAGGAAAAGGGGAGGTGCAACGGGACCTGGGTGTCATGGTACATCAGTCATTGAAGGTTGGCATGCAGGTACAGCAGGCGGTTAAGAAAGCAAATGGCATGTTGGCCTTCATAGCGAGGGGATTTGAGTACAGGGGCAGGGAGGTGTTGCTACAGTTGTACAGGGCCTTGGTGAGGCCACACCTGGAGTATTGTGTACAGTTTTGGTCTCCTAACTTGAGGAAGGACATTCTTGCTATTGAGGGAGTGCAGCGAAGATTAACCAGACTGATTCCTGGGATGGTGGGACTGACCTATCAAGAAAGACTTGATCAACTGGGCTTGTATTCACTGGAGTTCAGAAGAATGAGAGGGGACCTCATAGAAACGTTTAAAATTCTGACGGGTTTAGACAGGTTAGATGCAGGAAGAATGTTCCCAATGTTGGGGAAGTCCAGAACCAGGGGTCACAGTCTAAGGATAAGGGGTAAGCCCTTTAGGTCCGAGATGAGGAGAAACATCTTCACCCAGAGAGTGGTTAACCTGTGGAATTCTCTACCACAGAAAGTAGTTGAGGCCAATTCACTAAATATATTCAAAAGGGAGTTAGATGAAGTCCTTACTACTCGGGGGATCAAGGGGTATGGCGAGAAAGCAGGAATGGGGTACTGAAGTTGCATGTTCAGCCATGAACTCATTGAATGGCGGTGCAGGGTAGAAGGGCTGAATGGCCTACTCCTGCACCTATTTTCTATGTTTCTATGTTAATCCCAAGGACTTTTGCTCAGCACCCAGTACTGCTCTGAAGTGCCAGCCTGTCCGATGTGCTCAAGTCTCTGGAGTGCAGGTTGATTCCCCAGCGTCTACCACAGAGGCACAAGCACTACCTCTGAGCCAAGTTCTCGGTTCACACGCCTGACAAAAGGATTATTCAAAGAACATCACAACAACGTCAATTGGCAAATAGCCAGCCTGAAACGCACTACCTATGGGCTGATGGGAGAGTGGGAAATGTGATGGAGCAGCTACTACTTAAAGGTAGCTACAGTAGATAAAAGTGGGTGCACTTTCTTGTGGTGACAAATAGTGGAGAGTGATATTACGCAGCAACAGGCAGGATATTTTGACCAGGAACACCAGATCCTCAGCTGCAGCAGCAGTGACGCTCATTCACCAAATGTTCCTGGTCCCCTCCGATGGACAATGGTGCCGAGACCACTTAGTCAGCAGGCATCAAACAAGGTGCAGCATAACCCCCAGGACCCGAATACAGTACAGAGAAAATGTAAAGATCTAACCAGAGCTGCGAAGGTAAGACTCCCCTTCACTTCTCTCTCACTCCCTATCTTCTTCTCTTAGGCACTCCCTCAGGGTTGAGGATGACTTGCTTCCACACTAAAAATGAGTTCTCAAATCGAATGCAGGACCTACAGTCTCTGTCACAGATGGGGCAGATGGTGGTTGAAGGAACAGATGGGTGGGGTGCTTGGGTTGCCGTGCGCTCTGTAAGGTTTACACATTTCACGATCGAGGCACAGCAAGAGGCCATGGACTAAAATGGTTTAAAAGAAATCCTTTGAGACTGTTGGGCTGGAAAAAGGGTGTCGGCCCGATGCAGGTGGTTACTCATAACTGATTAATGCGATTTCTGGGGTCAGGAGCGAGACTCGATTAACATCGAGACAAAGGGTTTTGATACAATCAAGCAGAGGAGCCCATGGATTAATTGGCCGGAGGGGAAAACGAGTTCCCTTTGAAGACTACAAGTCTGCGAAAACCCAGGACAACAAAGGATCGCACAAGATGTGCATTTTTGGATAACGGGGCATAAAAGATAAGGTGTTATCTTTTGCCCTGTCGATTCCTTGTGTGAATTGTGGCCATGCAAACAGATCCAGACCCATCAAGACCCATCCAGACGCATTAACTAAACGCAGCCAGCAGGAGATGTGTATAATCAAATGGATATATGTAAGAGCTGAGAACAACCGTTCAGAGAGGAAAAAAAGGAAGAAGGAAGAAACAACAGTTCAGGTGAGAAGATCAAAGGAACAACGACCACGAAGCAAGCAGCTGGGACCCAACATCTTCCCTAGCTCCACGATCCTACAATCGACAACAGCAGCAACTGGCTGGATGGATGATTGTATGTCTTCGATCAATCTCCAAGAAGTCTTGTTCTGTAATTTTTAGTTGTTTTCCGTGTAATAAACTAACAGTTGGGTTTAAGCCTAAACTTTGCATTATGGGGAGTCCTTCCTGTAATTCCCGAGGTCTATGAATCAAAGTAGAGTGGAAAACGAACACCTTACATAAAATGGCGACCGCGGCAGGATCTCGGAGTTTGGCATAGGATCATGGACACAAATCAAGGGCAAGAAACCCTGGGGATGCTTGGTTAAGTCTTAAGTATCAAAGTAATTGCAGGCAGTCTGCGAAGGGGTCTCAGTGAGACCAAGGTAAACTCACGGACAGCTAGGGTAGCCAAAGAGCTCCGGCTGACTAGGGTAGGCACCTAGAAAGGTAATTGCAGGTAGTCTACGAAGGGGTCTCAGTGAGACCAAGGTAAACTCATGGACGGCTAGGATAACCGAAGAGCTCAGGCTGACTAGGGTAGGCACCTAGAAAGGTAATTGCAGATAGTCCGCGAAGGGGTCTCAGGGAGGCCAGAAGTAATCTCATGGACGGCTAGAGCAACCGGAGGAGAGAAACAGTCTCGGATAGGCTGGAGTAATCTCAGGTTGACGAGGGTAACCACGAAGAGAAGCCTGAGTAACAGCAACCGCAGGTCACTGCGAGGTGGTCTCAGGGGAGACCAAGGTAATCAGGGATAATTTCTCAGCGAGATGCACTGGAAATGGACTCACTGCAGCGAAACGTGGTAGAGCCAGCAGCTAAGAGCAGTCGTAGGAAGTCCATGGAGGCTAAGGTAGCTGCTTATATATGCAACAAACTGGACATTTCAGAGCCACGGGCACGAGAAAAGCCACACTCTGGGGATCCGCAAAGGGTCAAAAGAGAAGGCGGTTTGGCTCTTGTGCCTGCAGATGCAAATGCAATTGTTAAGGGAAAAGGTAGGACAGTTGGAGGATGAGAGTAGGGAATTAAAAGGTGAGACAAACCATTTGAATAGAGAAAGGCAGGACCAAAGTATTAAAGAAGAAATGGCGTGTAATCACCTAGAATATTTGCAGTGTCAGGTGACCGAGTACAAAAGGCAGCAGCAGGCATACATCGAGCAGAGTGAGAGGCATATAGAGAGAGCCAACAAAGCAGAAGAACAGCTAAGAAAGATAAAAATAGCATATCAGGTAGCACAAAAACAGGGTTACAAGAGGACAGATCATGGACCTTGTAAAGAAAAGATCCACCAGTTAATGGCAGAGTTAGACAGGGCCAAAGGGATGGCTAGTCTTATGGCACCCGGGGAAGGCGAGAAAGGAGTCAGACGATGGGCCTCAGTATAGTGAGTATCGGTCAGCTCCCGTGGCACCGAGACCCCCGAGACCGATGTCCCTTGAGACAGCAGAAATTTGGCCCACCCCCACCAAATGGTGGTCCGGCACCATTACAGAGCGACTATGTGATCCCATACACGCTGCTTCAGCTGCAAGAGATGCTGATGGGTATGGCAAAATTAAAGCAAGGAGGGGTTGCCTCCATTCATTTTGCCAACATAGAGCAGATAGCGGGTATCAATAACTGCAGCGAGGAGGAGAAAGAGAAGTTAACACTGCTCTCCCTGGAAGGGAAGCTTTATCAGAATTTATCAACAGCCATCAAGTTAGTTGGAGGAACCCCACAGGGCTTAAAGGGTTACTACAGGGAATTCATAGAGGGATATGCAGCCGTGGCAGCTCCTCTGTTGAGGCTTCTTAGGAAAGGAATAGAGTGGGAATGGAGTGAAAGTTTTCAGGATAATTTAAAGGAGGTTTTACAAACAGCAATAAATGGGGACCAGGACTTTAGTCTGGAGGTAGCAGCGACTGGGGACAGCTTGAGTGCAGTGTTACTCCAGGAGTGACATGGCAGGCTGAGACCAGTGGCCTATGCCTCCCGAGTTCTCACAGAAGTAGAAAAGAGCTGTTTGAATTGCAACCTGTTAGCAACTTTTTGGGCAGTAAAACATTTTCGGTCGCTCACAGAGTTAGCGACAGTGACTCTACTGACCTGTCACACCCCAACACAAATGTTACTGGACAGTGGGATGAAAGATGGGACAGTGAGCAGTAACAGGATTGCCCGCTGGACATTGTTGCTTACTCAGTTAGACCTGAAGGTAGAAAGGCTAGGAGAACCGAAGTTAGTCCCGAACCTGGTTTATCAAGAAGCAGCTCATGTGTGTTCAATGGAAGGAGTGTGGAATGTGGATGTGGAATTCCGAGCAGGGAAACATATGACAAACACATTTATGTAGATAGGTCCAGTTCAGTGACAAATGGAGACAGAAAAACAGGCTGTGGGATTTATGATCCAGGGGCAGGGATAGAAAAGACCATAAAGCTCCCAAACACTTTAAGTGCACAGCAGGCCGAACTGGCAGCCGTAGCATATGTGGTCACACACCCTAGTGAATTGCCAACTCTCTATACGATATGTTCGGACTCCATGTTCACTTGTAGCTCCTGTACAGAATATTTAGCAATATGGGCTAGGCAAGGATTTAAATCCTCAGACGGGAAGCCATTGGTAACGGCTCCTTTGTTAAAAGTCATTCTGGGCGTCATAGGTTGGGTCCAGAAGGATTACTAATTCCAGAAGATCAAAGCACACTCTAAGACAGAGCCCAAGTGGGAAGGGAATGAGAAAGAGGACACACTGGCCAAAACAGGGGCAGGAGAAGGGACACCTTGGGATCCATATCACTGTGGATAGATCATGGCTGTAACAGGCCGAGAGGGGCCCAAAGAAGTACCATTGCCGCCTGATTTAAAACAGGCTCAACTACGGGATGCAGACCTTAAGAGCAGTGATTAAAGACAAGGTAGACAGGAAGCCTGTAGCAGGATCTTTGGGAGGTGCAGAAGTAGCAGAAAGACAGTTGGATCGTGCCTGGCCAGTGCAGGGAAGAATTTTTGCAAGGATATCCAGAGCCAGAAATGACGTGGAATAAAGTGGAGGCCGTGGGATGGTGGCCCGGGCTTAGAAACGATGTAAAGGATTGTTGTCAGAATTGTCTAGTATGTGCCACAAACAATCCAGACCCCCACCGGAGAAAGGCTCCGTTGGGACACACAGGAGTGTAGAGGGGTCAGGGCAGTCTATACAGATAGATTTCATAGGACCACTGCCCACCTCAGGCAGAGGCAATAAATATTGCCTGGTGTTAGTAGGTCTTTTCACGAAATGGGTAGTAGGGCAGCCACCACAGTAGTCACAGCAAAGATTCTAGTGCGAGAAGTATTTTCTCGATAGGGACTGCCCTTGATAGTGGAATCAGATCAAGGGAATCATTTCACCGGTGTGGTAATGCAGGCAACCCTAAAGCTCTTAGGAATTCAGCTAAAATGGCATGTGGCATATAACCCCCAATCGCCAGGTCCAGTAGAGAGGGCAAACCCGACCTTGAATGTTCAGCCATGAACTCATTGAATGGCGGTGCAGGCTAGAAGGGCCGAATGGCCTACTCCTGCACCTATTTTCTATGTTTCTAAAAGAGAGGCATAGGAAGGAGATAGGAGATACCTCAAAGAAATGGGATGAGATCCTACCCCTAGTATTGATGAATCACCGAACCAGTCTCTCTAAAAGTACAGGACGCTTCCCGCATGCGCTGATGACAGGGAGATTAATGATGACTCCGACTCACATTAGCACCAGTCCTGACCGAAACATAGGTTAAAGAGGTCACACGAGATAGGTTTGTCAGAGATCTGTATGATACTCTGAAGGGGCTGCATTGGGAAGCAGCTAACAATATGGTCAGGCAGCACCAGCAAAATAAACTGCTGCTGGAACCATAGGTTATACAGGAATGGAGGGTAGAAGATCAGGTGATGGTCAGGAATTATGCCAGAGTAGGGGCATTTGCACTGTTGTACAAAGGACCATATAACATAGTAGACAATGCAAGCCCTATGGTCTATGTGATCCAGCTGCCAAAACAAATAAAGTGGTTTCACATAAACCAATGTAATCTGTACAACCCTGGAGAGAAAAGTAAAAAGTGGGCCAAGGCCCAAGAACTGTGATGAGTTTGATTAATGTAAGCCATGCTGTGGGATGATGATGATGGAGACGTAAGGGTCAGAGCATTAAGATGGAGTGGTCGGGTGCCCTGGACGCCTCCTCCATCTCGACCCCCGAGTCTCCGAAAGCCCAAGCATCGGATAAAGGAAGAGGAAGGCAGTGATCTAAATCTTAGAAACATAGAAATTTACAGCGCAGGAGGAGGCCATTTCGGCCCATCGTGTCTGCGCCGGCCGACAAAGAGCCGCAAGGTCCTTCGGCAGCAGCCCCAAAGGCCACATACAAACCCATGAACAATGACGGAAAGGCAAAGAGCACCCAGCCCAACCAGTCCGCCTCACACCACTGCAACACCCATTATACTAAAAACATCTACACTCCACCCTAATTGGAGCCATGTGATCTCTGGGAGAGGCAAAAACCAGATAAAATCCCAGGTCAATTTAGGGAGAAGAAATCTGGGAAAATTCCTCTCCAACCCATCCAGGCGATCACCCCGGCCATATTTGATTCCTTGCAGTACTTACCATTATATCTGCGCCAACCAACAAAAGGTCATCTAGTCTAATCCCAATTACCAGCTCTAGGTCCATAATCCTGCAGGTTATTGCACTTTAAGTGCCCATCCAACCATCTCTTAAGTGGTGAGGGTTTCTGTATCCACCACTCTTCCAGGCAGCGAGTTTTAGATCCCCACAACCCTCTGTGTAAAGAAGCCCCCCTCAAATCCCCTCTAAACCTTTCACCAACCACCTTAAAACTATGCCCCCTTGTAATAGCCCCCTCCACCAATGGAAATAGACCCTTACTATCCACTATCCAGGCCCCTCAATATTTTGTACACCTCGATGAGGTCTCCCCTCAACCTCCTCTGTTCCAATGAGAACAAACCCAGCCTATCCAATCTATCCTCATAACTAAGATTCTCCATTCCAGGCAGCATCCTAGTAAATCTCCTCTGCACCCTCTCCAGCGTAATCACGTCCTTCCTATAATAGTGACCAGAACTGCATGCAGTACTCCAGCTGTGACCTAACCAAAGTATTATATAATTTAAGCATAACCTCCCTGCTCTTATATTCTATGCCTCCGCCAATAAAGGCAAGCATTCCGAATGCGTTCTTAACCACGTTATCCACCTGGCCTGCTAATTTCAGGGATCTGCGGACATGCACTCCAAGGTCCCTGCAATGCACCCAAAAAAGATCAGGGAAAAGAAGAAGCCACCTAGAGTAATGTCTCTGAATTTATAATAAGAGACATTAAAGGGGGAAGTGTAAGGTTTCCAATTTAAGTGTATCTAAGGGTTAAGTCATGGCAGGAGAGCTCGGACACGTGTTATGCTCCTCCTGTACTAGGTGGGAAGTCAGGGACGCCTCCGGTGTCCCTGACAATTACATGTGCGGGAAGTGTATCTGCCTGCAGCTCCTGACGGACCGCGTTGTGGAACTGGAGCTGCGGGTGGATTCACTCTGGAGCATGCACGATGCTGAGAATGGCGTGAATAGCACGTTTAGCAAGTTGGTCTTACCGCAGGTAAAGGGTACACAGCCAGATAGGGAATGGAAGACCAACAGGAAGAGTAGTGCAAGGAAGGTAGTGCAAGGATCCCCTGCGGTCATCCCCCTGCAAAACAGGTACACCGCTTTGGGTACTGTTGAGGGGGATGACTCATCAGGGGGGGAGCAGCAACAGCCAAGTTCATGGCACCGTGGCTGGCTCTGCTGCACAGGAAGGCAGGAAAAAGAGTGGGAGAGCGATAGTGATAGGGGATTCAATTGTAAAGGGAATAGATAGGTGTTTCTGCAGCCACAACCGAGACTCCAGGATGGTATGTTGCCTCCCTGGTGCAAGGGTCAAGGATGTCTCGGAGCGGGTGCAGGACATTCTAAAAAGGGAGAGTGAACAGCCAGTTGTCGTGGTGCATATAGGTACCAACGATATAGGTAAAAAATGGGATGAGATCCTACAAGGCGAATTTAGGGAGCTAGGAGTTAAATTAAAAAGTAGGACCTCAAAAGTAGTAATCTCAGGATTGGATTGCTACCAGTGACACGTGCTAGTCAGAGTAGGAATCACAGGATAGCTCAGATGAATAGGTAGCTTCAGCAGTGGTGCAGAAGGGAGGGATCCAAATTCCTGGGATATTGGAACCAGTTCTGGGGGAGGTGGGACCAGTAAAACTGGACGGTCTGCACCTGGGCAGGACCAGAACTAATGTTCTAGGGGGAGTGTTTGCTCGTGCTGTTGGGGAGGAGTTAAACTAATGTGGCAGGGGGATGGGAACCTATGCAGGGAGACAGAGGGAAATAAAATGGAGTCAGAAACAAGAGATAGAAAGGAGAATAGTAAAAGTGGAGGGCAAAGAAACCCAAGGCAAAAAACAAAAAGGGCCACATTACAGCAAAATTCGAAAGGGGCAAAGTGTGTTAGAAAGACAAGCCTGAAGGCTCTGTGCCTCAATGCAAGGAGTATTTGGAATAAGGTGGACGAATTAACTACGCAGGTAGCAGTTAACGGGTATGATGTAATTGGCATCATGGAGACATGGCTCCAGGGTGACCAAGGCTAGGAAGTCAACATCCAGGGGTATTCAGCATTTAGGAAGGATAGACAGAAAGGAAAAGGAAGTGGGGTGGCGTTGCTGGTGAAAGAGGAAATTAATGCAATAGTAAGGAAGGACATTAGGTTGGATGATGTAGAATCGGTATGGGTGGAGCTGCGGAATTCCAAAGGGCAGAAAACGCTAGAGGGAGTTGTGTACAGACCACCAAACAGTAGTAGTGAGATTGGGGACAGCATCAAACAAGAAATAAGGGATGTGTGCAATAAAGGTATAGCAGTTATCATGGGCAACTTTAATCTACATATTGATTGGGCTAACCAAACTGGTAGCAATGCGGTGGAGGAGGATTTCCTGGAGTGTATTAGGGATGGTTTTCTGGACCAATATGTCGAGGAACCAACTAGACAGCTGGCCATCCTAGACTGGGTGATGTGTAATGAGAAGGGACTAATTAGCAATCTTGTTGTGCGAGGCCCCTTGTGGAAGAGTGACCATAATATGGTAGAATTCTTTATTAAGATGGAAAGTGACACAGTTAATTCGGAAACTAGGGTCCTGAACTGAAGGAAAGGTAACTTCGATGGTATGAGGCGTGAATTGGCTGGAATAGACTGGCAAAGGATACTTAAAGGGTTGACGGTGGATAAGCAATAGCAAACATTTAAAGATCACATGGATGAACTTCAGCAATTGCACATCCCTGTCTGGAGTAAAAATAAAACGGGGAAGGTGGCTCAACCATGGCTAACAAGGGAAATTAAGGATCGTGTTAATGCCAAGAGGCATATAATTTGGCTAGACAAAGCAACAAACCTGAGGACTGTGAGAAATTTAGAATTCAACAGAGGAAGACTAAGAGTTTAATTAAGAGGGGGAAAATAGAGTATGACAGGAAGCCTGCAGGGAACATAAAAACTGACTGCAAAAGCTTCCATAAATATGTGAAGAGAAAAAGATTAGTGAAGACAAACGTAGGTCCCTTGCAGTCGGAATCAGATGAATTTATAATGGGGAACAAAGAAATCGCAGATTAATTGAACAAATACTTCAGTTCTGTCTTCACGAAGGAAGACATAAGTAATCTTCCGAATGTACGAGGGGACAGTCAGTCGAGTGAGAAGGAGGAACTCAAGGATATCCTTATCAGGCGGGAAATTGTGTTAGGGCAATTGATGGGATTGGAGGCCGATAAATCCCTGGGGCCTGATAGTCTGCATCCCAGAGTATTTAAGGAAGTGGCCATAGAAATAATGGATGCATTGGTGATCATTTTCCAACAGTCTATCGACTCTGGATCACTTCCCATGGACTGGAGGGTAGCTAATGTAAGACCACTTTTTAAAAAAGGAGGGAGAGAGAAAACGGGTAATTATAGACAGGTTAGCCTGACATCAGTCGTGGGGAAAATATTGGAATCAATCATTAAGGATGAAATAGCAGCGCATTTGGAAAGCAGTGACAGGATCGGACCAAGTCAGCATGGATTTATGAAAGGGAAATCATGCTTGACGAATCTTCTGGAATTTTTTGAGGATGTAACTAGCAGAGTGGACAAGGGAGAACCATTGGATGTAGTGTATTTGGACTTTCAAAAGGCTTTTGACAAGGTCCCGCACAAAAGATTGGTGTGCAAAATCAAAGCGCATGGTATTGGGGGTAATGTACTGATGTGGATAGAGAACTGGTTGGCAGATAGGAAGCAGAGAGTCGGGATAAACTGGTCCTTTTCAGAATGGCAGGCAGTGACGAGTGGCGTGCCGCAGGGCTCAGTGCTGGGACCTCAGCTCTTTACAATATACATTAACGATTTAGATGAAGGAATTGAGTGTAATATCTCCAAATTTGCGGATGACACTAAACTAGGTGATGGTGTGAGCTGTGAGGAGGACGCTAAGAGGCTGCAGGGTGACTTGGACAGGTTAGGTGAGTGGGCAAATGCATGGTAGATGCAGTATAATGTGGATAAATGTGAGATTCTCCATTTTGGGGTCAAAAAAACAAAGGCAGAATATTATCTGGATGGCGGCAGATTAGGAAAGGGGGAGGTGCAATGAGACCTGGGTGTCATGGTTCATCAGTCACTGAAAGTGGGCATGCAGGTACAGCAGGCGGTGAAGGCGGCAAATGGTATGTTGGCCTTCATAGCTAGGGGATTTGAGTACAGGAGCAGGGAGGTCTTACTGCAGTTGTACAGGGCCTTGGTGAGGCCTCACCTGAAATATTGTGTTCAGTTTTGGTCTCCTAATCTGAGGAAGGACGTTCTTGCTATTGAGGGAGTGCAGCGAAGGTTCACCAGACTGATTCCAGGGATGGCTGGGCTGTCATATGAGGAGAGACTGGATCAACTGGGCCTTTATTCACTGGAGTTTAGAAGGATGAGAGGGGATCTCATAGAAACATATAAGATTCTGACGGGACTGGACTGGTTAGATGAGGAAAGAATGTTCCTGATGTTGGGGAAGTCTGGAACCAGGGGACGTAGTCTTAGGATAAGGGGTAAGCCATTTAGGACTGAGATGAGGAGGAAACTTCTTCACTCAGAGAGTTGTTAACCTGTGGAATTCCCTGCCACAGAGAGTTGTAGATGCCAGTTCATTGGATATATTCAAGAGGGAGTTAGATATGGCCCTTACGGCTAAAGGGATCAAGGGGTATGGAGAGAAAGCAGGAAAGGTGTACTGAGGTGAATGATCAGCCATGATCTTATTGAATGGTGGTGGAGGCTCGAAGGGCCGAATGGCCTACTCCTGCACCTATTTTCTATGTTTCCATGTTACACATTTCATGATCGAAACACAGCAAGAGGCCATGGGCTAAAATGGTTTAAAAGAAAACATTTGGGACTGTTGGGCTGGAAAAAGGGCGCCAGCCCTAGGCAGGTGGTGACTCATGGTGATTAATATGATTTCTGGGGTCAGGAATGAGACTTGATTATCATCGAGACAAAGGGTTTTGATATAATCAAGCAGAGCAGCCCATGGATTAATTGGCCGGAGGGGAAAAAAGTTCCCTATGGAGACTACAAATCTGCGAAAACCCAGGACAACAAAGTTTGCAACGTCCACACTTGCAAGAGCAAGTTATTATTTAAATGGAGAAAGATTGCAACGTGCTGTAGTACAGCGGGACCTGGGGGTATTTGTGCATGAAACACAAAAGGATAGTAAGCAGGTACAGCAAGTGATCAGGAAGGCCAATGGAATCTTGGACTTTATTGCAAAGGGGATGGAGTATAAAAGCAGGGAGGTCTTGCTACAGTTATACAGGGTATTGGTGAGGCCACACCTGGAATACTGGCATGTATCTTGCATTATTATATATAACTGTATCCTAACATGCTATACATGACTGTAATAAGATATGACCTGTAACCACCAGCATACCTCACCACCAGGGGTGCACTTGCAAGAGATAGGTATAGAAGGACAGGTCACAGGCAAGTGCAGCATTCCAGAGCTGTGAAATAAAGGTACAGGTCCAGTGTGACCTTGACTTCACTACATGCCTCATGTGAATCTGCACTGAGGGGACAGGACTTTACAGTGGCGACGAGTTACGGGATTACAGAATCCACAGAATGGCGAACAACGGATCAGATGAAAAGTACAATGCGGGAGACAATTGGGAGGACTTTATAGAAAGGCTCCAGCAAAGCTTTGTAACCAAAGACTGGTTCGGCGACGACAAGAGAAGAGCCCATCTCTTGACCAGCTGTGGCTCGAAAACATACGCTTTAATGAAGGATCTGTTGGCACCCGAGAAACCAGCAAGCAAGTCGTTTGAAGAATTGAGCACACTGGTAAGAGACCACCTGAAGCCAGCGAGCAGCCTACACATGGCCAGACACGTTCTACAACTACAGATGCTGTGTGGACCAGAGCATACCCGACTTCGTGGCGGATCATTGGAGGTTGGCTAGTTTATGTGAGTTCTCCGATGAACTGAGGAGAGAAATGCTGAGAGACTTTTTCATTGAAGGAATAGGCCACGCAGGCATATTCCGAAAGCTCATAGAGACCAAGAACCTGACCTTAGAGGCAGCAGCACTGGTTGCACAGACATTCTTGGTAAGGGAAGAAGAAACGAGGTTGA
This sequence comes from Pristiophorus japonicus, assembly GCF_044704955.1. Classification (NCBI taxonomy): domain Eukaryota; kingdom Metazoa; phylum Chordata; class Chondrichthyes; family Pristiophoridae; genus Pristiophorus; species Pristiophorus japonicus. The sequence goes on along the minus strand of NC_091981.1, from coordinate 293,704,699 downwards.
TTTACAATGCAGGTACAACAACTAACGAAATATCGGAACAAGAAGTTCACAGCACTAAACAAGCTGCTACCCTCATACACAGACAAAACTGGGAGAACAGGCTCTCGACAGCAGGCAGAAGCCATCAAGGGCCACAGGTACGGCCGTTCACACCTCATCAACCCACAATGCAAGCAATCAACTACAAACTGAGAGAAGCTCAAGAGAGATCAGCCAGACGCAGCTCATTCTTTGGGAACACTTTGAACAATGGAACAGGTCTGTGCTGGAGGTGTGGGGGTGGGCACTCGTCAAGGGGATGTCAATTTCAGCAGGCTGTTTACAGAAATTGTGAATATACAGGGCATTTGGCCCGCATGTGCAAAAAAAACAGCAGCTCGGCTGGTATATGAATCGGATGGGTCGGAAAGCGGACCAGAAGATGGTGGGGACAGTACCCGGGACACCGATGTACAGCGGGTCAACACGATCAATGGTCGCTGCTCCTACAACAGGACGCCTCCTATAATGATGAGGGTCCTACTCAACGGGATATCTGTCAACATGGAGCTGGATACGGGAGCGAGTCAATCTCTCATGGGCGCTCAACAATTTGAACAACTGTGGCCGCATAAAAGAGACAGACCAAAACTCACAAGGGTCGACACCAAACTAAGGACCTATACCAAAGAAATCGTACCAGTCCTCGGCAGTGCCATGCTCTCTGTCACACACAAATGGACAGTGAACCGACTTCCCCTGTGGATTGTCCCCGGAGACCCCCCAGCACTGCTGGGGAGAAGCTGGCTGGCAAAACTAAACTGGAAATGGGATGATGTCCATGCCATGTCATTAGAGGAACGGACCTCCTGCTCAACAGTTATAAAGCGATTTGAACATCTCTTTCAGCCAGGTGTGGGCACTTTCAAAGGGGCCAAAGTCAAAATCTACATCACACAGGATGCTAGACTGGTCCATCACAAGGCCAAAGCTGTACCCTATGTGATGAGGGGAAAGATTGAACACGAACTAGACAGGCTTCTGTGGGAAGGCATTATAATCACCTGTGGAATTTAGCGACTGGGCAAGTCCCATCGTCCCAGTCATGAAGCCTGATGGATCCGTACGAATCTGTGGGGATTACAAATCTACCATAAACAGAGTCTCCCTACAGGACCAGTACCCGCTGCCCAGAGCAGAGGACTTATTTGCCACATTGGCTGGAGGTAAACTTTTCTCAAAACTAGACCTCACATCTGCGTATATGACGCAAGAATTGACCGAGGAATCCAAGCTACTCCCCACCATCAACACACATCGAGGCCTTTTAATGTACAATCGATGCCCATTCGGCATCAGGTCGGCAGCTGCCATGTTCCAGCGCAACATGGAGAGTCTCCTCAAGTCCATCCCGGGGACGGTTGTATTTGAAGACGACATACTTATTACGGGCAGGGACACCGACTCCCATCTCCGTAATTTGGAGAAAGTACTAAATTGGTAGGATCGGGTAGGCCTACGAGTCAAGAAATCCAAGTGCCTGTTTCTCGCACCCGAGGTTGAATTTTTGGGCAGAAGGATTGCCGCTGATGGAATCCACCCAACAGAGTCCAAAACAGAAGCAATTTGCCTGGCACCCAGGACCCAGATGTCTCAGAACTGCACGCTTTTCTCGGGCTACTCAATTACTTTGGGAACTTTATGCAGAACGTAAGCATGCTGCTGGAGCCTCTCCACGTGCTACTCAGGAAGGGGTGCGATTGGTTTTGGGGGGACGCCCAGGAAAGTGCCTTCAATAAGGCACGCAACCTTCTGTATTCCAACAGTGTTTTGACTTTCTTTGACTCAGGTAAAAAGCTAGTTCTCACATGCGATGCGTCAGCGTATGGGGTTGGGTGCGTTTTGCAACATGTCAATAGTGCGGGTAAATTACAACCCATAGCTTATGCCTCCAGGTCACTTTCGCCGGCGGAGCGCAGATACGGAATGGTAGAGGAGGAGGCACTCGCGTGCGTGTACGGTGTCAAAAAGATGCACCGATACCTTTCCGGGGCCAAGTTCACGTTAGAAACCGACCACAAGTCCCTCACGTCCCTCCTATCCGAGAGCAAGGCAATAAACGCCAACGCCTCGGCGCGAATTCAAGGTGGGCACTCATGCTGGCGTCCTACGACAATACCAGGCACAGACAACTGTGCCGACGCGCTCAGCAGGCTACCCCTGGCAACCACGGAAGGGTCTGACGAACAGGACTGTGAGATAGTCATGGCAATCAATGCCTTTGAGTCCACAGGTTCGCCCATGTCGGCTCGCCAAATCAGAGCCTGGACGGCCAGCGACCCCACGTTATCCTTAATTTTTTGAGGATGTTTCCAGTAAAGTGGACAAGGGAGAACCAGTTGATGTGGTATATTTGGACTTTCAGAAGGCTTTCGACAAGGTCCCACACAAGAGATTAATGTGCAAAGTTAAAGCACATGGGATTGGGGGTAGTGTGCTGACGTGGATTGAGAACTGGTTGTCAGACAGGAAGCAAAGAGTAGGAGTAAATGGGTACTTTTCAGAATGGCAGGCAGTGACTAGTGGAGTGCCGCAAGGTTCTGTGCTGGGGCCCCAGCTGTTTACATTGTACATTAATGATTTAGAAGAGGGGATTAAATGCAGTATCTCCAAATTTGCGGATGATACTAAGTTGGGTGGCAGTGTGAGCTGCGAGGAGGATGCTATTAGGCTGCAGAGTGACTTGGATAGGTTAGGTGAGTGGGCAAATGCATGGCAGATGAAGTATAATGTGGATAAATGTGAGGTTATCCACTTTGGTGGTAAAAACAGAGAGACAGACTATTATCTGAATGGTGACAGATTAGGAAAAGGGAAGGTGCAACGAGACCTGGGTGTCATGGTACATCAGTCATTGAAGGTTGGCATGCAGGTACAGCAGGCGGTTAAGAAAGCAAATGGCATGTTGGCCTTCATAGCGAGGGGATTTGAATACAGGGGCAGGGAGGTGTTGCTACAGTTGTACAGGGCCTTGGTGAGGCCACACCTGGAGTATTGTGTACAGTTTTGGTCTCCTAACTTGAGGAAGGACATTCTTGCTATTGAGGGAGTGCAGCGAAGGTTCACCAGACTGATTCCCGGGATGGCGGGACTGACCTATCAAGAAAGATTGGATCAATTGGGATTGTATTCACTGGAGTTCAGAAGAATGAGAGGGGACCTCATAGAAACGTTTAAAATTCTGACGGGTTTAGACAGGTTAGATGCAGAAAGAATGTTCCCAATGTTGGGGAAGTCCAGAACCAGGGGTCACAGTCTGAGGATAAGGGGTAAGCCATTTAGGACCGAGATGAGGAGAAACTTCTTCACCCAGAGAGTGGTGAACCTGTGGAATTCTCTACCACAGAAAGTAGTTGAGGCCAATTCACTAAATATATTCAAAAGGGAGTTAGATGAAGTCCTTACTACTCGGGGGATCAAGGGTTATGGCGAGAAAGCAGGAAGGGGGTACTGAAGTTTCATGTTCAGCCATGAACTCATTGAATGGCGGTGCAGGCTAGAAGGGCTGAATGGCCTGCTCCTGCACCTATTTTCTATGTTTCTATGTTTCTATGTAAAAAGATGTGTCCTAACCGGTGACTGGGCAGAGGCTCGCGATGCCTGCCCCGAGGAATTAAAACCCTTTCACAGGCGCATGCATGAGCTATCACTACAAGCAGACTGCCTTATGTGGGGCAGCCGAGTAGTCATGCCTCTGTGAGGCAGAGAGGCATTTGTCTGGGAGCTCCACCGCGAGCACCCGGGGATCGTTCTCACGAAGGCCATAGCCAGATCCCATGTCTGGTGGCCTGGTATTGACGCGGATTTGGAGCTCTGCGTCCAAAGGTGCACCATTTGTGCCCAACTCAGCAATGCCCTCAGGGAGGCTCCACTGAGCCCCTGGCCCACCAAACCGTGGTCGCTGGTGCACGGAGACTATGCGGGCCCATTCATGAGCATAATGTTCCTCGAAGTTGTAGATGCATTTTCAAAGTGGTTTGAAAGCACCATTTTAAACTCGAGCACAACCTCCACCACTGTGGAGAGCCTCGCAACCATGTTTGCAACGCACGGAGTCCCTGACATATTCGTCAGTGACAATGGTCCGTGCTTCACCAGCGCAGAATTCCAAGACTTTATGATTGACCACGGCATAAATCATGTCAAGCCGGCACGGTTCAAGCCGGCCTCCAATGGCCAGACGGAAAGAGCAGTGCAAATCATTAAACAAGGCATGCTTAAAATCCAAGGTCCCACGCTGCAGGGTCACTTGTCGCGACTGCTGCTGGCATACAGATCTCGTCCGCACTCACTGACTGGGACCCGCCCCCGCGCAACTGTTGATGAAAAGGACTTTAAAAACAAGGCTCTCATTAATCCTCCCAGACATGCACGAAATCATTGAGGCAAAGCGCCGTAAGCTGACTGAGTACCATGACAGAAATTCGAGGGGGAGATGGAATGAGATAGGGGACAAAGTGTTTGTACTAAACTATGGCAGGGGTCCCAAATGGCTTGCAGGGACAGTAATGGGCAAGGAAGGAAACAGGCTACTGGTAGTACAAATGGACAATGGCAAAACCTGCCGGAGGCATGTAGACCAAGTCAAAAAGTAGATTTACCAACAACACTGCGGAACCAGAGGCAGACTACAATGTGGAACTCGCACCACACCTGGTGGACAGACAGAGGGAACAAGCTGAGGAAAGGGCAATCCCAACAGACAGCCCAGGCAAGTCAACGACAATCACACCAATCGAAACAGACAGCCCAGGCGAGATACCAGCAACCACACCCAAAGAAAAATAGACACCAAGGCAAACAACTGAACCACAACTCAGACGCTCCACGTGAGAGCGTAGACCGCCTGATAGACTGAACCTATAAAGACAATAAGACCTTGGGGGAGGGTGATGTCATGTATCTTACATTATTATCTACAACTGTATCCTAACATGCTATACATGACTGTAATAAGATATGACCTGTAATCACCAGCATACCTCACCACCAGGGGTGCACTTGCAAGAGACAGGTATAGAAGGACAGGTCTCAGGCAAGTGCAGCATTCCAGAGCTGTGAAATAAAGGTGCAGGTCCAGAGTGACCTTGACTTCACTACATGCCTCGTGTGAATCTGTACTGAGGGGACAGGACTTTACAAATACTGCGTGCAGTTTTGGTTTCCACATTTACGAAAGGATATACTTGCTTTGGAGGTAGTTCGGAGAAGGTTCATTAGGTTGATTCCAGAGATGAGGGGGTTGACTTATGAGGAAAGGTTGAGTAGGTTGGGCCTCTACTCATTGGAATTCAGAAAAATGAGAAGTGATCTTATTGAAACATACACGATTATGAGGGGGCTTGACAAGGTGGATGCAGAGAGGATGTTTCCACTAATAGGGGAGACTAGAACTAGAGGGCACGATCTTTTAATAAGGGGCCGCACATTTAAAACAGAGATGAGGAGAAATTTCTTCTCAGAGGTTTGTAAATCTGGGGAATTCACTGTCTCAAAGAGCTGAGGAAGCTGGGACATTGAATAAATTTAAGACAGAAATAGACAGTTTCTTAAACAATAAGGGGATAAGGGGTTATGGGGAGTGGACGGGGAAGTGGAGCTGAGTCCATGAGCAGGTCAGCCATGATCTTATTGAATGGCGGAGCAGGTTCGAGGGGCCGTATGGCCTACTCCTGTTCCTATTTCTTATGTTTTTATGTTGGTAGAGGATTTTTGTCTTCCGGATGTTTAGCGCAAGGCCAATGCTTTGATACACCTTGGTGAATGTGTCGACGATGGCTTGGAGTTTGGCCTTTGAATATGCGCAGATGCAAGCGTCGTCCGCGTCGTGTAGTTCGATGACAAAGGATGGGACGACCTTGGATCTAGCCTGGAGGCGACGTAGATTGAACGGTTCCCATTGCTTCTATAGTTTCGTTCCACTCCAGCAGGGAGCTTGTTGATAGTGAGATGGAGCATTGCAGCAAGAAAGATGAAGAGCATTGGTGCGATGACGCGGTCCTTCTTGACCCGGGTCCGGACGTGGATTGGGTCTGCGGTGGATCCGTTGGTCAGGATCACAACTTGCATGTCATCGTGGAGCAGGCAGAAGATGGTGACAAACTTTTGGGGGCAGCCGAAACGGAGCAAATTTAGGGAAATTGAGAGGAGGAGGTGGGCTCGCTCAAACTCACTGGAGGGCCAGCTTTTGACCCAGTTCTGCTGACCAGGACAGAGCTGTGAACTTTAGAGAGCTTCCGTAATATGTTAGGGAATATGGAGGAGTCCATTAACAAAATGCAAGTGAGATTCTAGACAATAGAACCAGCACTCTACTCTCAGCTATGGTCACTTCAATGGACACTGTAGGACACCAGCAATAATGCCTGTCAGAAATGCTCATACCAGAGTTATCTGGGCTCTAAGCTCAACCATCTCCTATGCCTTGGGAAAGCTGGGAGACCAAGTGGATAGGCACTTCATTTGGATCACGGATATCCTATACTCTCTTCTCCCACAGATCAGTAGAATTGCTGTAACCCAATGGCAAATGCCGTCATGCAACTGGAATGGAAAATGTTGCCATCTCTAAGGATGACACATGTCTGGAGCAGCACTAAAGCAGATGAAAGAGGATATAGGAAAGGTATGAGGGCCTTGCACCGTCTTGTGGGCTTTTCTATAAGCCAGCTTGTTGTCTTGCAATGTTTAGTTAACATGCGAGTTGAAATTGCCCCTTTTTTGCACCCGGTTAGCGTCTCCGGGAGGTGCTAATGGGATGCAATGGCCTTTTTGCTCGGAGCGGGTGGCGGTAGCACCTCGGGCGAAATTGCCCCGAGATTTTGGGAACGATTTGCCAATAGTACCACACCCCGTGGTTAGTGCCTCGGTAGCGCAACGGGCGATGAACCGTTTGGTGCGACCATTTTTCCCGTGGGATTTTTGTGCCTTTAAGAAACGTATATTTATTGTAAATTATGTATCAATTCTTTAAATGTTCGCCAGTGCTTGTCTAGCGTCATACCTGTTAATGTAGTTTCCCAATCGACCTTAGCCAACTCAGCCCTCATAACAACATAAGAAATAGGAGCAGGAGTAGGCCATTTGGCCCCTCAAGCCTGCTCCACCATTCAATAAGATCATGGCTGATCTGATCATGGGCTCAGCTCCACTTCCTTGCCCGTTCCCAAAAATCCTTTACTTCCTTATCACTCAAAAATCTATCTCCGCCTTAAATATATTCAATGACCCAGCCTCCACAGCTCTTTGAGGCAGAGAATTCCACAGATTTACAACCCTCAGAGAATAAATTCCTCCTCATCTCAGTTTTAAATGGGTGACACCTTATTTTAAATCTATGCCCTCTAGTTCTAGATTCCCCCATGAGTGGAAATATCCTCTCTGCATCCACCTTGTCGAGCCCGCTCATTATCTTATTTGTCTCAGTGAGATAACCTCTCATTCTTCTGAACTCCAACGAGTACAGGCCCAACCTGTTCAACATTTCTTCATAAGTCAACTCCCTCATCTCAGGAATCAACCAAGTGAACTTTCTCTGATTGCCTCCAATGCAAGTAAGTATATCCTTCCTTAAATAAGGAGACCAAGACTGTACGCAGCACGCTAAGTGTGGCCTCACTAATACCTTGTACAGTTGTAGCAGGACTTCTCAGCTTTTATACTCCATACCTCTTGCAATAAAGGCCAACATTCCATTTGCCTTCCTGATTACTTGCTGTATCTGCATACTAACTTTTTGTGTTTCATGCACAAGGACCCCCAGGTCCCTCTATACTGCAGCAATTTGTAATTTTTCTCCATTTAAATAATAATTTGCTTTTTTATTCTTTCAGCCAAAGTGGATAACCTCACAGTTTCTCACATTATAGTCCAGCTGCCAAATTTTTGCCAACTTACCTAACTTGTCTATATCCTTTTGTAGATTTTTGTGTCCTCCACACAGCTTGCTTTCTCACCCATCAGCAAAGGTGGCTGCATTGCACTTGGTCCCCTCATCCAAATCATTAATATAGATTGTAAATAGTTGAAGCCCCAGCAACGATCCCTGTGGCACCCCACTAGTTACTGTTTGGCAACCAGAAAATGACACATTTATCCCGACTTTTTGTTTTCTGTTAGTTAGCCAATCCTCTATCCATGCTAATATATTACCCCTAACCCCGTGAACTTTCATCTTGTGCAGTAACCTTTTATGTGGCACCTTATCGAATGCCTTCCAAATACACCACATCCACTGGTTCTCCTTTATCCACCCTGCTCGTTACATCCTCAAAGAACTCCAACAAATTTGACAAACATGATTTCCCCTTCATAAACCTATGCTGACTCTGCTTGACTAAATTATGCTTTTCCAAATGTCCTGCTACTGCTTCCCTAATAATGGACTCCAGCATTTTCCCGATGTTAGGCTAACTGGTCTATAGTTTCCTGCTTTCTGTCTGTCTTCTTTTATATTACATTTGCGGTTTTCCAACCTGCTGGGTCCTCCCCAGAATCCAGGGAACTTTGGTAAATTACAACCAATGCATCCACGATCTCTGCAGCCACTTCTTTTAAGACCCTACGATGCAAGCCATTAGGTCCAGGGGACCTGTCCCCCTTTAGTGTCTTCTACCATGGAGACCGATACAAAATATTTGTTCAAAATCTCTGCCATTTCCCTGTTCTCCATTATTAATTCCCCAATCTCATCCTCTAAGGGGCCAACATTTATTTTAGCCACTCTCTTCCTCTTTATGGACCCAATTTTCCGCAGCCCCTTTTATCGGCGCACTTACCCTAAATGCGGCGGCTTTGCATGCTGGAAACGACACCGAAAAAAAGTGGCCCCTTCCTGCCCGCTCTGCCGAGTCTTCAGTGTCCCAGCGTGGCGTACGTAGTGCAGTGGAGGGCGGAGCAACAGCCCAGCACAGAAAACACTGCCGGCAGCTGCGCGCATGCGCAGTGGAGTCTGCGCACATGCTCCTTGCCCTCCTAGCATGTCCTGCGGGCTGTGAGCAGGACCCGATGATCGCAGCCCCTATCCCTGGCAGAAGGGACGCTCCGATGTTCACCCACCCTATCCCTGGCCGAAGGGACGCCCCGATGTTCACCGCACCCTATCCCTGGCCGAAGGGACGCCCCGATGTTCACCCACCCTATCCCTGGCCGAAGGGACGCCCCGATGTTCACCCACCCTATCCCTGGCCGAAGGGATGCCCCGAAGTTCACCGCACCCTATCACTGGCTGAAGGGACGCCCCGATGTTCACCCACCCTATCCCTGGCCGAAGGGACGCCCCGATGTTCACCCACCCTATCCCTGGCCGAAGGGATGCCCCGAAGTTCACCCACCCTATCACTGGCTGAAGGGACGCCCCGATGTTCACCCACCCTATCCCTGGCCGAAGGGATGCCCCGAAGTTCACCCACCCTATCCCTGGCCGAAGGGACGCCCCGATGTTCACCCACCCTATCCCTGGCCGAAGGGACGCCCCGATGTTCACCGCACCCTATCCCTGGCCGAAGGGACGCCCCGATGTTCACCGCACCCTATCCCTGGCTGAAGGGACGCCCCGATGTTCACCGCACCCTATCCCTGGCTGAAGGGACGCCCCGATGTTCACCCACCCTATCCCTGGCCGAAGGGACGCCCCGATGTTCACCGCACCCTATCCCTGGCCGAAGGGACGCCCCGATGTTCACCCACCCTATCCCTGGCCGAAGGGGCCCCACCCTATCCCTAGCCAAAGGGATGCCCCGATGTTTGCCCCACCCTATCCCTGGCCAAAGGGACCCCACCCTATCCCTGGCCGAAGGGACCCCACCCTATCACTGACGCCCCGATGCTCGCCTGGTGAGTGGGAAATATTGTGCAGTATTTATTCAGGGTCGCTCAGAGTAGTCAGAAACTGAATGCATCATAAAAATATAAAAGTTGGGAAATTGGGTAAAAGTTGGGAATTTGGTAAGTGGGAATTCGGTGCAGAGGGGCAGGAGATACTGTTTATTAACTTCAATACTTGTACTGGTTCATGTTACGTATTTAAATATTTCATATAATCTACCTATAACTTAAACTAGATCAAGTAATGAGTTAAAAAATTATAAGCTAAGTTGATTAAATGTTGAAAGGTTGATTCCCCTGGCTGAGATTATCCAATTTGGACCCAAGATAGATCAGAATAAATGGTGTGAAGCTCGGAATTGTGGTACTTTAAATGTACTAACCTGCGCCGAATTCTTAAATGCCCGCAATGTTTTTCAGAGCTGGCTGCATACGCTGACCTAAGTCGATTTGGAGTAAGTTTTAGCTGGCCAAAGTGGCATAAATGGCCAAAACTGGCGTAAGTGGCTGGAAAAAAAAACTTAACTAAAAAAAATCATACCTAACTGAGTTACTCTGGAGCAAGTTTATTGGGGAAAATGGCGTTTTTTAACTTACGCTAGAAAAACCAACTCCAAAAAAATTGGAGTAAGTCATGGCCAAAATTGGGCCCTATATACCTGTACAAACTCTTACTATCTGTTTTTATATTTCTTGCTAGTTTACTTTCATAATCTATCTTCCCTTTTTTTATTAATTCATTCTTTGCTGGTTTTTAAAAGTTTCCCAATCCTCTGGCCTCCCACTAATCTTGACCACTTTGTATGCCATTGTTTTCGATTTGATACCATCCTTTATTTCTTTAGTTAGCCTTGGATGGTTATCCCTTCTCTTAAAGTCTTTCCTTCTCATTGGAATATATTTTTGTTGAGAGTTATGAAATATCTCCTTCAATGTCTGTCACTGCTCATCAACTGTCCTACACTTTAATTTATTTTCCCAATCCACTTTAGCCAACTCTGCCTTCATACCTTTGTAGTCTCCTTTATTTGAACTTAGGGCTCTGGTTTGAGATCCAACTCTCCCACCTTACAATTGAATTTGAAATTCAACCATGCTGTGATCACTCTTTGCTAGAGATCAATTATTAATCCTGTCTCATTACACAGTACCAGATAGCTTGCTCCCTGGTTGATTCTGCAACATACTGTTCAATGAAACTATCCTGGAGACACTCTATGAACTCTTTCGCAAGGCTACCTTGGCCAATTTGATTTGTCCAATCAATATGAAGATTAAAATCCCCCGTGATTATTGCCGTTCCTTTTTTACAAGCGTACCTACGTAGTTTGCTTTGTTTAGGTTTAAGACCCCAGTTTTGAACTTAACTAAATCACTTTCGATCTCAATTTAAAAATTCCATCATATTATGGTCACTCTTCCTTAAAGGTTCTTTTACAACCATGTTATTTATTAACCCTTTCTCATTGCACAATAATAAATCTAAAATAGCCTACTTGCTAGTAGTTTCCTCAACATATTGTTCTAGAAAACTATCTTGTATACATTCCATGAAGTCGTCCTCCACACTATTACTACAAATTTGGTTGGCCCAGTCTATATGTAGATTTAAGTCCTCTATGATTACCGTATTACCTTGTTACATGCATCTCTAATTTCCTAATTTATTCTCTGCCCTACATCACAATTACTGTTTGGGGGAACTATAAACAAGTCCCCAAATTTTTTCTGTCCCTTCCTGATGGTGGGAGTGCCTCGAGGAAAAGGAGGAAACAGTCCATCTCCTCCTGGCCCACAAAGTGTGCTCCCTGATCTGTCCTCGCCTCGCTGCAACTTCCGGGTTTCCCGAGGCCCGGGGTACCCTCTGGCCACAGTGGAACCTGAACAGCAGGTTAAATCGAAGGCTTCAAGCCCTCCTGAATTATTTACAATGCCAAGCCGTCTTCTGGGAGCAGGCTGGTTCCATGCCCCTTGTCCCGCCTCAGTAAACCCCGGAAGTTGGCAGGTTGGAGCCAGCTTTCCGACACACTTGCAATTCTTGCCCATTTTACTCCCAACCTGCACCCACTCCCACCTGTTCACCCATGTTAAAATTGTGGAAGGAAGTACGAGAAGGATTTGAAGAGGTTACAGAGGAGATTTACTAGTGTGATTGCAGGGATGTAGGATTATAGTTACATGGACTGCAGAAGCTGGTTGTTATCCTTAAAGTAGAGCAGACTAAGAGAAGATTTGATGGAGGTGTTTAAAATCATGAGTGTTTATATATAGGGAATCAGTGAGAAAATCTTTATAACGGTTGAAGGGTCGATAATCCGAGGGCACAGATTTTAGGTGAATTGCAAAAGAACCAGAGTCCTTTTGCTCGAGCACCTTTACTAACTCTCAGTCTCAGAAACCTGTAATTTAATAACAGGGTCGGAAATAGTTCAGTGATTTGACGAGAACAGACAAAGTAACAGTGGGGCAGCATGAGCAACACATTGTTCATTCTGTAAAATGACGAACAGCACAAGTCATCATTCATACTGTACTGAGCTTCATGGGTTCACTAACTCTGTATCTTACAAGAGGTGTTGTTAACCCCCTTAACACGAATTACTTGCAAGCATAAGCTTCAAGCATCTTCCTCCCGTTGTACTGGGTGATTTTAGCAGATTTATGGGGCGTTCTTTGTTCTCGGGCCCCTTAATCACAAGGACTTTTGCTCAGCCCCTAGTACTGCTCGGAAGTGCCAGCCTGTACTATGTGCTCAAGTCTCTGGAGTGCAGGTTGATTCCACACCGTCTACCACAGAGGCACAAGCACTACCTCTGAGCCAAGATCTCGGTTAACTCCCTGACAAGAAGATTATTAAAGGAACATCACAACAACGGCAACTGGCAAATGGCCAGCCTGAAACACACTACCTATGGGCTGATTGTCGAGTGAGAAATATGATAAAGAGTATCTGCTGCTTAAAGGTAGCCACAGTAGATAAAAGGGGGAGCACTTTCTTGTGGTGACAAATAGCGAAGAGCGATATTACACAGCAACAGGCAGGATACTTGGACCAGAATCGCAATTCATAGCTGCAGCAGCAGTGAAGCTCATTCACCAAATGTTCCTGGTCCCCTCCGATGGACAATGGTGCCGAGACAGTCAGCAGGCATCAAACAAGGTGCAGCATAACCTGCAGGACCTGATTACAATATCAGAGCTGCTAAGGTAAGACTCCCCTTCTCTCACTCCTTATACAGACTTGCATGAACCTACTATTGGCCGGAAGCTGGCACCAAAATGGAGGGAGAACATGAGAAGAGGAGGAGGACCTGCCCAATCTCACTGGAGGGCCAGCTCAGGTTCCAATACTGCTCACCAGGATTGTGATTTAGACTTCAGTTTTCAGTCTTTAAAAAAAAAAGCTGTTTTTACATACCAGCAAATGCTGAAAGCATTGGATTGCCTGTCAAGGTGCTACCATAACATGTTGAAGAGTGTGGTGGAGGCCACTACCAACTAGTGTGGAATTCTAACACATAGAACGGACACTCTACAGTCAACAGTGGTGTGTCTGGTCACCTCAATGGGGGCTGCAGCTGGGCCCACCCTGCTGGCACTAGTATTAACACCTCTCAGGGATACTCATAGTAGTGCTTTATGGGCTCTTAGCTCAACCATCCCCAACACCTCGGGCAAGCTGGGAGACCAAATAAATAGTTACTTCAGTTGGATAACGGATATTCTATAATCTATTCTCCCACAGATCAGCAGTATTGCTGATTTGCAACTTAATGGCAAATGCAGTCATACAATGGGAGTGAAAAGGCAGCGCCCGAGACAAGGGCCGAGAGCGGGGGTGATAAAAAGCAGCGGGAGCAGCGAGCTGGGAGCAGAGTGAACTGACCTGTGAGGCTAAAAAAAAAATCAAAGTTTGACGCTACAGGAAAGCGGGTAAGTGATTGGTTATTATGTATTTCTCTCTTTTTTTCTAAACTTGGGCATTGATTTAAATTTGGAGCTGTGGTTACAGATTAAAAACTATAAATAGATAATTGACAGTTCAAGACTTTAAAACCTAATTAGTTAAATAAAATGCAATAGAAATGGCAGGGCAGGTGATGTGTTGCAGCTCCAGCATGTGGGAGCTGGTGGACATTTGGAAAAGCATGATTCAATCAATCAGAGTCAACATGGTTTTATGAAAGGGAAATCATGTTTGACAAATTTGCTGAAGTTCTTTGATGAAGTAACGAGCAGGGTGGATAAGGAGGAACCAGTGGATGTGGTGTATTTGGATTTCCAGAAGGCATTCGATAAGGTGCCACATAAGAGGTTACTGCACAAAATAAAAGCTCACGTGGTTGGGGGTAATATATTAGCACGGATAGAGGATTGGCTATCTAACAGCAAACAGAGAGTCGGGATAAATGGGTCATTTTCTGGTTAGCAAACAGTGACTAGTGGGGTGCCACAGGGATCAGTGCTGGGTCCTCAACAATTTACCATCTATATTAATGACTTGGATGAAGGGACCGAATGTAATGTAGCCAAGTTTGCTGATGATACAAAGATTGGTGGGAAGGCTACATACATGGAACTAAACTACAGAACCAGTGAGAACCTGTTCAACCTGCGCCGTTTCCAGGCCAGATCCAAGACCCACCCCAATCTCTGTCATCAAGCTACAGTATATACGTCTGCGCATATACAGAAGTTGAACTCCCGGACATAGTCGACATATTTACTGAAAGCATGGACCTTACGCTAAACATCCGTAAGACAAAGATCCTCCACCAGCCATCCTCACCGCACAGCACTGCCTCCCAGTCATCAAGATCCATGGCATTGCCCTGTACACCGTGGATCACTTCCCATATCTCGGGAGCCTCCTATCAACAAGAACAAGCATTGACGATGAGATCCAACACCACCTCCAGTACGCCAGTGCAGCCTTCGGACGCCTGAGGAAAAGACTGTTTGAAGACCAGGCCCTCAAAACTGCCACCAAGCTCATGGTCTACAGGGCTGTAATAATACCAGGCCCTCCTGTATGGCTCAGAGACATGGACCATGTATTATCCCAAAAAGTTAGTTTGCAGGTGCAGCAGGTAATCAGGAAGGCGAATGGAATGTTTAAGCATAGTACGCTCGTTTCTGACACAACATCCTCACCCTCAATCTGTATTACAAATTCAACCATACTGTGATCACTCATTTCGAGAGGATCTTTTACTCGGAGATCGTTTATTTTTCCTGTCTCATTACACAGGACCAGATCAAAGATAGCTTGCTCCCTTGTAGGTTCTGTAACATACTGTTCGAAGAAACAATCCCGTATGCATTCTATGAATTCCTCCTCCAGGCTACCCCGTGCGATTTGAGTTGACCAATCGATATCTAGGTTAAAATCCCCCATGACTACTGCCGTTTTGGTCACCTTACTTAAGGAAGGATATACTGGCTTTGGAGGGGGTTCAGAGACGATTCACTAGGCTGATTCCGGAGATAAGGGGGTTACCTTATGATGATAGATTGAGTAGACTGGGTCTTTACTCGTTGGAGTTCAGAAGGATGAGGGGTGATCTTACAGAAACATTTAAAATAATGAAAGGGATAGACAAGATAGAGGCAGAGAGGTTGTTTCCACTGGTCGGGAAGACTAGAACTAGGGGGCAGTCTCAAAATACAGGGGAGCCAATTTAAAACCGAGTTGAGAAGGAATTTCTCCCAGAGGGTTGTGAATCTGTGGAATTCTCTGCCCAAGGAAGCAGTTGAGGCTAGCTCATTGAATGTATTCAAGTCACAGATAGATAGATTTTTAACCAATAAGGGAATTAAGGGTTACGGGGAGCGGGTGGGTAAGTGGAGCTGAGTCCACGGCCAGATTAGCCATGATCTTATTGAATGGCGGAGCAGGCTCGAGGGGCTAGGTGGCCTACTCCTGTTCCTAATTCTTATGTTATCTTATGTTATAGTAGACATCTCAAGTTGCTGGAGAAATATCACCAACGATGTCACCACAAGATTCTACACATCCCCTGGGAGGACAGGCGCATCAACACCAGCGTTCTCATTCAGGCTAACATCAGCAGCATTGAGCACTGACCACACTCTATCAGCTCCGCTGGGCAGGCCATATAGTTTGCATGCCAGACACGAGACTCACAAAGCTAGTACTCTACGCGGAACTCCTTCACGGCAAACAAGCCAAAGATGGGCAGCGGAAAGGCTACAAGCACACCCTCAAAGCCTCCCTGATTAAGTGCGACATCCCAACTGACACCTGGGAGTCCCTGGACCAAGACCGCCCTAAGTGGAGGAAGTGCATCTGAAAGGGCGCTGAGCACCTTGAGTCTCAACGCCGAGAGCATGCAGAAATCAAGCTCAGGCAACGGAAAGAGCGTATGGCAAACCAGTCTCACCCACCCCTGCCCTCAACGACTATCTGTCCCATCTGTGACAGTCTGTGGATCTCGTATCAGACTGTTCAGCCACCAAAGAACTCACTTCAGGAGTGGAAGCAAGTTTTCCTCGAATCCGAGGGACTGCCTATGATATGGGAGGTGGGAAAGCAAATTGTGAGGAGGATACGAAAAATCTGCAAAGGATATAGACAGGCTAAGTAAGTGGGCAAAACTTTTGGCAGATTGAGTATAATGTGGAAAAATGTGAGGTTATCCACTTTGGCAGAAATAATAGAAAAGCAAATTACAATTTAAATGGAGAAAGATTGCAGAGTGCTGCGGTACAGAGACCTGGGGTCCTTGTGCATGAAACACAAAAAGTTAATATGCAGGTACAGCAAGTGATCAGGAAGGCAAATGGAATGTTGGCCTTTATTGCAAGGGGGATAGAGTATAAAAGCAGAGAAGTCCTGCTACAACTGTACAGGGTATTGGTGAGGCCACACCTGGAGTACTGTGTACAGTTTTGGTCTCCGTATTGAAGGAAGGATATTCTTGCATGGGCGGCTGTTCAGAGAAGGTTCACTGGGTTGATTCCAGAGATGAGGGGGTTGACTTATGAGGATAGGTTGAGTAGGTTGGGCCTATACACATTGGAGTTCAGAAGAATGAGAGGTGATCTTATTGAAACTTATAGGATAAGGAAGGGCTCGACAAGGTAGATCCAGAGAGGATATTTCCTCATAGGGGAAACTAAAATTGGGGACAGAGTCTTAGAATGAGGGGCCACCCATTTAAAACTGAGCTGAGGAGTAATTTCTTCTCTCAGAGGGTTGTAAATCTATGGAATTCTCCGCCCCAGAGAGCTGTGGAGGCTGGGTCATTGAATATCTTTAAGGCGGATATTGACAGAATTTTGAGCGATAAGGGAGTCAAAGGTTACGGGGAGCGGACAGGGAAGTGGAACTGAGTCCATGATCAGATCAGCCATGATCTTATTGAATGGGGGAGCAGACTCGAGGAAGCAAATGGCCTACTCCTGTTCCTATATCTGATGATCCACGGCGATCACATCTGCAGTATATGTTGGTGGCTCGAGGAACTTCAGCTCAGAGTTGATGAGCGGGAGTCCAAGCTTCGTACACTGATACATCAGAGAGGGGATGAGTTACCTGGACCCTGTGTTCCAGGAGGCAGTCACACTTTGTCATGTTTCTTACATTATTATATATAACTGTATCCTAACATGCTATAAATGACTGTAATAAGATATGACCTGTAACCACCAGCATACCTTACCACCAGGGGTGCACTTGCAAGAGACAGGTAAATAAGGACAGGTCTTAGGCAAGTACAGCATTCCAGAGCTGTGAAATTCCAGAGTGAGCTTGACTTCACTACATGCCTCGTGTGAATCTGTACTGAGGGGACAGGACTTTACAGTGGCGATGAGTTACAGGATTACAGAATCCACAGAATGGCGAACAATGGATCAGATGAAAAGTACAATGCGGGAGACAATTGGGAGGACTTTATAGAAAGGCTCCAACAAAGCTTTGTAACCAAAGACTGGTTAGGCGACGATAAGGCAGACAAGAGAAGAGCTCATCTCTTGACCAGCTGTGGCTCGAAAACATACGCTTTAATGAAGGATCTGTTGGCACCCGAGAACCCAGCAAGCAAGTCGTTTGAAGAATTGAGCACACTGGTAAGAGACCACCTGAAGCCAGCGAGCAACCTACACATGGCCAGACACAGGTTCTACAACTACAGACGCTGTGTGGGCCAGAGCATACCCGACTTCGTGGCGGAACTTCGGAGGTTGGCTAGTTTATGTGAGTTCTCCGATGAACTGAGGAGAGAAATGCTGAGAGACTTTTTCATTGAAGGAATAGGCCACGCAGGCATATTCCGAAAGCTCATAGAGACCAAGAACCTGACCTGAGAGGCAGCAGCACTGGTTGCACAGACATTCTTGGTAGGGGAAGAAGAAACGAGGTTGATTTACAATGCAGGTACGACAACTAGCGAAATATCGGAACAAGCAGTTCACAGCACTAAACAAGCTGCTACCCCCACACACAGACAAAACCGGGAAAACAGGCTCTCAACAGCAGGCAGAAGCCATCAAGGGCCACAGGAACGGTCGTTCACACCTCATCAACCCACAATGCGAGCAATCAACTACAAACTGAGAGAAGTTCAAGAGAGATCAGCCAGACATAAAAACATAAGAATTAGGAACAGGAGTAGGCCATCTAGCCCCTCGAGCCTGCTCCGCCATTGAACAAGATCATGGCTAATCTGGCCGTGGACTCAGCTCCACTTACCCGCCCGCTCCCCATAACCCTTAATTCCCTTATTGGTTAAAAATCTATCTATCTGTGACTTGAATACATTCAATGAGCTAGCCTCAACTGCTTCCTTGGGCAGAGAATTCCACAGATTCACAACCCTCTGGGAGAAGAAATTCCTTCTCAACTCGGTTTTAAATTGGCTCCCCCGTATTTTGAGGCTGCATCCCGAGTTCTAGTCTTCCCGACCAGTGGAAACAACCTCTCTGCCTCTATCTTGTCTATCCCTTTCATGATTTTAAATGTTTCTATAAGATCACCCCTCAACCTTTTGAACTCCGAGTAAAGACCCAGTCTACTCAATCTATCATCATAAGCTAACCCCCTCATCTCCGGAATCAGCTTAGTGAATTGTCTCTGTACCCCCTCCAAAGCTAGTATATCCTTCCTTAAGTAAAGTGACCAAAACTGCACGCAGTACTCCAGGTGCGGCCTCACCAATACCCTATACAGTTGCAGAAGGACCTCCTTGCTTTTGTACTCCATCCCTCTCGCAATGAAGGCCAACATTCCATTCGCCTTCCTGATTACCTGTTGCACCTGCAAACTAACTTTTTGGGATTGATGCACAAGGACCCCCAGGTCCCTCTGCACCGCAGCATGTTGTAATTTCTCCCCATTCAAATAATATTCCCTTTTACTGTTTTTTTTCCCAAGGTGGATGACCTCACACTTTCCGACATTGTATTCCATCTGCCAAACCTTAGCCCATTCGCTTAATCTATCCAAATCTCTTTGCAGCCTCTCTGTGTCCTCTATACAACCCGCTTTCCCACTAATCTTTGTGTCATCTGCAAATTTTGTTACACTACACTCTGTCCCCTCTTCCAGGTCATCTATGTATATTGTAAACAGTTGTGGTCCCAGCACCGATCCCTGTGGCAGACCACTAATCACCGATTTCCAACCCGAAAAAGGACCCATTTATCCCGACTCTCTGCTTTCTGTTTGCCAGCCAATTCTCTATCCATGCTAATATATTTCCACTGACTCCGCGTACCTTTATCTTCTGCAGTAACCTTTTGTGTGACACCTTATCGAATGTCTTTTGAAATTCTAAATACACCACATCCATCGGTACACCTCTATCCACCATGCTCGTTATATCCTCAAAGAATTCCAGTAAATTAGTTAAACATGATTTCCCCTTCATGAATCCATGTTGCGTCTGCTTGATTGCACGATTATTATTTAGATGTTCCGCTATTTCTTCCTTAATGATAGTTTCAAGCATTTTCCCCACCAGAGATGTTAAACTAACTGGCCTATAGTTACCTGCCTTTTGTCTGCCCCCTTTTTTAAACAAAGACGTTACATTAGCTGCTTTCAAATCCGCTGGTACCTCCCCAGAGACCAGAGAATTTTGGTAGATTATAACGAATGCATCTGCTATAACTTCCGCCATCTCTTTTTATACCCTGGGAAACATTTCATCAGGACCAGGGGACTTGTCTACCTTGAGTCCCATTAGCCTGTCCAGCGCTAACCCCCTAGTGATAGTGATTGTCTCAAGGTCCTCCCTTCCCACATTCCTGTGACCAGCAATTTCTGGCATGGTTTCTGTGTCCTCCACTGTGAAGACCGAAGCAAAATAGTTGTTTAAGGTCTCAGCCATTTCCACATTTCCCATTATTAAATCCCCCTTCTCATCTTCTAAGGGACCAACATTTACTTGAGTCACGCTTTTCCGTTTTATATATCTGTAAAAGCTTTTACTATCCGTTTTCATGTTTTACGCAAGTTTACCTTCGTAATCTATCTTTCCTTTCTTTATTGCTTTCTTAGTCATTCTTTGCTGTCGTTTAAAATTTTCCCAATCTTCTATTTTCCCACTAACCTAGGCCACCTTATGCGCATTGGTTTTTAATTTGATACTCTCCTTTATTTCATTGGTTATCCACGGCTGGTTATCCCTTCTCTTACCGCCCTTCTTTTTCACTGGAATATATTTTTGTTGAGCACTATGAAAGAGCTCCTTAAAAGTCCTACACTGTTCCTCAATTGTGCCACCATTTAGTCTGTGTTTCCAGTCTACTTTAGCCAACTCTGCCCTCATCCCACTGTAGTCCCCTTTGTTTAAGCATAGTACGCTCGTTTGAGACACTACTTCCTCACCCTCAATCTGTCTTACAAATTCAACCATACTGTGATCACTCATTCCGAGAGGATCTTTTACGAGGAGATCGTTTATTATTCCTGTCTCATTACACAGGACCAGATCGAAGATAGCTTGCTCCCTTGTCGGTTCTGCAACATACTGTTCTAAGAAACAATCCCGTATGCATTCTATGAATTCCTCCTCAAGGCTACCCCGTGCGATTTGATTTGACGAATCGATGAAATTAGGGGTGCGTGCAATAAAGATGCAGCAGTTATAATGGGTGACTTTAATATGCACATAGATTGGGTTAACCAAACTGGAAGCAATACGGTAGAGGAGGATTTCCTGGAGTGCATAAGGGATGGTTTTTTAGACCAATATGTCGAGGAACCAACTAGGGGGGAGGCCATCTTAGACTGGGTGTTGTGTAATGAGAGAAGATTAATTAGCAATCTCGTTGTGCGAGGCCCCTTGGGGAAGAGTGACCATAATATGGTGGAATTCTGCATTAGGATGGAGAATGAAACAGTTAATTCAGAGACCATGGTCCAGAACTTAAAGAAGGGTAACTTTGAAGGTATGAGCGTGAATTGGCTAGGATAGATTGGCGAATGATACTGAAGGGGTTGACTGTGGATGGGCAATGGCAGACATTTAGAGACCAAATGGATGAACTACAACAATTGTACATTCCTGTCTGTCGTAAAAATAAAAAAGGGAAGGTGGCTCAACCGTGGCTATCAAGGGAAATCAGGGATAGCATTAAAGCCAAGGAAGTGGCATACAAATTGGCCAGAAATAGCAGCGAACCCGGGGACTGGGAGAAATTTAGAACTCAGCAGAGGAGGACAAAGGGTTTGATTAGGGCAGGGAAAATGGAGTACGAGAAGAAGCTTGCAGGGAACATTAAGGCGGATTGCAAAAGTTTCTATAGATATGTAAAGAGAAAAAGGTTAGTAAAGACAAACGTAGGTCCCCTGCAGTCAGAATCAGGGGAAGTCATAACGGGGAACAAAGAAATGGCGGACCAATTGAACAAGTACTTTGGTTCGGTATTCACTGAGGAGGACACAAACAACCTTCCGGATATAAAAGGGGTCGGAGGGTCTAGTAAGGAGGAGGAACTGAGGGAAATCCTTATTAGTCGGGAAATTGTGTTGGGGAAATTGATGGGATTGAAGGCCGATAAATCCCCAGGGCCTGATGGACTGCATCCCAGAGTACTTAAGGAGGTGGCCTTGGAAATAGTGGATGCATTGACAGTCATTTTCCAACATTCCATTGACTCTGGATCAGTTCCTATGGAGTGGAGGGTAGCCAATGTAACCCCACTTTTTAAAAAAGGAGGGAGAGAGAAAACAGGGAATTACAGACCGGTCAGCCTGACATCGGTAGTGGGTAAAATGATGGAATCAATTATTAAGGATGTCATCGCAGTGCATTTGGAAAGAGGTAATATGATAGGTCCAAGTCAGCATGGATATGTGAAAGGGAAATCATGCTTGACAAATCTTCTGGAATTTTTTGAGGATGTTTCCAGTAGAGTGGACAAGGGAGAACCAGTTGATGTGGTATATTTGGACTTTCAGAAGGCTTTCGACAAGGTCCCACACAAGAGATTAATGTGCAAAGTTAAAGCACATGGGATTGGGGGTAGTGTGCTGACATGGATTGAGAACTGGTTGTCAGACAGGAAGCAAAGAGTAGGAGTAAATGGGGACTTTTCAGAATGGCAGGCAGTGACTAGTGGGGTACCGCAAGGTTCTGTGCTGGGGCCCCAGCTGTTTACACTGTACATTAATGATTTAGACGAGGGGATTAAATGTAGTATCTCCAAATTTGCGGATGACACTAAGTTGGGTGGCAGTGTGAGCTGCGAGGAGGATGCTATGAGGCTGCAGAGTGACTTGGATAGGTTAGGTGAGTGGGCAAATGAATGGCAGATGAAGTATAATGTGGATAAATGTGAGGTTATCCACTTTGGTGGTAAAAACAGAGAGGCAGACTATTATCTGAATGGTGACAGATTAGGAAAAGGGGAGGTGCAACGAGACCTGGGTGTCATGGTACATCAGTCATTGAAGGTTGGCATGCAGGTACAGCAGGCGGTTAAGAAAGCAAATGGCATGTTGGCCTTCATAGCGAGGGGATTTGAGTACAAGGGCAGGGAGGTGTTGCTACAATTGTACAGGGCCTTGGTGAGGCCACACCTGGAGTATTGTGTACAGTTTTGGTCTCCTAACCTGAGGAAGGACATTCTTGCTATTGAGGGAGTGCAGCGAAGGTTCACCAGACTGATTCCCGGGATGGCGGGACTGACCTATCAAGAAAGACTGGATCAACTGGGCTTGTATTCACTGGAGTTCAGAAGAATGAGAGGGGACCTCATAGAAACGGGGTTAGACAGGTTAGATGCAGGAAGAATGTTCCCAATGTTGGGGAAGTCCAGAACCAGGGGACACAGTCTAAGGATAAGGGGGAAGCCATTTAGGACCGAGATGAGGAGGAATTTCTTCACCCAGAGAGTGGTGAACCTGTGGAATTCTCTACCACAGAAAGTTGTTGAGGCCAATTCACTAAATATATTCAAAAAGGAGTTAGATGAAGTCCTTACTACTAGGGGAATCAAGGGGTATGGTGAGAAAGCAGGAATGGGGTACTGAAGTTGCATGTTCAGCCATGAACTCATTGAATGGCGGTGCAGGCTAGAAGGGCCGAATGGCCTACTCCTGCACCTATTTTCTATGTTTCTATGTTTCTATGATATGTAGGTTAAAATCCCCCATGATTACTGCCGTTCCTTTTTCACATGCCTCCATTATTCCCTTGATTATTGCCCGCCCCACCGTGAAGTTATTATTTGGGGGCCTATAAACTACGACCACCAGTGACTTTTTCCCCTTACTATTTCTAATCTCCACCCACAATGATTCAACATTTTGTTCATTAGAGCCAATGTCGTCTCTCACAACTGCCCTGATATCATCCTTTATTAACAGAGCTACCCCACCTCCTTTCCCTTCTTGTCTGTCTTTCCGAATCGTCAGATACCCCTGTATGTTTAATTCCCAGTCTTGGCCACCCTGCAACCACGTTTCTGTAATGGCCACCAAATCATACCCATTTGTAATGATTTGTGCCGTCAACTCATTTACTTTATTTCGAATGCTGCGTGCGTTAAGATAGAGTGTTTTAATACTAGTTTTTAAACCATGATTTTTAGTTTTGACCCCTCCTGCAGCCCCTTTACATTCAGTGACCCTTTTTGTTTTTTGCCTTGGGTTTCTCTGCCCTCCACTTTTACTCATCTCCTTTCTGTCTTTTGCTTTTGTCTCCTTTTTGTTTCCCTCTGTCTCCCTGCATTGGTTCCCATCCCCCTGCCATATTAGTTTAACTCCTCCCCAACAGCACTAGCAAACACTCCCCCTCGGACATTGGTTTCGGTCCTGCCAAGGTGCAGACCGTCCGGTTTGTACTGGTCCCACCTCCCCAGAACTGGTTCCAATGCCCCAGGAATTTGAATCCCTCCCTGCTGCACCACTGCTCAAGCCACGTATTCATCTGAGCTATCCTGCGATTCCTATTCTGACTAGCACGTGACACCGGAAGTGTCCCTGAATTCCCACATGGTACAGGAGGAGCATAACACGTGACCGAGCTCTCCTGCCATGACTTAACCCTTAGATACACTTAAATTGGCAACAACAATGCTAAAGTTTACTCACTGTTATCGAAGACAAAAAAGAAAAACTACTCACCAATCACCAGCCAATCACTTACCCCCTTGGCTGTGACGTCACCTTTCTGTTTCTTTCTACTTCTTTTTTGCCTTCTCCCTGTAGCTGCACAAGCACGCCTCTCGCCGAACCCGGACTCGCGCTGCTCCGAGCTCCCGCCTCCTCGAACTGCCTAACTCCCACTGGCCTTTATCGGCCTCTCGCCGACCCCGGACCCGCGCTGCACCGAGCTCCCGCCTCCTCGACTGACGGCTCAAACTGCCCGACTCCTGCTGGCCTTTATTGGCCTCTCGCCGACCCCGGACTCGCGCTGCTCCGAGCTCCCGCCTCCTCGACTGACTGCTCGAACTGCCTGACTCCTGCTGGCCTTTATTGGCCTCTCGCCGACCCCGGACTTGCGCTGCTCCGAGCTCCCGCCTCCTCGACTGACTGCTCAAACTGCCCGACTCCCCCTGGCCTTCATAGGCCTCTCACCGACCCCTCGCCGATGCCTCGCCGACGCAGCTCATTCTTTGGGAACACTTTGAACACTGGAACAGGTCTGTGCTGGAGGTGTGGGGGTGGGCACTCGTCAAGGGGATGTCGATTTCAGCAGGCTGTTTGCAGAAATTGTGAATATACAGGGCATTTGACCCGCATGTGCAAAAAAACGGCAGCTCGGCTGTTATACGAATCGGATGGGTCAGAAAGTGGACCAGAAGATGGTGGGGACAGTACCCGGGACTCCGATGTACAGCGGGTCAGCACGATCAATGGCCGCTGCTCCTACAACAGGACGACTCCTATAATGATGAGGGTCCTACTCAACGGGATATCTGTCAACGTGGAGCTGGATACGGGACCGAGTCAATCTCTCATGGGCGCTCAACAATTTGAACAACTGTGGCCGCATAAAAGAGACATAGAAACATAGAAAATAGGTGCAGGAGTAGTCTATTCGGCCCTTCTAGCCTGCACCGCCATTCAATGAGTTCATGGCTGAACATGCAACTTCAGTACCCCATTCCTGCTTTCTCACCATACCCCTTGATCCCCCTAGTAGTAAGGACTTCATCGAACTCCTTTTTGAATATATTTAGTGAATTGGCCTCAACAACTTTCTGTGGTATAGAATTCCACAGGTTCACCACTCTCTGGGTGAAGAAATTCCTCCTCATCTCGGTCCTAAATGGCTTACCCCTTATCCTTAGACTGTGTCCCCTGGTTCTGGACTTCCCCAACATTGGGAACATTCTTCCTGCATCTAACCTGTCTAACCCCGTCAGAATTTTAAACATTTCTATGAGGTCCCCTCTCATTCTTCTGAACTCCAGTGAATACAAGCCCAGTTGATCCAGTCTTTCTTGATAGGTCAGTCCCGCCATCCCGGGAATCAGTCTGGTGAACCTTCGCTGCACTCCCTCAATAGCAAGAATGTCCTTCCTCAGGTTAGGAGACCAAAACTGTACACAATACTCCAGGTGTGGCCTCACCAAGGCCCTGTACAACTGTAGCAACACCTCCCTGCCCCTGTACTCAAATCCCCTCGCTATGAAGGCCAACATGCCATTTGCTTTCTTAACCGCCTGCTGTACCTGCATGCCAACCTTCAATGACTGATGTACCATGACACTCAGGTCTCGTTGCACCTCCCCTTTTCCTAATCTGTCACCATTCAGATAATAGTCTGTCTCTCTGTTTTTACCACCAAAGTGGATAACCTCACATTTATCCACATTATACTTCATCTGCCATGCATTTGCCCCTTCACCTAACCTATCCAAGTCGCTCTGCAGCCTCATAGCATCCTCCTCGCAGCTCACACTGCCACCCAACTTAGTGTCATCCGCAAATTTGGAGATCTACATTTAATCCCCTCGTCTAAATCATTAATGTACAGTGTAAACAGCTGGGGCCCCAGCACAGAATCTTGCGGTACCCCACTAGTCACTGCCTGCCATTCTGAAAAGTCCCCATTTACTCCTACTCTTTGCTTCCTGTCTGACAACCAGTTCTCAATCCATGTCAGCACACTACCCCCAATCCCATGTGCTTTAACTTTGCACATTAATCTCTTGTGTGGGACCTTGTCGAAAGCCTTCTGAAAGTCCAAATATACCACATCAACTGGTTCTCCCTTGTCCACTCTACTGGAAACATCCTCAAAAAATTCCAGAAGATTTGTCAAGCATGATTTCCCTTTCACAAATCCATGCTGACTTGGACCTATCATGTCACCTCTTTCCAAATGCACTGCTATGACATCCTTAATAATTGATTCCATCATTTTACCCACTACTGATGTCAGGCTGACCGGTCTATAATTCCCTGTTATCTCTCTCCCTCCTTTTTTAAAAGGCAGACCAATACTCTCAAGAATCGACACCAAACTAAGGACCTATACCAAAGAAATCGTACCAGTCCTCGGCAGCGCCATGCTCTCTGTCACACACAAAGGGACAGTGAACCGACTTCCCCTGTGGATTGTCCCTGGAGACCCCCCAGCACTGCTGGGGAGAAGCTGGCTGGCAAAACTAAACTGGAAATGGGATGATGTCCATGCCATGTCATTAGAGGAACGGACCTCCTGCTCAACAGTTATAAAGCGATTTGAACATCTCTTTCAGCCAGGTGTGGGCACTTTCAAAGGGGTCAAAGTCAAAATCTACATCACACAGGATGCTAGACCGGTCCATCACAAGGCCAGAGCTGTACCCTATGTGATGAGGGAAAAGATTGAACATGAATTTGACAGGCTTCTGCGGGAAGGCATTATATCACCTTTGGAATTTAGCGACTGGGCAAGTCCCATCGTCCGAGTCATGAAGTCTGATGGATCCGTACGAATCTGTGGGGACTACAAATCTACCATAAACAGAGTCTCCCTACAGGATCAGTACCCGCTGCCCAGAGGCGGAGGACTTATTTGTCACATTGGCCGGAAGTAAACTTTTCTCAAAATTAGACCTCACATCTGCGTATATGAAGCAAGAATTGACCGAGGAATCCAAGCTACTCACCACCATCAACACACACCGAGGCCTTTTCATGTACAATCGATGTCCATTCGGCATCAGGTCGGCAGCTACCATATTCCAGCCCAACATGGAGAGTCTGCTAAAGTCCATCCCGGGGACGGTTGTATTTCAAGACGACATACTTATCACGGGCAGGGACACTGACTCCCATCTCCGTAATTTGGAGGAAGTACTAAAGCGGTTGGATCGGGTAGGCATACTAGTCAAGAAATCCAAGTGCCTGTTTCTCGCACCTGAGGTTGAATTTTTGGGCAGAAGGATTGCCGCTGATGGAATCCGCCCAACAGAGTCCAAAACAGAAGCAATTCGCCTGGCACCCAGGCACCGGAATGTCTCGGAACTGCGCACCTTTCTCGGGCTACTCAATTACTTTGGGAACTTTATGCAGAACTTAAGCACGCTGCTGGAGCCTCTCCACGTGCTACTCAGGAAGGGGTGCGATTGGTTTTGGGGGGACGCCCAGGAACGCGTCCTCAATAAGGCAAGCAACCTTCGGTGTTCCAGCAGTGTTTTGACTTTCTTTGACCCAGGTAAAAAGCTAGTTCTCACATGCGATGCGTCAGCGTATGGGGTCGGGTGCGTTTTGCAACATGTCAATAGTGCGGGCAAATTACAACCCATAGCTTATGCCTCCAGGTCACTTTCGCCGGCGGAGCGCGGGTACGGAATGGTAGAGAAGGAGGCTCTCGCGTGCGTGTACGGTCTCAAAAAGATGCACCAATACCTTTTCGGGGCCAAATTCGCATTAGAAACTGACTACAAGCCCCTCACGTCCCTCCTATCCGAGAGCAAGGCAATAAACGCCAACGCCTCGGCGCGAATTCAAAGGTGGCCACTCATGCTGGCGTCCTACGACTATACGATAAGGTACAGACCAGGCACAGACAACTGTGCCGACGCGCTCAGCAGGCTACCCCTGGCGACCACGGAAGGGTCTGACGAACAGGACTGTGAGATAGTCATGGCAATTAATGCCTTTGAGTCCACAGGTTCACCCATGACGGCTCGCCAAATCAGAGCCTGGACGGCCAGCGACCCCACGTTATCCTTCGTAAAAAGATGTGTCCTAACTGGTGACTGGGCAGAGGCTCGCGATGCCTGCCCCGAGGAATTAAAACCCTTTCACAGGCGCATGCATGAGCTATCACTACAAGCAGACTGCCTGATGTGGGGCAGCCGAGTACTCATGCCTCTGCGAGGCAGAGAGGCATTTGTCCGGGAGCTCCACCGCGAGCACCCGGGGATTGTTCTCATGAAGGCCATAGTCAGATCCCACGTCTGGTGGCCTGGTATTGACGCGGACTTGGAGCTCTGCGTCCGAAGGTGCACCATTTGTGCCCAACTCAGCAATGCCCCCAGGGAGGCTCCACTGAGCCCCTGGCCCTGGCCTACCAAACCGTGGTCACGGGTGCACGTAGACTATGCGGGCCCATTCATGAGCATAATGTTCCTCGAAGTTGTAGATGCATTTTCAAAGTGGTTTGAAAGCACCATTTTAAACTCGAGCACAACCTCCACCACTGTGGAGAGCCTCGCAACCATGTTTGCAACGCACGAAATCCCTGACATATTGGTCAGTGACAATGGTCCGTCCTTCACCAGCGCAGAATTCCAAGACTTTATAATTGACCACGGCATAAATCACGTCAAGACGGCACCGTTCAAGCCGGCCTCCAACGGCCAGGCGGAGAGGGCAGTGCAAATCATTAAACAAGGGATGCTTAAAATCCAAGGTCCCACGCTGCAGGGTCGCCTGTCGCGACTGCTGCTGGCATACAGATCTCGTCCGCACTCACTGACTGGGATCCCCCCCGCGCAACTGTTGATGAAAAGGACTTTAAAAACAAGACTCTCATTAATCCTCCCAGACATGCACAAAATCATTGAGGCAAAGCGCCGTAAGCTGACTGAGTAGCATGACAGAAATTCGAAGGGGAGATAGAATGAGATAGGGGACAAAGTGTTTGTACTAAACAATGGCAGGGGTCCCAAATGGCTTGCAGGGACAGTAACGGGCAAGGAAGGAAACAGGCTACTGGTGGTACAAATGGACAATGGCAAAACCTGCCGGAGGCATGTAGACCAAGTCAAAAGCAGATTTACCAACAACACTGTGGAACCAGAGGCAGACTACAATGTGGAACTCGCACCACACCTGGTGGACAGACAGAGGGAACAACCTGAGGAAAGGGCAATCCCAACAGACAGCCCAGGCGAGTCAACAACAATCACACCAATCGAAACAGACAGGCCAGGCGAGATACCAGCAACCACACCCAAAAAAAAACAGACACCAAGGCAAACAACTGAACCACAACTCAGACGCTCCACGCGAGAGCGTAGACCACCTGAGAGACTGAACCTATAAAGACAATAAAACCTTGGGGGAGGGTGATGTCATGTATCTTACATTATTATATATAACTGAATCCTAACATGCTAAACATGACTGTAATAAGATATGACCTGTAACCACCAGCATACCTTACCACCAGGGGTGCACTTGCAAGAGACAGGTATATAAGGACAGGTCTCAGGCAAGTGCAGCATTCCAGAGCTGTGAAATAAAGGTGCAGGTCCAGAGTGCCCTTGACTTCACTACATGCCTCGTGTGTACTGAGGGGACAGGACGTTACACACTTCTTAGGCTAAATACTTCAAATTTGGTCCGTGGTCAGGGATATGAGGTTGTGACTATGAGTGAGGCAGGTATAGGGATCCAGAAAATAGCATTAGAGGAGCCTCAATCCTTGCACTTGTCCAACAGATACGAGGTTCATGCTCCCTGTGTGAACGAGAGCAGGGATTGCAGGGAGGATGAGCAAACGGAGCACAGCACCGGGGTACAGGGGGATTCAAGTTGGGGGAGTAAAAAGAAATGTCGTAGTGGTGGGTACAGTATAATTGCGGGGATAGATACTGCTCTCTGTAGCCGAGAACGTGAGTCCCGAAGGCTGTGTTGCCTGCCCAGTGCCAGGGTTAAGGACATCTCCTCTGGGCTGGAGAGGAACTTGGAGTGGGAGGGGAAAGATCCAGCAACAGCTGGAAAAGTAATAAAAAATGACTGCCTCCCAACTTGTTCTGACCGTGGCTTGTGGGTGGGATGAGGAACTGCTGGCAGCAACGCGGGTCGGGCAAAGACGGCATCGGAGTGTTAAATTTCACGCTCACTGCAGAGCCAGAGCAGCATGACATGTTGACCTCATTGCCCAGTCTGAAACATACTGTAGCAAATGAGCACTTTTGCTGACTCACCGGCTCCAACTGGTCGCGATGGTGGCCTAGAAGGCCGTCTGGCATTTGCTGGCCCTGTAAAAAGAGAGCAAGAATAGAGGTTTTCATTCAACATATGCACGCTATTAAATCTAACTGGACGTGCTGAGTAAATAGATTGTCTTATGAAGCTTATCCAATCCTTTTACTCTTCAGCATCTTTGTTGACTCCCAGTCACTGAACGCGGTGTTAGAATAACAGGCAGCATCGGAAACAGTTTGGTGAATTGATGAGAACAAGTTAAGTGCTTACCACCGGCATTGGCCCAGTGCTTCCCATAACCTTTGACTCCCTTATTGCTCAAAAATCTGTCTATCTCTGCCTTAAATATATTCATTGACCCAGCCTCCACCAGAGTGAGGAGGAGGAGCAGCGTCGAGCCGGGAGGCCTACAAGAGGCCCATCAGTCGCAGTCGGGGAGTGGGAGAGCGAGGAGGAGGAGCAGCGTCGAGCCGGGAGGCCTACAAGAGGCCGATCAGTCGCAGTCGGGGAGTGGGAGAGCGAGAAGGAGGAGCAGCGTCGAGCCGGGAGGCCTACAAGAGGCCGATCAGTCGCAGTCGGGGAGTGGGAGAGCGAGGAGGAGGAGCAGCGTCGAGCCGGGAGGCCTACAAGAGGCCGATCAGTCGCAGTCGGGGAGTGGGAGAGCGAGGAGGAGGAGCAGCGTTGGGTCGGGAGGCCGACAAGAGGCCCATCAGTCGCAGTCGGGGAGTGGGAGAGCGAGGAGGAGGAGCAGCGTTGGGTCGGGAGGCCGACAAGAGGCCCATCATTCGCAGTCGGGGAGTGGGAGAGTGAGGAGGGGGAGCAGCGTTGGGTCGGGAGGCCGACAAGAGGCCCATCATTCGCAGTCGGGGAGTGGGAGAGTGAGGAGGGGGAGCAGTGTTGGGTCGGGAGGCCGACAAGAGGCCCATCAGTCGCAGTCGGGGAGTGGGAGAGCGAGGAGGAGGAGCAGCGTCGAGCCGGGAGGCCTACAAGAGGCCGATCAGTCGCAGTCGGGGAGTGGGAGAGCGAGAAGGAGGAGCAGCGTCGAGCCGGGAGGCCTACAAGAGGCCGATCAGTCGCAGTCGGGGAGTGGGAGAGCGAGGAGGAGGAGCAGCGTCGAGCCGGGAGGCCTACAAGAGGCCGATCAGTCGCAGTCGGGGAGTGGGAGAGCGAGGAGGAGGAGCAGCGTTGGGTCGGGAGGCCTACAAGAGGCCGATCAGTCGCAGTCGGGGAGTGGGAGAGCGAGGAGGAGGAGCAGCGTTGGGTCGGGAGGCCGACAAGAGGCCCATCAGTCGCAGTCGGGGAGTGGGAGAGCGAGGAGGAGGAGCAGCGTTGGGTCGGGAGGCCGACAAGAGGCCCATCAGTCGCAGTCGGGGAGTGGGAGAGTGAGGAGGAGGAGCAGCGTTGGGTCGGGAGGCCGACAAGAGGCCCATCATTCGCAGTCGGGGAGTGGGAGAGTGAGGAGGGGGAGCAGCGTTGGGTCGGGAGGCCGACAAGAGGCCAGCCGGTGCAGCTGCAGCAGGGAGACAAAAAAGAAGTAGAAAGAAATCGAAAAGTGACATCACAGCCAAGGGGGTAAGTGATTGGTGAGTACTTTTTCTTTTTCTTTTCTATATCAGTAAGTAA